>NW_026562384.1:9697500-10297500 GCF_027474105.1 Poeciliopsis prolifica
ATTTTAAAGAATATTTCAAACAGAATTAGCAGTGTGCATAACTGTTAGGTTTTATATTACTGTCTTACACTTACTAGCAAATACTCTGGGCAAAGAGGTTAATAATTTAATTTCCTTCTTTTAATTTTAAAAACCTTTTTATTTCTTAAATTACTAAATAAAAATTTATCTTAAAGTTTATCTTGACTATTTATGTTTCTAGAAATGCATTGAAAGAAGTCATTGAACAAGCAAGGGAAGTGTGTTTGAATTGTGAATTTTGTTTTGTGGAAGTAAACAAGTCTTCTAATACATTAGCAACACACAAGCTGTCATTTCATCTGTTTTGTTGGACGCTCGTGTGTTGTGCTGGGATTCTGTTTAACTAGTAAATATGGCAGATAAATTGTCAACTAACTAGAAATACTCCCAAACTTCAAACCCCGTTTGTCTAAAAAAAATATTTTCAAAAACTTTTACCTCAATTATTATTGAAGCAGTCACTTTGAAATTTTGCATAAAGTGAAATGTTGAAGTTCATGGACAATTATAGTCAATGTTGCACTGATTAGATTGTATGTGTGTGTGTGTTGTTTTTTTCATTTTCTTGGAGACAATCCACTTGAAAATTAATTATCTATTTGTGATTATGTAAAATTCTCAGACAAGCATGACCCACAAAAAGTAGCATTTTCTGATATCTTCCCCAAGTATTTCAACATTTGAGGGGAAACTACTTTAATGATTTGACCATAGACTTTACAAAACATTTATAAAGTCAAATTTGCGCAGGAACATCCATGGCAATGGAGCTTGTCTATCACTCTTACTTTTTAATACAGGAAGCATCTAATGAGTAGAAGCACCTAAAATATTTCAGAACGTCAACACAAGAAGTTGACAGCATTTCTTTATTTCAAATTCACTTTACCCCTACAAATATATTTCCTAAAATTTGCTGTAGTAAAGGACCAGCATTCCTGCTAACATACATAAAAGATTAAAATTTTATGTCAAAGGAAAATTTAAAAGATGTATTGATTGTACTTCTGTTTTTAAAAAAACATTAAAATGAAGTTTTAAATTATTTTTAAATCATATGAAAACTTGATTTTGTGATATTTGTTTATGATAGTTTCTATCACATCATTTGTCTTCTTCAAATCTTGCATTCGGCATCCAGGGTTGGTGATGGTATGATGGATGAAAGTTTAGTTTTGTGAAAACCCCAGACCACATAAATGTTGACATCAATTTGAAAGTAGATATTTAGATTCACTGAATAAAATAAATCTAACCTCCTTTCTTACCGTTTTGAATCAGCATCCTTCTAATATTGCTTCAGTATTTTCAAATGATGTTAATGTTCTTTTCTTTTTTATGTATTTATAAGTGCACCGGTCCCTCCTGCAGGATCACCCACACAAAATGATGCTACCCCCACAAACTTCTTAGCTGGGATGGTGTCTTCAGGGCTGCAAACTTCAGTCTTTTCTCTTCAAATGTAACAATGGTCTGAATGTAAATGCATACCAGACTTTTTGGATTCTTTACAAATAAAAGATTTTGACAACCAAGTAAATTTCCTTCTAAATCACAATTATACACTACTTTGTGTTCGTCTTTCATATGAAGTCCTCACAAAATACCTCAAATATTTGTGGTTGTACTGTAACAAAATGTATGTAAATTCATTTTCTCAATTATTTTAAAGGTAACATGGTAATTTTACACTGTAAAGTAATTCTTTACCCCACAAAAATAAAAAATAAAAAATAAAAAAATAGCTGCACATTTGGATGAATTTTACTTGCTTCTTTGTGTAAAAAAGTGTAGAACAGAACATGAGGTTGCTATCCATGAACAAAGAACTTTTATTCACCATATTGTTCATGAGGTGAGATAATCCCTCTGAAGCAAGTCTTGCTTTCAGAGGAATGAGAGGAATGATAGCATTGTGGCCAGTGTGCAGACACCCACACATGGGCGCATACTGTAGGTATATTATCAGCTCTGCAGAGCGCGAGGGGGCAGAAGGGTCTAGTAATTGAATGGAAACCTTTTTTTTTGTCCCCGGTGCATTGTGCAGGTTTCAGAGTCGAGACTGTGGCAGTCTAATGTGAACCATCACAAAAAAAAAAAAAAAAATAGATGTCACACTGGTTCTACGGAGATATGGCGACTAAATGAGCATAAATGCACAAGTGAAGTGTGAAGAATATGTCTTTCTGCTCCAGTGGCCAGTTAATCACATGAAGAATTGATATCAATGGGGAGGATGTCAGGTAGTGTTAATAACTGCAGAAGTCTGAGTTTGTTATATTACCAAATTAATCTCAGAGGAAGTAAAATTATTGAAATGATTTGTGATTTGAAGGTGTTGAGAATGAACTGCTGCATCTGTTTAAAATTATTACTGAGTGTTGTGTTTCAGGTGGAAATTAAGCAAGACAGAAGCTGTTAATCATCTTCTGTTTCTCGCCTCTGAAAACTGAATATTTAATATGTTTGACAATAAAAACCACCATGTATGATCTGTTTCATTTTGGAACCTGATTTTTTCTTTTTTTTTTTTTTTGGTGTGTTTTTGTACCGTTTTATTTTTAGTTATTGTCTGCAAACCAAAAAGGCTTGATAGTGAGAAAAATAAGATAATGTCTTTGATGAAATGAAAAAGGTTTGATGATCATATGTGATAAACAGAAAATGCCTGCTGAGAAAATGCATAACTTTTTGGAATGATGTGTCTCTAAAACCAAAAGTAGCTTTACAATTGCTTGAGCCATGGAAAAGTCTTTAAAGAGTCGGGTCCGCCCTCCTTCACCAGTGGTTATTTATAATTTCTAAGTAGGCTGCTAACTTTTGCCATGTGCAGACACTCACCACATGAACTGCATCTGGACTGGATGTGATTTCTATAATTATTTTTGCACAGAAACCTTCTGCAGAGAACAAATACGGAAACAACATATGAAAGCCATGTCCGCTCTAACTAACTGGTCTTCATTTTTGGTAATGTGAGAATGCAGAAAATATGGCTGGACTGCAAAAGTAACCCGTTAAGGAGAAAAAAAACCCAAAAAAACAAAAACAAAAAAACAGGTCCTCAGGTCAAGCCGTTAATTAAAAAAACAGTACGACGTTAGGCTGCCTAATGTTGTAAACAACTCCATCTTCCAACCCTGTATTTGTTACAGTATTATGAAGACTCATCCACAGATTAACACAGCTAAATATAAAATATGCCATACTATTATTGCTATAATAATAAAACATAATCACTGCTCAAATCCTAATTAAGCTCTTGGCGTGTTTTGACATGATTTTAAAATAAGCAGAAATTGCACTCAGCCATATTGAGGGCTACAGAAAAGCCTTTGAGAGGAATGATCCAATATCTTTATTCTGGGGTTCAACAGAGACAAATTTACTTCTAATTTGCAAAGAACAAAAGCTGGAAATCTTACACAGAGATGTAAGAAGACTTGAATTGAATCCAAAGTGTTTGACATGTGAAAAACGGGTTAAGTAATAGTTATTGGCTAAAACTATTATGAGTACAAACTAATTTCACAACAAATCAAAAGGTTGTTTTTTTTTTTCAAATGTTTGTGTCTCTAAAGCAGATATAATGTAAGAGAACATGGAAGGACAGATGTATTCTTTTGGAGGCCAGTCTGCTTGTAATTAGTGATGCTAATGAAGTATGAAACTGAAGTAAAACCTACATAATGATGTAGAGGTCAGTTTATCAAGGTATTTATATTATGTCAACATGTATTCGTTTAATAATTCCAACTTGCAATCGCACTAAATTTTTCCCTGTATGTTTTTTTTTTTATGTTTTGCTCGATCTTTATGGGCAATGAAATGTATTTCTATTTTATTAAACTGCATACATACATATGCTAAAAATAATAGAATACAATAAAATAAAATAAATAATCTTCTATTCTTATCTTATGCTTATTTGGCTCAGTTTATGTGTGGTCACCATTATTGCTTCAAAAAAAAAAAAAAAAAAAAAAAGGGTTTTGTATGTTTGTTTTTGAGACTAATATGTGAACTAAGCCAAATGAGACAAACTGAGCCTCACTCTCGAGGGCAGATGCAGCGTAAATCAAGTTAAACCTTTTCCTGTTTTATTACACTTCTGTAATGTTTTTATTGCATATACATTTTTGCCAACTAGCAACAAAATCACACTGAAAAGCAAAAGGTATGGCAAGCAGTACCTCTGTTTCTCAAAAGAGGGAGTAAATGAGCCCATGTGCTTATGCTGTTCTGATCTTATTCTTTACAGACTGCAAGCACCAAAATATCTTTAAAAAAACCCAGTCAGGATTATGGTTTGTACAAGCGAAAAGAATGAATTTAGTTTAAAAACTAAAATAAATAAATAAATAAATAGCTGACCTTTGCACCGGAGCATAACATTAGAAAAAAAAACATTGCAAAAATATTTGCATTAGACTTTTGTTGAAGAAAAACCTCTTGCTCTTTATTGAAAAGTGTAGTTAAGTGTAGTTAAACATCTGGGCAGTTTATGGCTGCCTCATTGTCCCTTTAAAGGCACAGATGGTGACAATTGGTGGTGACAATTGTACAACCTTGACACACATGAGCCACTAAAAGACAAACATCAGACTTGGATTTAAAGATGCACGACTCGACTCAGCTCAGCTCCTGCTTGAGGTGTAGGATTTTAAGTCTCACTAACAATTAAAGTTCAATTCAATAAATGATTAACATCTCTGGAGTACCACTCTTATTTACAAATGCCTGGTTTGTCAGTCAGTTTATGTATGTTTTTGTCAAGTTTATCTGGTTTTATATAGTGCTTTCATCAAGCCAATTTAAAGTAAATAAACCACATCAATGCACATAATGTCCTGTTTAAGAGAAGCATTTGGTTTATTAACCTAGAACATTAGATTGTGAGCTATAAAAGGTTCTTACCAAGCTGTTTATGTTTGCTAAAGCTTCATAATAATGACCACATGAACTTTCTCATAAAGAAGCTAATATGAAATTATTCTGGTGGCACTTCAAAACTAAGGCCCAAAGCTTCCATGTGTCATTAAGACGACACATGGAAGTATTTCTCGAAACGTTACGACCTCTTCACACATTATGTCGTTAACATTTTGCACTTGATTAATGCTCACAAAATCAAAGTAGACAAAACTGTATAAACTCTAACTTGTCACTTCATGTTACCTGCGAAAGAGATGCCACAATTTCAGCCGCTTCAGCTGTGCTGCATGCATTTGCTCTGCAGCACAGAAACGTTTTATGCACCCCAACACAATTTAATTTAGTTTAATCTCAGGACCTCCACTGGGAATGCAACATATAATTAAACTTTATGGAACTGCCCCTGCAGCTCATGCGAAGCCGCACATTGTCTCACACACGCCAACTCACAAAGACTGGGTGCAAAATAATTTGTGTCAATGCATAATCAAATCATTATATAAGTTATGATTCAAAATTCAGCGCCTAAAATAAATATTGATAGAGCCAACGGGTATGCAGTGTGGATGACTGGGAGGGCAAGCATGACTAACCGCATAGAGATATAATGCTTAATTTCTATGACATCAGAGTGGGCGAGTTTCATTCATTAGATTTTTTTGTTGCATTGTTTCCCAGTGTAGATGCAATGCACAAGTTAATCAGAAAGCACACAAAGAGAGCTTAAAATTTTTTTATATCCAAACTCTCCTTAATTCTCTAGTTTATTCCTATTGCCTTGTGTTGTTTTTTTCTTTTTTTTTTTTTTTTTTTTTATGAGGTTATAGGGACTACAACACGGTCATCTGTCCACATAGATGGGCGTTAGTGAGATGGATACTTGTTGGGATTTCTGCAGAAAAGGTGTGATCAGATCAGTAATGCTTCAGTAATTCAGAGTCTTAGGGGATCAAAAGAGAGATAGGCTCAAGATGGATGTTGCTTAGATTTTGTGTAACATGTGGACAACAGACACCAAAGCTCCATAGTTAACTCCAAAAACAAATTATGCGTCTAGACACAGCCTTCCATGACTTATACCATAAATATATATATATGGTATGTTTGTAGTAGCTTGGCTAACAGTTTTCTTGTTGGGGTCTTGATCTGTATCTTGGTTGTGCATCGAGGAAAGGTGTGTCTGTTTACCTGCTTTTAGTTACAAAAAACTAACAATGTATGCCTTAAGTACATGTTCTGCTTTTTAGTTTTCATCGTGTTCTGCTGAATCATGACCAGGTATTTTACTTTTAACATAACCATTTTATTTTGCCATAAAGAATAATGAGTCATCAGTCACTTCATGAAATTTCTACAATGTTCCTGCAATCAATTTCATTTTCTGTTTCAAGCATCCAGCATCCAGAGGTGAGTGAAGTGACTGAAAATAATATAATTTTATTGTGAAAACCATTAACTCCACAGTGAAATTGTGTACACTGCATAAACAGTAAAGATCTGTTATAAATCTCATTTTATAGTTAAATAAACTAACATTATTTACAGTTCACTCATCTGACCATATTCATAGCATGTACAAACTTAAAGGTTTGTATATGTTTTGGCTGATGTGTGGTCAAAGCATCGGTGTATGCAAACGAACCTGAATTAGGATTTTGCTTTGACAATCATTTGGAAGGATTTTTTCCATCACCTAATTTCATGCAAGTATAAAGCAAACTTTAGTAAACACAAGCAGAAAACTGCTTTCTCTTGTTTACCTTCTCTGTTTTTCTCTTTGCTTTTCTCTGGCTTTGTCGCCTCCTCGTCTAAACCCATCTTTAGCACAAGTGAATTCTGACAGCTGACGATGCAGGACAACAACATCTTGAAAAGCAGATCTGCTTTTCTATAAAGATGTAGCAAATTTAACAAGTTTTTGTACGCCAGTCCATTTCCCGAGCAACATGAGTCTTTTCTTCTCTCCAAGTAACCTTAGTACAGTCCATCTGGGCTCCACACACACACACACACGCACACACACACACACAATTACAGAGTGTACTGCCAGCACTGCTCCTAACACCCCCTTCATGTCCCTTTGGCCTTGCAAAGTCTGTTTCTCACACAACCACACTATTTATAAATTCTCTTATCTTGCTTTCTTTCCAGTCTGTGTCTGATCATCACGACGATCACAAAAAAATCCGAATAATGTTGCTCCATCCTGAATGAAGTACTCATTCAGAGGTAAAACCTTGAATTTCAAGACACGCCGAGTGTCGAAGAGACTTAGAACCTGCAGTATTGTGAGAAAACATGTCAAATAGGCTTCAAGAGAGAATAACAAAAAAAATAAATAAATAAAAAAATATTTATATGAAAACTAAGGGAAATAAACAACCCTGGGTTTTAAAATAAAATTCTCTGATTATCCCCTGGAGAAATGTTAAATCTACTATTAGAAAATGTTAAGAATTTAGCTCAACAACAACCATGCCGAAAAAGGGAAGACCTCCAAAGCTCATGAACCAAACATGAAGTAGAATTATTAATAATGAAATAAAGTCAAACATAGCCATAAAAGAGCAACAGAATACACCAAAAAACGTTGTCTCATAACTTAGCTCAGTTTAAAGTATGCATATTTTCATCTTCCTGATGCTCTGATCCCCAAATACTCTAACAAACCTCTGATGTCTTTATTGAAATGCTGGATTTTATTGGATTTTACAATACTGAGGAGATTATTTTACAAAGTGGTTAAAGCCCAGGAAAAGTATGTATTGTTTTTCTTTCTCTTCCTATAAAAAAATAAAACCAGACAGATTTCATCCTCCATCCCAGACAGAATGTTACAAATCGATGCACATTCATCAAATACAATCACAAAACGAGTTTGTGATGGTAATGCAGAAAATGACATAGCTAACAGGGTATGAATGTTTTGGAAATGCACTGTAGCTTTGCTGTTGTTTTTTCCTCTTTTTTCTGTTTTTAAAAGATTGTGCAGAGAAAATGATAGAAACAATACCAGGATCTATTTCTATATCAATGTGGAAATACATTGGGAGTATTGGGAGAACATCGCTAAAAATTGGGAGTGATGAACTTGATGTACTGTACAAACTCAGCAAGAGAGACATCTTGGATTGTTCCGTTTCAACATTTTTCAGGTTTTAGAAAACACTGGATCCACAGCGTCTGAGCCGAACTGCTGTGTGAGAGCTCAAATCAGGGCTGTCAGTCGTGATGAGGAGCAAGCAGACAAGAAGTACGAGATAAAAAGTAGTTGAGCTTTTGTTGTTTTACACATACCCTGGTGCTTTGTCCTCACAGCATGTGTTGATTATAAGAGTTGTCTGTCAGAGTTTGGTGGTTCTTCTCGCATGGCAGCAAGAGGAATACGGTTTATATTCTGTGGCCATGCAGAGGAAACTACCGATGAGGAACATACACAGTGTGCCATTTAAGCGAGTAGCAGCATATGTTTTGAGTTCCTTGAATTTGTGGAACAATTAAGCAAAATTGGTAGCAATGACGTCGAAAACAACACAGTGACTACTCTGTAGCTTCAGAAACAGAGCAAAGAGTGGAAGTCTTTAAACATGGCCTCACTCCTAAGTTTCCGCCTCTGTTAAGCAGTCTGGGTCCAAATGATCTGTTTAAGGAAGTTTAACAAAACCTGCCACAGGATGCGTGTTCTTGCTTTGAAATAAGGAAATGCACATTAATGTCACCATTACTCCTCCTGAATCCACAATTCATTGCAGGTCAGAACTACATTAAACAGCGACAACTGAGTGTAGGGTTAGTGACAATAATAAGCCATCTTTTCAAGGAACACAAAGCATTACAGTACATTTCAAGTTCCATCTTAAATAAATTGAATGCCAAGATTGCTACATAATTTCTGTTCATTGCTGGATTTCAAATCAAGATTAGAAGAGCTGCAACAAAGCAATGTAGCACTTTTTTTTTTGTAAATCGAGATCGAAACAACTTTTGAATGAACATTGAGTGATTAAATTTTTTCCCCAATTACTTAATCAAAAAAATTACAATAAATTAATTTGAAATATGTTTAAAAAGCAAAAGTGTAATAATAGTCAGAATATCCAATAAGTTAGTGAGTGACTGTGTGTTGTAAATCCATAATGCGGTTTTGTTAATGATGCCGAGGTCCTTAAAGGTCCTTCAAGGACCCTCAAGGTGTTCCAAAGATCCCCAAAAATCTAGGGCCGACTCAAAATGAAGATAGAGTTTTGCTGTGATATTGGACGCTGCCTGCCTGAGCTTCGAGTTTTCTAGACACACAAACAGGCTGAGTCATTGGATCAAAAGGAAGAATCACAGCTAAATAAACGTAGGCCACAAGCCAGGCCAACCCACTGTGCTGGCAGTCAGACATGCTCATGATATCACTAACCCACATATGAGCACACATATATTTTACATGAACTTCACAAATATAGTAGTACTCCGAAGCTTATGTGGCTTCCACTTATGCTCACAGTAAGATATAGTTTTATTAATCTCTCAGACTTTCTGATCCCAGATGATAAATGTAATCAATGTACAGCTGAGTTTATATGCATTTCTTTGAGTTGCTTTTTCTCCAGTTCTTATCAGATACAATGGAAAACTTTATTTTCGCTATTTATTGATAGAAAAATAACAATTTCATAATGTGTAGAAATTGGGGGAAAAGCCATATATAGTTAACAAAAGTAACAAACAACACATACCATAATGGTGGCCATTATTTAATTCCTCCCACCTCCATCAGTGGAAAGAAGCAAGGAGCGCCTTTTATCTTGATGGCTCTAACATATCTTCACAGTCGTTAATTTTTGCTTCTGCCAACTTACAACTTAAATGCAGGCCATTTATTTAACAGGATTAGGAGATAAGACTGCTTTCATCTTGACCAGGCCGCCATCACCACACTGAAATCCTCCCTTGTCTCACAGCCAGGGGCAAAAACTCATGCTAACTGCTAATACGGACATCCACACAAAAAAGCGATGGGATCATCTCTGCAGAGAGAGATGATCCCAGCCACTGGGCCTCTAGCCTGGATGATTTATCTCCTTCTCCGCCTGTTGCTCAGGGAATGCGGAGAAAGGAGCATGTGGCCAGAACGGTCCATCGCAACATCAAAGCACTGATGTCGATCTCAAACTGGGTCTAATTAGGAGAGCAAAAACAAGGGAATGAAGCGTTTTTTCAAACATACCACAATTCATTCAAGGGTTTTTTTTTTCTCTCCCATTCTTGTACTACATGAATAGACTGATACAATCATTTTTGGTTGGGTTTCTTCATCCCTGTAAGTTTTTCTTGCTGATCTGATGACGGTTTTCATATCAAACTGATCTGGGCATGGTAAAATTGTTGGAGGGTGATACAATGTTCTTTCTATCCCAGATTTGTTCATTCAACTTACAAACCAAAGCTCAGTTTTGTTCATAAAATCCAGCTTTAGTTTGTCTTTAGGTAATGATTGCAGTAACACTTTGGAGATGCATAGATGACAGATTTATCCTAATAGACCAAGACTCAATTTCATCTGAGAATCTCTGGTAAGTAACTCTGTTTTTCCTGTTTTCTGTGCAATTAGCGGGAATTGTTGCCTGTACTGTGGAACCAGCTTATTTTCATGTATTTCTCAACCATGTTAAATTACTGTGAAAGGCTTGTTTTCGGTTTATAATTGATGGTAATTAATGAAGATTCATAGCTTTCGATTTGATTTCCTACGCAGTTAAAACTGATTCTTGTGTTTATGAAACTTTTACAACACATCACAATAAAAAAAAATACATATGTATATTTGTTCCCTTAGAGAGTCATTCAGTTTTGTCATCTGTTTGTGTTAGGTCAATTTTTATATTTTTATATTAGAGAAAAATAACCAGATTAAATACACAAGGCATTTGTGTATTTCATTTAAAGGAGAAAAGCTTTTCAACCTACCTGGTTTTGTCAAAAAATAATCACTTCCTAAGCTTGATAATCCTGCTTAGTAGCAACATCTGTCAAGAGTAATCTACATTACTTGTATGTAACACAATAAGACAGATCTGTGCTGCTGCTTCTGAGAGTGATATCGACAAGAACTAAATGCAGCTTGTGCTAAATGTCTAAATAAAAGGTCTTTGCAATGTCAATCAAGCTTTACATGTCTTCTCCTTGTGTCTGCTGTGATAAAGCCTTCTCAGAGCTTTCTGTGAAATGTGAGAAATTGACAATTTTCTCATAAGGTTAGGCTGTTTTCCCACAATTAGTTCAGCAGGGCACCAGCAATCTGCTTGGTCAAATTTTAAGTCCATTCAAAAAAAAAAAAAAGAAATTCCCAAAACTCTCAAATGTAGCTATTAATCGGCATCTCTCACAACCAAAATTACAGTACCAGCCTTATGAGCGTATATAGTTTTGGAGTAGACTCATGGTCGACCTACTGACACACTATTAAATTCTCACCATTTAATTAATGGAAAGGTATCAGATTATCAAAGTACTCCAAAAACACATCTCCATTAGACATTCCCAAACGATTGGACGATTATTTTTTTATATTTTAAACTGGACTGATAGTACTAATTAAGCTAGCTCACCTGAATAGCTCAAAGTAAGAAAAAAAAAACACTCAGCCTCTTCTGCACCCTGTTGTGTGCCATCAAGGGGTTTAGGAACAGATTCCTAACAGTGAAAGGGCGGACAATGTCACTATTTAGTCATTTGCTTTTATGGAACAGAAATGCCTTCATTGTGCTTATAATCATCAGAAAGTATGCTGGAACATCTTGATGAGGTCAAAGACCTTTAACAGACATCATACATGTAATGGCAGGAGACTGTTGCCGCTTTCTTTGACAGGTTGTGTGTTTTTTTTTCTTATTACAATGCATTTTTTTATGTGAGGGTGTGACAGAGGACCCAAACGTATGGCAGAAAAGAACAAGATGCTCCATCCCTGACATTATAAAAGATCAAAGAGCTCTAAAAGGTCGCCGTTGCCATATTCTCATTCTCTGCAGTATTGACACTTGGTATTTCTCTGATCTTTTGCTCTAATTAAAAAAAAGACAGAAAAACAGTTGCCACGGCTGAAACTCAAGAGTGTTTGTGAGTTGTGAGAGGGTTGCTGTTTACGTTATACAGTCTCTGTATGTGTGTTTGCATTTCCTTCAATATCGACGAACCCCACTTGGGAATTGTTTTGGACTCTGGCAAGAATTTTTTCTGCTTTTTATAATGGTTTGCCAAAGTTTATGCCAGGAAGTCAAAGGGTTTTTGCCAAAAATAGGCAGAGTTAATGAACAACAGTAAAGAAATCTGTGTGACACACTGGTAGAAAGCAGCTTTCTCTAATTTCAGATTTCATCAACAAATCTATGAGCGACAAAAGGTGACTGCTGGTCACTCCTTGACTCTATTATCCTTTTCTTAAAAATGTTCCACTGTCCTTTCATAGTGGAAACACTAATGTAAAACATAATTTTTCAACTTCAGTTTTGCTGAAGAGTGCACCAGTCAGCCAAACTGGTTCAAATGCCCTTGATTGGCTTTAATCCCTAATCAACAGGACAAATATTGAAAATGTACAATTTGTTCCCAATTCATTAAATGTATGCAAACAGAACATCCCCAGGATTTTTGGAACAGCATGTTCTTTGATGCACTTTAAGTGAAATCAATACCGTGGATTCAGAAGTATTGAAAGAGCTTCACTTTTTCCACATTTTATATTTTAAAGAGTTATTTCAAATTGTATTGAATTAATGTGTTTCCCCAAAATTCAACACATAACTACCTCATTATGACAATGTCGGAAATTAGAAGTTTGATCTTTATTTCATGGAACATCAGCATGCAGTTGTACAACAAATTACCAGATCTTTTATCTTTTATTGTGATACATTTATTATCATGATATGATTTTGAATTATTGTTGTCATGATAAATTCTGATTAATGATGTTAGAAAACTCCCAAACTGTCCGTATTATTGGGAATGTTTGTTTTACTGTTTTTGTGTTCAAGGAGTGTGTCATTAAATATCAAAACAATTGACAAGATGATTAAATAGAGTTACTGTGAGCAGTTTGTTAGTACAAATCACACTTATTTATGTGTCTGATGTCCTGAAGCAGGATAAAAATGGGTATGTTTTTCAAGAGCAGTATTTGTGTCTGTGTCATGAACTCTCAGCTGCACAGCTCGTTAAAAACACAGCAGTATCTCTTATCATTTTCAACATCACGATAGTGCCACAAAATATTGTTATAAAACGCGTAAATCCATGTTTACACCACAGGGTACGTTTAAACTACGACACAGAATAAATGAAGGAAATTACAGGTCAACTCAAGAACTCATCGTTGTTTTGTTCCCCCCCCCCCCGAAAGTCTGTCAGTTAATTATCTTCCTCAAGTATTAATCTTAACATCTGTAAGCACAACTCTTAGAATCGGGCTTTAGCTATTTAAAATGTAAAAAAAAAAACAATTCAGCTGTTGGACCCATGACTTAATCGACTCCCGGATCCAAATGATAGAACAAGAGTTCAAATTCAGTTTAGCGTCTACTTCTACTGAAAAAAAAAACGACCACTGTGGATTGGGTAAACCCTGTAATCTCACTAGAGCCCCTGCAAAATCTGTCTTTAATTCTGCAGGAATAACTTAAATTCAGGACAACCTCTTCATTACTGCATCTGCACATTGCCAGAGATGCCTCACAGATAATCAGAACCTCCCAGCTTCTTTGAGTGAAGAAGCAGCAGAAGGTAATGAAGACATAAAAACTTAAACATAGAGCCAATCTAAACATGAAGAAATGAGCAGACTTGTGAGCGCTTCAGTATTAATAAGTTCCATAATCATAAATCAGGCAGACAAACTTAGCTTGTTTCTCATCTTACACTATCTTACGTTGTCATTGTAGAGATGACTGTCACAACTGGATCCCAAACAATAATACAACAAATATAGAGATAACATTTAAATAAAGTTTCAGTGTCCTGTTAGGTTATGACATCCATAACAACATAAAAACAAAGTATATCTTCCTCAATGTACATCTTTAGAGAAACGTCTTCAATTTATTGTGCCATACGAGCAGTTGGCAAATTGGAGCATAAACAAAAATCCAAAAAGTCAACACACATGGGACAGTGTGCAGTGAAACATCTGCTTCCTATACACACCATTAGCACATACTGTCGACAGCTATACAATCTCTATCTTCACTGTTTTGTTCTTTTTTTTTATTCAAATGTATCCAGCAAAGAGAAAATCTTTCCAGAGGTCAGGCCTTCAGCTACTGAACCCAAAGCCCACCCTCAACCCCCGTTGGCAGACGGTTACATCACTTTACCCATGAATCAACATGCATAAATAACTCATGATCAGACCTTCCACTATTCAGTCTCAACATTTTAACCATGAAATCAGTGTTGTGGTTCATTGGTAAAGTCTGAGTTAATTAACCTTATGTAGAAAACTCTTTTCAAGATGTTCTACTGCAGAAATATATATATATATATATTACCACCCTGTTAAAATTTTGAATATTGAAAGTAAGACTTGTGCTTTAATATACATTTTATGTTTGAAGCATTAACTTGTCCTCATAATCTCTTTTGTTTCTATTTTAGATAAGGCTGCCAATTTAGCTATTCATCATGGGATTAGTACTTTGGAAAATATTATCTGATAGCCCACATTTCAATATGGTAAGCTTAGCCTCAACAAATATTTTGAAAATGAGTTTGATGTGGTCCAAATAGCCTTCATAATTTAGACGTAAGTAGCCTTCGTGATTAAAATGATGTGGCCTGTACAAGAAACCAAGATTTTAAAGAGCACGTGTGAAATTAACATGAAAACCATCCTGGACATAAAGCGACGCAAGACGTCAGTTTCACTCGACTGCATCAGGCCAAACAGCTTTCAGCCTCAAACCATCTAAGCATGAGTGACTTATTTTGGTAGAGTTACAGTCAGTTGTGTCCAACTCCAGAGGAATGCAGGAAGTGGAAGTAATTAAAGTTTATTATTATTTTTATTTTTCAAAAACAAACTGAAATGATGCAAAATCCAAAAACTAAAATCCAAAGATTTAGATGAAGTGTCTGAGGAAAGAATAGTAAACTTGTTACACTAGAATGTGCATAAAACAAAAGATAATGGGAGTTTGAGGTACATCAGCGAAAACTGTATATTATAAGCTCCAAATCCAGGAGTTTATAATCAGTAAGCAAAATAACCACAAAGTTAAACAGCAAAGTAACACTGGGATAGTCCATCTATCTTGTTAATGAGAAGCAACAACTGAGAAGATATTTTTAATAACTTCCCCAGTTTTGTTGTGTCATCTCATCCCAATAGCAACATTTCTCCATTGCATTTCAGATTGCAATGCCCCCCTCACCACTAAACACTGTTCATTTACATATAACTTACAAAGGTTTTGATCTGCTAACGTAAAATAGTAATATTTTTAGAAAATAAGAAAAATACCACCTTGTTTTTTTTAAAAGTTATTTTATATTGTCTCATGTAGACAATATAAGATTTTGTGAACCAGTACCCTCTGATTTATGTTTAGTGTGTAAAATACTTTTTTAGTGGATGATTTAAACAATACAGCAGCAATGCATATTGATGGTGTAAATAGACACCAACCAAATTTGACAACTTTAAATCAGGTAATTGACCACCAGGTAATTGACAGAGTGACATGTTTGCTCTCACTATTTCTATTAATCAGACGCAGTTTATGTAAGACTAATTTAACGAGAGTTGTCAAAGTAAATCAAACTGAGGAAAGAAATTAGCGTCACATTTTGCTTTGAGGCCTGTGTTGGGTTTTTGTCATGGGAAATGCCGAATTTGGGTAACAAAAACTACCGACTCAGTTCTGAATAAGCATCATTTAGAATATTAGCCAGGATGTTAGGCAGTAATGGCACATTATTGTCATTGGCCGACATCCAAATGCCAATAAGAGATTGGCAGGTCAGAATTAGACAGAGGGTGTGTCCCAGGGAGAGAAGTACTGACTGCCAGATTCACCTGATGCATCTGCCAAATGACCTCTGGTCCTTTCCAGTAGGGTCACCCACCTGCCTGCAGTTTCACAAAAAATGAATAAATAATATTAAAATCAAAAGATACATTTCTTAAACATTATATTACAGTTCTAAATGTCTTTGTATAAACATGGACAATTGCATACGACTCCTAGTTAATGAGTGTTTGAATTCAATGGTAACTGTTTGTATTCTTCCGGCAAACGTACCTCATTCCATTTAACATTGACTAAGTGCCATTACTGATTCATCATAATCCAAGTTCTTCCAAAATACACACAGAAAAGCTGTATGGATTGCGCCACGCAATCCATAACACTTGCAACAAATCAGTTGAAAGGACTTATACTGTCTTTTTAAAATATTCAGAAAGATTGTACAAATTAATGCATAATTATTTAGTGGAAAAAAAAACTAAACAAAAACGGATCTTGATCAATTATAATCTGAAAGGTTTGTGCAAGAGACTAGAGAATTTTTTTTGTCTACACTTTATTTTACAATAGTACAATATCAGTCAGATAACTGGTAGAGGAACTAAGAAAAGAATTAGTCATCTCAACTTGGTGAACTGATGTCTTCACTTTGAGACGGTTTTTCCAATTCATGGCTGTGCTTTGATGAAACTCTTCACATTGCGTCTCTCACTGTGTGTTTAAGCTCTTTGTGATGCTGAAAGATGAGCTTTCATCCCAGTTGCAAGTATTTTACAAACTCAGAGGTTTTCTTAGATAATTATCCTGTATTTAGCTCCATCCATCTTCCCATTAACTATGACCAGGTTTCCTGTCTCTGCTGAAGAAAAGCATTCTCTACCCTGAGATTTCATTTTTTTCATTGGTGTCATCTGGGTGCTGAACAGCACTAGTTTTACATTACACTCAGCTTTTTGGCATTTATCCGGATCACCTATTATCACATGTTTGCTGTGTTCCTTGCATGTCTTGTTGCAAATTACAAATGAGTTTGTTATGGGTATATTTTAACAATAAATACTCAGGTTACATCACACCAATAAACTCAGCTTACAAAAATAGCTACATCTTAAGGCAATTCATTGCACATTATCAAATTAAAGAAGGCTAAATTTAAATGCATACTAAATTAAGAACATACATATATTTAATAGCCATATTGTACCCCTATCTTCAAGATGCATGGATTCACTTCACATGCAGTAACTCTCATCACCACTAGACGCTGCATGTCTTATTAATGCAAAAGTAAACAACATTTGTTGTTTTCCACATTGACTTTTATGATCAGATTGTGGACTAAAACACTGGAGGATTTAAATTTGTAAGTTTGTACGGTTAATGTACCACAAATCCTGAAAATACACTCACATCTGTGTGAATATTTCTCGTTTCTCTCTCTCTTAGTCCCTCTTTTTCTTTTACATAAGCACTCGCACGCACACACAGTGTAAATAAATTCCTCCCCTCACTGTTGGCCATTCATTAATGTATTCAGCTGCACACCTTCAGTATTTACCAGGTTCCAGGTGTGTGGCATTCCCTTTAAAATGAAGACTAAAAAAGGAGGAGGGGAAAAGTGGTGGGTTCTTTCTGCAACAGGAAGACGACATAGAAATGTCTGTGTCAGACAGCTGAAGCTCTTCCTTACAGCTTAAAGAAACTGGTGCTGAAAAATATTCATTAAAATTCAAACACACTCCTAATATGACACAAGCAGACAGTTAAGTAGGATATTTGTAACATGTGGTTACAGGGTCTTAGAAAGTGAACTAGATATTTGTCATTATTTAGTGACGAGTCATCTTATTAAAATGTATTTTTAAAGTGGGTTGTTGGAGATTATAAATGTCTTTGCCTCCAATTAATTCATGATGTGAGACCAGCAGTTAATTATTCTGTTAATTCCAGATAACCTAGCTGTTTTCATCTCATTATCTTTTGTCAGTGTGACACGTTTTGTTTTGTGCACAGAAATAAGTGCCTCTTGTGTGGCGACCTATTAAAAGCCGTTTTAATATTTCACTTACCATTTATGTGTCTCAACATTTATGCGCAAGCAATGTCACACAAACCAATTCGAAGTTCAGCTCACACACACAAAAAAAGAAAAAATATTCATACTCAGGCTGAATTTAAAGTCCGGTTATCAGAACTGCTTGTGTTTTTTGTTGATAAACTCAAACATGTACTTTGGGGCTGTGCATGGTGTAGAGGTGGAATAGCTGCCCCATACGCAGAGGCTGCGGTCCTCAAGACAGCAGTCTGCGGTTCGATTCCCAACTGACACCTTCGCTGTATGTCTTTCTTCCTTTGCGCATTTCCTGTCTGACGACTAGAGGGAATTAGCGCCAGAAATTTATGTCACCATTTATTGCATAAGCTGAAAAATATGTGATGATTCAGACTTTCTGTGAATCACTGGACTAATATGCAATTGTATAACAACTGTTCTTCACATCTGCATGACACAGTTCACCAAAGGGAAAAGTTAATAGCAGGCGGAGAACAATGAGCTGAGAATTTAAATAGCCAATGTCCTCCTAGCAAAACATCAATCTTGAAATACTACAAACTCATTACAAAAATGTTGTGGCTTCTCCAAGCAGTCAGGGGCCACTCATGCTTTATTATGTGTAATGAAAGCTACACGGTGTTATTAATGAGCCCAAAATAACTCCCTAAAGTTATCCAGTGAATAGGAACAATTTTAATGCCATGTTCTAAACCAGATGATTATCTTAAAGTTGTTCTCTGTTAGTCAAAGCTCCACAAACTATGAACCAGCCTCTTTAACTTAAGCATGTTTGTGGACATTTCGTTTTAGACAGTATAGTATTGTGTCCTATTTTAAAATCGCAGGAAAAACAACAAAATCAGAGCATGAATCCCTCTCAGCATCCAAAGTATTGTTTTGGGAAAACATGGCCAGTATTTACTGAGGCTGTGATCAATATGCAGAAATGGTGTTGCTTTCTTTTTCACATACACATATATATATACGTCAAGACTCAAACTTTTACACAATAAATACAATGTAAACACACATCTTTGGCCCCGGGGCCATTTTCTGAGGCTGGTCAAAGGGAAGGTCCCAAGGTTATTAGAAGGCCATTTAACTGTTTGTGGAGGGTGATCAAATTTCCAATTTTTCCTGACCTCGCTCTTCTCCGAACCAGCTTGCCTCGGTGAAACAGACCCCACCCAGCGGCCAAAGTGCCGGAGGCGTCCTCGCAGCAGATTTGATCTAATATGTGGAGCCAAAAGTGCAATAAACAGCGCATCAGAGAATGATTGGTTTTATGTCTGTCACCATAACATAAGTGAGGGGGATTTAGCACCCCTTGCCTCACGCTTACAAGCTGGAGAGACCCTCTGTTTCTTAATTCGAGGTTTAGATGAGTTAACGTGTGAGATGAGTTTGTGGTAAATGAAGAATTTCTCGCTCACATGTTTTGTGTGAAATAGTCTTAGATTTTTAGCACCCTCTCAAACCATCTCCCTTCACACTTATGCCCTTTTTGAAACAGCTGTTGACAAACAAATAACCCTGTAGGAGATGGTGTGAGGACCAATCTGTAGACAGTGCTCCTGGGAGGTCTTCCTCAGAGATAAATCCATTATACCAAGCAGAAAATATACCGTTTTACAAATGCCAGAAGGAGATGGTTGTCTCTTTCTGTTCTTATTTCACTTTTACATTTGGGCTTTTTTGTTCTGCTGTAGAAAATACACTCAACTTTGCTGCTTTTTCTCTTGAATAAGATAAAAAAACACAGTATGACTGCAACTTAAGCACAAAAAAAACTATTTCATTACAAAGATATATTGAACACGTACAAATATGCATCTGTTAGGCCCACAGTCAAAGTGAGAAAAAAAGACCAAAGTTGGTTGAAGATATTGAAGTTAAGATCTTGTGGACGTTCCTGATCATCGCTGATAAGAATATAGTGATGGCTGACCAACCAGAGAATGTGGTGATGGACAGACTCACAAAATGCAGAAGTGACAGAGATATTGAATCCAAGCAAAAAGACAGAAAGCTTGAGAAACACTAAGGGCTCAAGTAGGACAGAGACTTTGGGAAAAGCCAAGTCCTCATGGACGCCAGTGGTTTATGATAGCACCTGATTGGAGGAGTTTCCATAGCAGATTACAGGATCCAGCTTCAGAAAATCACAAACAATCGAGATACGACTCGTTCCAAGGCCTCCTAAGCTTGAAACTGTCGAGCTGAATATGGCGAATTAAGTCAAATCTTTATATTACTATTTTATTTATTTCTGTCTTATATCACTTCATCCGCAGATTAAATAAAAACAGTCTCTTGTAAAGGTCTAGTATCTATCAAGAATAAAGATGTAGACACAATCCGAGTCTCAAACCGCGTCCATAATTTTGTCTGCAACATTTTATTGTGTGTAGTCAACCTGTGGTTTACGAACAGGATGGTAGCATGTATTGGAGTGAGGACCCACTCACTCGCACCACAATGCTCATATTGAAAATAGTAGTACCTCTTCCAAATAAATTAGGACAAACCAGCTGTTTATGTGTAAGGAGTAGGAGGCGCATGTGCAGGAATTACATTTGTGCACCAATCCAATAAACACACAAGCCGAAGGATTGTTGAATCCTTCAATCAGATATAAACAATCAGATATAAAAAACTCAGTTTTTTATATCTGGACTCTGTTAACTGCTAAACACACTTTTCTGCACTACATTTCAGCTTTGCTGGAGGAATTTCATTCATTAGATTGACTACGAATAGGTGTCAATACTTTGTAACTATCCATCTGCTCCATTGACATTAACCATCTGACACCATCAATTAAAAACATTTTTTTTTAAACATGAGAAATATCAACCCCTTCAGAAGTTTAAGAGAAGCATAGATTCATTTCAGTCTTTTTAAAGTGAGATTAAAACTTGGGGATCAGAAGGTGATTTCTCATTGTAGAAATAATCTCTTGCCGTCATTTTTGAGTGGACCAAAGTACAGACAACAACTCTGGATAATCATAGAGTGCACATTTAATGAGAAAAATAATAACTTACAAACTTGGTGGCACTGCAGGGAAGCTGGAAAATGACAATGAATTACAGAGAGAGTCAGTGGGGAACAATGCAGTGACCTTAAATATTGAGGTGGAGGTGCTGCAGGAACAAGAGGAGCTAATAAGAGGTAAGTAAGGACAGCTGGGGAAGAGACCACACTGAGGGAAATCAGAGATTGAAAGCAGCTGGGAAAGTGAGCAAAGTGGCAGGCTAAGGTGCAGAACCCTTGGACCGCTGTCCTGCATTTTTTTAGATGTCTCTTTTCCACCAAAACCTGATTCAAATGACTACATGACCTCCTCTGCATAACATAAAGTGCTGTTAAGCCTGATAATGACCCATTCATGTACAGCAGCAAGTAAACACATATTGCAGGTCAGTGGTCACTGAGGACTAAGTTTGGGAACCACTGGGCTAAAAGATAAGGAGAAAGTGAGACATGAAACCCCCAGAAAGAATCAATGATCTAGGAAAACAGATCTAAAGCATAAACGATGATAATAAATGCATAAATAAACTAAACTACCCAGATATAAGCAATGAGGGGGAAAAAAACTCAAATGCAAATAAATCCTAAAGTTTCAACACTCGTATATCATGACTTGCAGGCCTTGTGTAAATTCTTTGCTAGAAAGCAGTTCAGTCTAATTGGTCTATCATTTTCACTTTAAGAAGTTACAAGGGCTTCTTGCATATGCTGTCAATGTTAGGGGGGAAAGGTAAAGTAAAGAGAACTGTGAATTTGTAATGTTAGATTTTCTGTGTTTGAGTTTATCTTGAGTCTATTTATATGTCAAAATGATCCATCATCTATCCCCTCTAGTCAGTGCAAAGAGGATGGTATCCATCTTCAGCAGTCTTTGGGTGAGAGGGAGGGAACACCCAGACAGGTGGTCAGTTTGTCACAGGGCAAATAACCATGCATGCACACACACACACACACACACGCGGAAAATTTGATAAGTAAGCAAATAACCTGATGAAATTGCATGCGACTTGAAGCCAAGATCTTTTTGTTTAAAGGCATCAGCAACCGTGCGCCACTATGCTACCCTCTGTTTGTATGAGAATCAGACAATGCTTAAAGGAGTAGCTAATTAAAATGCAGTCGTTGTACAAATGTGCAGCCGTCTCAGTTCAGTACACTGTCAGCAGCTGAAGTGAACTTATTCCCAGCACTGAAGCAAACATTGGATCTCGCCGCATCATTTGTGTCACAGATGTAGCTCTCAACCCTTTTAATCAGCATTCCAAAACTTGAACACTCTCCTCTGGCTATTCCATTGCTTAGACTTGATATTCTGCTCACTCTACCTGGAGCATATCCTCTGAATAGCATGAAATGCAGCTTCCCAGAGGGGGTATTTAGAAACTGAAACAAAAGTCTGAGCTTTTCTATGTTCTGTAAAAACACAAAAAGGGAACAAGAAGCGTTTTCCCAGCAGCACAGAGCACCTTGGTGGTGGTGAACAATAGTTGGATTTTTCTGTGCCTGTCCTCTCTGCTGCCCAAACTTTATTCTCTGAGAAGCTGATCATGTTGTTGCCACAGTGTTCCGAACACTTCTCTGTGTCTCATCAATCAGATGAAGTTCATTCTTTGGTTTGTTGCTTTGTACTTTATGACAAACTTCAAGAAAGCTGGACACAATAAACTTTGAGTCTATATAACTTAAAAACAACTATAATAATAATAATAATAATAATAATCAGAAAAAACATTCAGAGATTAAAATAAATTTAAAATATTTTTATATATATACATATATATATATATTTTGAAGTATTGTGAAGCTCTGTAGAGTCTTTGCCAGCGACAGCAAAATAAAGTTTTTGACTTTCAAACTTTACACCATCTTTTCTGCCACTTGTTGACATTTAACAATGGGCTTTACTGCTGGATATTCCATGTCCATCCATTGTCTATTTCCACTTAACTCCTAATAATTGACCAGTTCTATGCTGGCCACTTTTAAAACCCTTCAAATTTTTTATACAATTAGTGGCAGACATTGTTTACATTTTGGATATTTGGAACAGTGCTGTCTACAGCAAAGCGAGTTTCAGAAATACAAGAGTCCAAACAAAGAAATCTTAGTATTATTTCAGTATTTGCTCTATTTAGCAACAGCATAACAGGTTGCAAGATTTTCATCTTTCATCAAACCTACAATGCTTTCAGCTGCTGCTTTTATTGAGTTAATGTGGCCCAAAGTCCTTCTCAGCCAGAAGAAAATTTGAGGCTGCTACTTTTACATGGCTTTAAGAACAAGTTTAGCAATAATATTAGGTGGTTACACTAAAGTGTAAGTATGCACGCACACACACACACACACGCACACACCCCACACACACACACACACACACACATCTGGTCAGAAAAACTCATCCAACCTAAGACTTACAGCCGCCCACAGTTGTCTTTTACTTGTCAGCTTCTTGTATAAGTGAACCATTTGAGTGTTTCTTCTCCCTTTAATTAATAAGTGCCCCTGTTATTATCATAGTCACACCCATTGCTTACAGGAAGGAAACAGTACTTCCTTTAAAACGTATAAAAAAAAAAAACAACATGAGTATAGGTGGAGAAAGCACACATCTGACCTGGACACAAAGCTGCGGTAAAGTTACAGGCCTGAGTTTTGCATGCCTTATTTGCATGTCCGTGTGAAGGGTTGAGTTTGATAGCAACCTTGACGCTGTACTCACAGACGCCTCTGAAGATGCTTCCACTCCATCAAGTCGGTGTGTGGTTGCCTGGCAACCAAGGGTCCGGCGTTCCCGAGCGGCGTTGTTTGTTCCCTGCGAACGATCTGCCGGAGAGAGGGAAGACGGGCAGAGGTGAGGATGAGTGTAGGAAAGACACAAATTGGTAAATGGAAGACGCAGCCTCAGGGGCCCCCCGAATCAATGCCTGAGCAAACAGGCTTTGTCTGTCTCTTTCCGCCAGACGCCATCTTTCCCTCTGCTGGATGCGTCTCATCCTGCGCTATCTTCTTTAATCTTATTTTCAGCTTTAAATACATAAAAGTACTCAGCATCAACTAATTTTGGAACATTTTTGGTTCAAAATGTTCTTTATTTCCCTTAAATTATTCAAAACCTTGACTCCTCTGTCCTCAGGCTATTGACTCAACAATTCATCTGTCTCCTGCTCTGCTTTTCCAGCTTTATTTCCCTATTCTGTATGCATTAATGCATTTATTAAAACTCTTATAAATGTAGCTTAATACAACGCATCCAGAAACACACATTGCACAAAAATCTCATTTAACTTGGATTGAGCACAATCTTTTATATCAGCGACTTTTAAAGTTTTTTTCAAGCTGTGATAATTCTGTCTTTGCCAGTGTTTCTGTGCTTCACAGTCCTTTACTATAAAGACACCTCACAGCATTAACTAAAAGGTAGAAAGACCATTTTGCTGACATTTATTGACCCATATTTGCCCAGTTTTTACTCTTGTGGTTTGCCTTGATCTGATCTAAAATCACAGGAACTGGGATTTGTAACTGCACATTCTGGCAAACAGACCAGCACAATAAGACTTTTTTTTCTTGATATCCAAGTTACTGAACACTACAATCGCTGCCTTGTCAAGAAATGACTTATATGTGGATGAAATCTTGCAGAGAAGTGTTGTAAACTTGTGGGCTCATGTGCAATTCACCCAATACATCTCACTAGTTTGGGGTTCGGGTACACATTTAATTAAAAGTGGCTTAGTCCAGGGTTTTTAAAATTGAGACGCTGCGTGTGACTTTAAGCAGACTTCCTCTACAGCCATGTTCTTTATTCAGTGCCAGCTTTTCCAAATGGTTGATTCAAACTTTTACTGCCAAAAATGGCAGAACCGGTTATTAGTTTCAGAAAAAGTAAAACACAGAGACAGGCAAACAGCAGTCTGCAGCTAAGCTAACTATGCTAAATGGTTGATGATCTCACAGTTTACTCATCTCTCTTGGAGAAAAACTGTCTTATAAATTTACACTTTTGTCTTTTTCTCTCTCTTATCGCTCTATTTTTTTTTTTAGAAAACTTGACTTTATTATTTTTCTAGGCATCATAGTAACTGCACAGTCGTTCTTGTTTTCAACTGACTGCTGCTAAAAACATCACGGCCAAGGACTGTCAGCAGCAACGACCCATTTAACACAGATACGTAGGAGTTCAGTGCAATTATGGATGTGCTTTTTGGTCTGGGAGGGGTGACATTTCATTTTTACTGCTAAAAACAATTTGGAAAAAAAACACAACAATTAACAGGGCTCTGATTTTTTATTTATTTCTGTAAAAAAGAAAATAATAATAGATATTTTTTTTTGTGGGGGGCCCCCCTGTGGTCAAGGGCCCTCATAACTTTTCCCCGTATAGGGCGCTGCTGGGTGGAAAGTAAAAGAGCACATTCAGCAATCTAATGAAGGTAACTACCACAAACGAGAGTTGCAAAGCTGCCAGCAGCACGTTTGTAAGGCAGCCAACAGAAGAACAGGAAGTCAATGTAACCGATTAAAAGCATCACTCCAAAAAGGTAAACCAATCCTTTGATGCAGCGAAACTGTGGTGTTTTTTTGTCAAGTTTATCTTCGTGTGAGAATATCATGATCCATCAATCCATTAATGCCTGCCTAGGTCAACTTAATAAAAAATAAACCGATTCCAAGAGGTTTCAGTGAAAAGAAACTCAATTTAGGTTTTAAGAAAAAGTAATTATGCCATCAGTTTGATAAAGAAATTGTCAAATTTCAAGTGATGAAAAGGTTTTTTTGGTTGAAACGTTTTCATAAATTCTGCATCACCTGCAAGACAATTTTAGGGGACTTTTGAAAATTATCTACTATTCTGTAGAGTTTGTTAAAGAAATCCTGAAAAATTTTGAAACTTTTTTCAAAACAAAATATTTTATTATACTGCAAATTTATTTATTTTTATCACATTTCTTTTTTATAGATCCAACTGACTGAACTATGTTCTTCAAGGATTTATTGATTTTAATAAACCGTACATATATTGCATCTAGTCCAGGAGAACTGGCTCCACAGGCATGCAAGGTTTTATGCCAATTGCTTCTTATTTTGTTGGAAGTTTTTTATTAAATCTTTAATATTTATCCTAAGGTCCCCATGCTGTGAGGCTAACGCACATCAAATCTGTCAAACCTTCTTGTGTGGCTTCACAAAGAAATGAAATGGCTTTATATGAGCAATATCTCTCATGCAGTATGCAGTGTGAGAAATAAAGTTGGGCTCTGCTGACTTTCACAAGTCAAACCAAAAATAACTGTGGCTTGACCAAATCATTCCACAAGTCAGGCAAATGAAACAACAATCAAAATAGATTCATTCCCAGTGAGGCGCCATGTGGAAAATGTGTAGTTTTCTTTCGTTATGAGTTCTGTTCCAGCTGCATGACATCAGCGCATGTCTTCATGACTTTGTGAAACCTCAGATTCACCGTTGGGCATACTGACATTTTGGTAGTCATTATGAAAGTGTTGCACTGAACTCGGCACTCCCCCCCCCTCTTTAGAGCAGAAAGTTAATAGATCCTGACAGATCTTGTTATGCAGTTGTTGAGAAAATCAATTTGTTAAGACTGGTTCCAGCAGAGTAAGCTTCAAAGCAAACAGTGAGTGCACACTGGAGCGTGAGCGCCTACCTGGCATTTCTGCTGCAGTTCGACTCACATTAGCTCCCAGATGTAACCAGTTGGGGTTGAGAACACACACACACACGCGCGCGCACACACACTAAGCCTCTCAAAGGACACAATGTGCTCAACACTATAACCTGCTCTTTTTGTCCTTTTTACTTCTTCCCCCTTCCTTAACCTAATTATATCTGTCCTTTCCATTCCTTCTTTGCACTGCAGCACTGGCGTTTTCACTGCCACTAATGACACGGTGTGATCTCTGCGGAGTCCCAAGCCAGCGAGCTGGGGTCACATATGTTCTATATCATCTGCTGAACACTTCCATATGGAAGCTATGCCACCTATGCCAGGATCTGACACAAACAGAGTGCCCATGCAGGACGTGGGAGAGAAGCATGGCGAGATTGACTGAGGGAATAAACAAGAAAAGAAACACAGAGAAATACGTGCAGACAGGGGGGGGGAGAAAAGGAGAACGGTAAGGAAATGAAGAAAGGCAAACGTAGAGAGAAGGAGCAGACGGGAAGATGACAGCCAATTAAAGACAAAACGCGGAGAGAGGGAGTGTGATGGAGGAAGAATGCACAACAGATCTATTTTTTTCCCTCTGTCTGACTTCGGCAAGAAGAAGTCATAAACAGGAAAGTCTAAACTGAAGAGGTATACTACTGCTTGCCTCAAGCCCGTCTTTTTAGAATGTTTTCCTTTCAGTCGGATATTTAAATCACTGTGTTAAGCTAAAGTTGACGTTGTCTGCCCTGAATGTAAATAGTGGTTAACCTGTTGACTTGCACCTTTCATTTTCCCTGAAGCAACTTTAAAGATTTTTGTTTTGCAGACACTTGTTGCTTTAGTTTGTTTTAGTTTACGAGGCTGTCATTCGTCCAAAGCTCTTCAAATGTACTGCCAAAACAGCACAGTTAAATTGAAGGCTGGGACAGGAAGACGAGGCCAAGTCTTTACTACATCTTTGTTTTTTTTTTTACTTTTCAGCCATTTTGTCACAGATTTGCCGTATGATCCAATCTTTAACAAGAATCAGTTGTCAGATAGCCTGACTTTTGACTAACTTAGAGAACATTTATTTTTCTCATTCAGTGGTTAAAAGATTGATTTTTGTCGCTGTAAAACAAGCCATCAGCCCTCGAATACTAGGCTGACAATGCTTGTGCCAAGATCTTTTACCCTCATGCTACTGTGCTTTTTGGTCAACAGCTATCCAAACAACATTCTTCTGAAAAAAAAATTGTAGATTTTCTTCAGTCTGTCACAAATACAAATACACTTCTTCAAATTAAGTTTAAGTACCACTCCCACACAGTTTTGTAGCTGCAGTAGCTTGTTTTTTGTTGTTTGTTTGTTTTTTTTCCATGTTGTGACAGAGTGCATGCTGCTGTGCCAATAGTGACAACTGGTTTCAAACGTCATCAGTGGTCATGCTAACTAGCCTGTGTATTCACAGCAGGCTCCATGTGGCAGAGAGCAAGGTGGAGGGGTGAGCAACATGTAAACAGGCATGAAGGACAGTGCTAAGACAATCGTCCTGGTTGTTTGAGCCTGGGTACAACTCTCCAAGTAAATGTAGAGTTTACTTGGAGAGTAAACTCTACATTTAGCTCCTCTGTCAATAACACAAGACAGAGGAGCTGATTTTTTTCACTACATAAGATTTATGTGCAATGTAAAAACAAACAAAAAAAATAATAAATTATATATATTCACAAATAGCTTTATGTTAATACTACTCATATATTTTGGTTATCAAAAGGAAAAGAGTTTCAAAAACCTGCGATAGCAAGATAATTACTCCTTTATCCCAGGATAGTGACTGAAATATATTTATAGCGGTTTTATTGCTTCTATACATAAATGTGCACACCTTTAAACTATTATTTTTTCCAGCCACAATTTCTTCTTGCGATCTCAAGAATAATTAATGTGTTATAAGTTTGACACTGAGTTAATGAGGATGAACAGAAGGGACGAAGAGACAAGTTGCTTGTCATGCAGATGTGTTGAAGATGTGAGAATCCCTTCCCTCCAGTGTTCAACCCATCACACAGAAAAAAAAAAAATCAAGCCTGTTAACTGGAGCTCACACCGACGTTGGATATATAGGACACAAGCGTGATGACACACGAAACCATACAGATACACACCTACAGTTACATGTAAGTAAAACCGCAGTGTGTGACTTCTGTATTGTGGTGTTGCATGACAGAGAAAACTCACAGTCAGAGGCAGCAGAGTGCAATAGCTGCTCCTCCAGGGGTGACATATGGTTTAGAGTGCTATAGGGGGGCAGAACAGCTTGTGTATACATTTGTGCATTACAGGAGGTATGCAGTCTGTAACACTCAGAGCATAGTGACAAGATCAAGCATTGATGGTAGGACAAATACAATGACAAATACATTGTAAAGTAGTCGGGTTACTCCCATCACTTAGTTACCTATACATTTAGTTTCCAATAGGACAACTTCAGGTTGATAACCATATCAAAATACATTTCATTTCTTTTTAGAAATGAAGTGACTTATGTTTGATAAAGTTACACGCTGAATATAGCAAAACCTTATATTCATTCTTATTAAAGTGCAACAATGATCACACGTTATACAATAACATAAGAAATTTTAAATAGCAATGTGTCCCTGTCACAAAAATCACTATCAGAGATGTGAAGAACACAGCAAAGACATCTGCCACTTCCCAGAACTCACAACTCTCCATAGCTTGCTTTTCATGTTGATTGCAGGGAATTTTTTTTCCTGCAATAATATACACATATTATATTATGTGAATATAATATGCCCTAATATATTAGAAAAATAGTAGTTTATTATTATTATTATTAAATGACAAAAGAGAAACTGAGGTCAACTTTTACATATACTGGCTGATCAGACCAATTAAGACACATCAGGGGTAACTAAAAATAATACAATCACAAATAACACTCACAAAAAATAACAGTAAAGCTAAGTTTGGCTAAACTCAATTTATTGAAAAGAGATCAATAAATTGAACTGATGAACATATTTGTCTTTTGGAAACAAAGCTAATCATCATGTATAATTTTACTGATTGTTGTGAGTTACTTTAAGATGATTAGTTTAGACACCAAGTCAAAAACTTGGTGTCCAATAGTGGTGTTCGTGTCAGATAGATAGTGTTCTATCCAAATTTCATATTTTGCAAAGATGCGTTTTATTTTGACTTATTTTTTATTAGCTCTTTCTTAAGTACTGGAACCTGCAAATAATGTAATATTTTCTCTGGTGTAAAATTACATAATTTTCCCAAATTAAATCAGATTAAACAGGCTTTTTACCCCCTTGAAATTGAGCTATTCTCACTTGACTGCATTGAATGCTTAGTGACAAACTGGAAATGTTATGTACTTGATGCAACTCTTCTCCATAGCATCATGTTGACATTGTTTTTCTACATTCCCCTTCTTGTTTAGCTGATTTTATGTTGAGGTTTAAGTCGGGCAGTCTGCTCTCCTAATCAGAGACCATATTGGAGCATGTCTGTGTTTGTGTCTGTTCTTGTATGTGGAAGCAGCCAAACATGTGATCCACACACGCTCTCACTCACGCACGCAAACATGCAAACACAGCATGGACTGCAGATGTACAGAACTTGCAGCAGGCCAACAGACAAATACCAACATGTGTCATGTTCTGTGGATTGTACACTTTCAACTCTCCCTCACTTTCAGACAAACTCAGCCTGCCTTTGAGAATCATGGCTCGTGGTGTATCAGTGGACATATAATGCGAGCAAAGTCTCATTTGAAAGCATACCTGTCCTTGAATTCTCCGGTCCTTCACCATGGAAACCGGGGAGAAGCAGGAAGATAGTGTGTGAAAGTGTGTTTGTGTCTGTGTGAGAGCCTGGCATGCACAAGAGAGAAAAAGCTTAAGAGTGTACGCAGGTAAGGAAGTGCTTGCACCTTGCAGTCCTCACTTCATTTTTAACACCTGGCTGTTCTCATTAATTCTGAGTAAAGAGAGATTTTAAACCCTGGAAAGATGTACAAGATAAATAGTGTTAAATTTAAGTGCAAATGGCTTAGCAGAGGTTGAATATTGTGATGAAAAGTTGCAGCTTTGCCCACATTAATCATTTTCTCAAGGGACCTTAAATGAACCACGGCGAAAACTTGATAGCAAATCAAAAGATCAAGCATCTAAATGGGGAGCTCAGCCTGACCCAGTCCTCAGCAGCTAAAGCAATACAAACGATGTATTTAAAAGTGGCAGTCAGAAGTCCCAGTGAATTTTTAATGATCGCTCTGTTTGAAATTTTGAACAAGCTCTAATTGAGTCATGATTTTTTTATGGAGGCCCCCTGGAATCTTCCAGAACTGCTGATTGTTTCTCCCACATTGAGCAAACATTCGCAGTAGGGAGGGAGGGAGAGAGTGAGGTCATGACAGGCAAAATTTCCAACAGTTTCATCCTCGCTTGCTTAAGACTTAATTGGAAAAGGTAATGTTCTGTCTTAATATTGATGCATGTAACTTGATGAGGAAGAATCTCAGACTTTGTCTTAGACATTCTGGAAAGACTGTTATTTAAAACTGGTTAGATAACTTCAGCCCGTTGAACTGCACTTCAGATTTTCAGAAATTAGAATGAAAATGTTTCAAGGTTATAGCACCCTGATAGAAGTCAGATTTAAGGACTTACATTTATTGCTAATCTCTTGGTTTCTTGTCCAATGTTGTCTGTGCAAATTTGCAAAGGCAGTAATAGTTAAACCTTTCAGAGTCCCCATTATTAATGGTATGAATCATAAGCAATACAAATCAATGCAGCTAACCAAGTAAAAGTGTACACAACCAGCCAAACTCTGTTTCAAAATAGCATGAACTATATAACTAAAATGTAACAAAGTTAAGGTTTTGTGCATTTTGAACGAGATTTTTTTTTATATTTTATGTCTCCAAGTAGCAATACTGGTTTTGTCTTAGGCCAAATAATTCACCTGTTGCTTTGACCAGCCCCCAATGTGAATTTATCACAATAGTAATCTGGTTCATTCAATTCTGAGAATAATGACTCATCTAGAAGGATAAACATGTTTTCATGTTTTTTAATTCCATGTGTAAAGAGTCATCACAGAAATTGAGCAGATTTATAAAGTGTCTAAGACTCTCCACACCCCAAAGCATAATAATAATGGATGAGTGCTCAGAGAAGCGTAGTTATAGGGTCACAATTCATGGGATTTTGCCACATTTGGTGGCTTCAAATGAAATGGTCACCAGGTATTCAAACAGTGTCACAGTGGTACCTTCAGATTTGCTGGTTTTTTTATGTTTCTCATTTTATAGTGAAGTTACAGTACAGCATGCTAATTGAGACCCCTCTTCACCTGAAGGACTGTCTTCACTAGAGAATGTGGACACAATCATGATCAACTTTAGATTGGCAGACATTTTGTTCCACAGTGAAGTACTTCTTCAGGTTAAAGCACTCAGCAGACTTGAATTTTCTCCTGAGATGGCACAGGACTAAAATTGCAAGTTTTAATCACCAGTATTATTAATACAGACTCACTGGCTCGGGATTTATAGAAATGGTAAATTGGCGGTACTGATAAATCAAACAATTTTTGCATAAAATAATCTACTTTAGTTTTTAAGTTCATAAGAGTGCAAGGAATCCTTGATTTGCCTTTTTCCCCATCAAATAAATGTGACTTGACAAAAGAGCCTATTTATTTTAGCCAGTGGCCCATATTTATCTTCTCTCCAGTTACTACAGTATCCTTTTTCATAATTTCAGATTTTCCTCTCTCTCTCTCATTAAAGGTTGTGTTTTTCCTCATTTTTAGTGGAAAATTGTGCAAATTATTTTAAGGCTTTTTGCAGTGTTGTTATAATCATTTACTGCTCATTATGGCACTTCCAATGTTAGTGCACCTTTAAATGCTTGAAACTTATTATGCTTCCATGAACAAGCTAGCTCAGGTCCATAGGCTATACAAAACATGGTCATTACATGTAATACACAAAATCATTCCCAGATATTGAGATTTCACCTGATCAGTTGTGACGGTTTGGAGCTCATTTATGAATGCGCCAATTTAGTGCTAAGTCACAATTAGTCCTTGAAGTGAAGTGAGTGGAGCTCCACTTGACTTGCCTAGTGAAGGGTTAGTAACTCAGAATAGGGTTACTAGATAAAAAACTAAAACAAAAAATAACAAAAAACCAATTGTAGCAACAAGTTAATGGTCTCTGAAACTGGTACTTTAGTATACACCAGCAGAACATTTACTTATACCCAAAAAAACGCCTGGAGCAGTATCCCCATTGGAAGTATAGAAAAGTGCATGAAGTGAATTTTGCATAATAGTGAACATTTGAAGAGAAGCATTCTACACAAAGTTAAAGCAAGAGAGCTGTGGGATTCTGAATTGAGCCTTGCTTCAACCATCAACAATAAATCATGCACTACTAGAGTCAAGCTGCATCTATTGCTTCCCAGGTTCAGGTGTCTGTCCGTTTCCCTCCCCATTCCACACTTAATTTATATTACAGATGTAAAGCAAGTCTCTGTTCTGCTAAAGGTCTCCTCCAAACCCCTCAGGGCCACAGTTCTCCTTGGCTTGCAATAATTTATGAACAGTGTTGCTAGGTTTTATGAGACAGGAGTGTCAAGTTTGCGATACCTTTATCTATTCTGGACACGTACTCTGACTGTCTAAAATATAGATCAAAGATTGTGCCCAGGGTTTAGATTAAGACAAAGGACTCAAGAAAATTTGATTTGAATTCTTTGTTTAGCCCATCCTGGACTACAAAAGGAAAAATGTGTATGGTTGTAGGCTTGTGTGAGATTTTGAAAATGCTACCTACTTTCAGAAATAAGACATCAAGCCTGCAGGGTGATCATTAGACCAGGAAAAAGCCATGGACCATCTTTCAGCGCCGTGTGAAGACAAGAAGCCTGACAGAGCTGAGATCGCTCTTCTCTGCCTCTCAATGTCACACCATATCCGCTCCATCCCTGGTGCATTTTCTTTTTGTCTCATCTCATTTTCCTCCTCAAGTCTCCCATCGTTTTTGTCAGGCTGTTTGTCCGCACAGCTCTGTCTTTATTTTTGTTTTTTTATTTTTTTATTTTTTTTCTCCCAGCATCTACAGAACATCCGAAGAAAGCCATATGAGACAACCTGGCACAACGTATGATGCGAGCAGAGGGCACACATCACACAGCCCAGGAAGATATTTGTTCTCTTTCAATACTGAAGGGCAACACCATTACACTGCTTTGGGCTATCCATCACCTTCCAGTCTCATCCTGTGCTCAGTAACATTTCTCTTTCAACTTCTTGGAGGTCAGAGAAAGAGGAACAGAGTGAGCCATCTCAGTGTTACCTGGTATTTACACTGGCTACTGGGATTTGCAAGGCTGAGCAGCAATATGATGGAAAAGGCTGCCGTTTCTGCAGGAACAGAGCAAAGGTCAAACTAATACACTGCTCTCTGAGAACAAACACTCAGGTGTCACCAAGCACAGGTTAAAGACATGGCAGGACAGCGAGTACAGGTGCCCTCAGTGGTTGCGCAACAGGAAAACTTAGTTCAAAGACTCCCCACTGCTTACACAACAGACATTTCAGACCTCTGTGCTGTCTGTAACCACATTACGCCGCTTCAACGCACCGCTGTAGGAACATGTCCATTTTTAAAAGAATCCAGTGATTGCCTTTAGCTTTCTCGGGGTACATTTTCAGAGAGCAAGATAATTATGATGTCCTGGGGACCCCGTTAGCACCTTATATTGCAGGTGTTTTTAGTCTGAGTTGTTTTTTGTGTCAGAGAATGCACAAAAGTTCCAGGAATTAGTAATCTGGGTTTAAGTTTGACCCACCAACTCATAATTCAGCACTACTGATGCTCAGAAAACAGGCTTTTTTTAATAAATGTGCATATATATCCAAGTCTGACCATCATGGCACGATACTAAAGTGGAATAGTCTTGTATCTTACAGATAATTACACTAATTTCCAAAGACTATAAACCATAACCAAATGCAATGTTTCTGACGATAAGAAGCCTGATTTGTTTAGATGCATATCAGTAAATGTCAAAATGATGCAGTGTAAAGTTATTTTTTTTAGTATTATCAGTATCTTTCTCCTGGTTTTAAAACACTCAGTGAGGTGTTCCTGCTTTATTTCAGTGGATCTTAATTTAATTTAAAAATGTCATATCCACTTCTAATCAGCTCTTTTTACTATCATACCATAAATTGCATGAAGTGCAAAGAATTTGCCGTCTAAAGTGACCTGACTTGTTAATCGACCACAACTGTTTGTGATTTAATCTCAGTATAAATCTAGTCATTCTGTGAAGAGCTCAGAGATTTACTAGAGAACATTTGGGAATAAAAAGCTTCATGAAGATCAGGGAACACAGCGGAGTGGTCAGGGGAAAGGTTTTGGCAGGGCTAGGTTATAAAACAATGTGCCAAGCTTTGATTATGCCAAGGAATGCTTTTAAGTTTAATCCTTTGGATATAAAAAAGGGTGGTACAAGTGCAAACCTACCAAGACACGACCCAAACAAACAAGAGGGACAACAAGAGCATTAATCAGAGAAGCAGTCATGAAGCCTGTGGTACTTCTGGTGAAGCTGACCCAAAGATGTGACTTTAGAGTCCACTGATAGGAATGTTATTAGTTGTGAAAGCCATAAATATGATCTTCATGAAAGAGAGATGAGAACAAAACTATTGCTGAAAGGAAGCCATCAGGAAGCGTGTTTACTGTCATTTAGGGAACAGAGCAAACATGTAAAAAGATGAAACCAAACGCAACTTTTAAAAAAATACAAAATAAACATGCAAATACTATGTGTAACACTGAACATTAATTGCAGTATATTATTGTCTCATGTAGCATGATAGTAGCAGAATTACAGACAAAGAAACTAGATTAAATGCTTACATACTGTATATATATATATATATATATATATATATATATATATATATATATATATATATATATATATATATATATATATATATAATATATATATATATATATATATATAATTATGTCTGTTTGGTTGTTCAAAGTATAGATGTATTGAAGCCATTAATTTAGTAACGTTTAAGCAGTAAAGTTGCCAAATATGTGTAGTAACTAGCAATCAAACAGAATTGATTATTGATTCATTCTTAATTTTTCTGTTTTATGTTTGTAACTCAGTGGTGACTTCCCTCACCTCCTCTTAAGTAATGTGTCCTGAAAAACAAAAGTATTTGCTTGTCACATTGATTTTCAATGAAATTTTGCCTCAAATCAATGATTGAAGATCAATATAATCTAATTGAGTTTTAACTGCATTACAGCTTCATAAATTTCTCACTAAATCCCTGATTTAGTTGTGGCCCATGAAACAAACCTCTCACTGAATGAGCCTGTTGATGCCTCACAAATTGTGGTCGTCTTCAAAAGTGCCCCTGAGCAGAGTCAAGATTGAGCATCTGCCAACAGGCTGAAACAGAGGAAATATATATATATATATATATATATATATATATATATATATATATATATATATATATATATATATATATATATATATATATATATATATATATATATTATTCACACTGTATATCAAATAAGTTTAAGGATTCAATAAAAAGAATTTCCTGTCTTAGTGAGGTTAACATTTACCTCACTAAGACAATATGCCAAGCTTTGATTATGCCAAGAAGAAACACTGTTAAGTTTAATCTTTTGGACATAAAAAAATATGCAACATAATGGTAAAATGTAATAATCAGATGACATTATGAGTTTTATAGACTTGTGCTTCTACAGATAATCCCAGAAGCAGCTGGCTAACAAATGAATAAATCTACATTGAGCAAATGAGATCAGAACCGAATCAAAACAATATTCTATAAAAATGTTGAAGGTAAGAATTACTAATCAATGCTGACATTTGTCTGGTGTCAAAGCCCTTTACCTGCTCTCATGACAATGACGCTTACATGCAATTTCTGCCCCAGCAGACAGAGGTGCTTTTCCCAGAAATCTCAGGGGCTCACAGACACACACACACACACACCCACCTACACACGCACACACGCATGCACACCAGTTGCATCATTATTTCTTGTCCTGTTAGGTCTTCTGCTCCTCTTTGTCCCACTGCAGTTCATCATCTCAGCAAACAACTTTGAAATATCAGCTCGAACTCATCATAGTGAAAATATTCTTTGCTTTACTTAAACTAAAACTTTTTTTTCCCACAGCAACAAAAGTCAAAAGGAGGGAAATTAATTACAGCCCACATGTTGTCCGACTATCATGGCCAAGGTTTTGATCATTGTTTGAAAACTAAATATCAAACACAAATCTGGTACACAAGTTACTAGCACAACACGAGAGTCCCACAAAGAAAACGTTTCAACCTCATCTTTAGAGTATCACAGAGGTCGCTTCAGTCATCAAATTGACATCATAGCAGGTCAGCTCTAAACCGGAAATGGAAATCACACAGAAAACCCAGAACTCTAAACGCCTTCCTGTTGTAAGCCAATACAACCCAAACCCTAACTTAGCTTAATTCAGTTCATTATTATTTTCTATATACTCAGGGCCAATCCAAGGTATAAATGCACTTTGCAACTACTTATGTGGGGGTCAAAGGTCATCTTGAATGTATACAGGACATGTTGACAAAGTTATAGTTAGAGTTATGATTGAAAACTAATTTAACAATTTAAGCTGCTTTGAGAATTTGCAGGATCAACAGATGGAATCCTTTACAAATTAATTCAAACACTGGTATTCATCCTCATTCCTAATGTAAGGTTGTTGCAAGCATGCTGTAAATAATTGAACCAGTAAATACCAGTGCCAGAAATAAAATACTTTTTTCCACTGTGGTAAGAAGTGATGTAAGCCAGTAAAAAGGTTTCTAGTAGATTGCTGTAAACTGACTTCCAGCTACCAGCTGAAAATACACTTCCTGCTCTGGCAAGGAAACATGGTCAATAGATACTGTTGACTAAACTGTCACTTGTCCAAAACAAACCAAAGCCTGCTTTTTCACTATGCAACAAGAAAATTTGCATATCTGAAGAGCGAAAGTGCTTGTTTTAACAAAATGAGCAATAACATGTGAGCACTTTTAATTGTCAGAGAAACATTACCAACACAAAGCTGATGGATAATGGTTAAATATCTCTGTGACATTTACACCCAAGTTGAGAAAGAGTCACAAACATACTTGGGTTCTTTATGATTACAAAATAAAAGAAAATGTTGAGAACAAAACTATGTGCCAAAATGTTATTCAGCAAAACTGTGCACTGGTGTGAGTTGGCTGGTCCAGATTTTTATTTTGAAGCTCAAACTATGATGATGAATACCAATTAAAGTTAATAACCATTGAATGTATGAAAGCACAAAACGTAGAAAAGTACATGTTTTTTTTACTTGCAACTGAAAAGCACTCAGGTATTGTGGTGTCAATTCCTGATCCAAGTTCCAACCTTTGAGCAAAATAATCCAGCATACGTTCAACTAAGTCAATAGAGTATCTCAGACAAGATCGCTCCCAACATTGCAGCCAATTATTACGTAATGCTACGAAATATTGGCATGTTTTATTTAAAGCAATTAATCACAGATTATAATTTCCATGTTTCAACTCTTCTAATTTCCCAAAAGTCAATATGTCAGTGTTAATACTCACTTTATAACTTTTACACTTTTCAATTATGGCAAATTGCTGTTTTGATAAATATTCAAACTACACTCAAATACTTTTGTGAAATTTTGTTTAAGTACAAAAATGTACATTTCTAATTTTTACTGTCACCAATGTCAAAGCGTTTGACATCTCTTCCATAAAATGTTTTTGTCTGAGTTGCTCATGTGTAAACACAGAGGCTCTGGAGGTTGTGAGTTTGAAGCCAGACAGGGATCTAAATCACCAGCTCTAACCAGACTGTTTGTTTCCCCGTCAAACCTTGCTGACCTTTTCAGGACATTCTCAGCCAGGCTCGCAGCTGTTCTTCCAAACTATATCAAGAACATACGTGCTCCACATGTGTGTGTTTTCAACTGGATCTGGCCTGGTTTGCCATGTGTTGCTTTCGTATGAGCTCCCCGTAGGCCTCAGTGCAAGAGCACATCAGAAATGTTTGCTGTTTACATGTGAGAAAACACAGCAGTGACACACTAACATGTGCACTAGTTAGAATGTGAAGTACCTGGGAAAGCCTGCGTTGCCCAATAAACAGATGCAGTTAAGAACAGGAATCGAGGAGAACAGCAAAAATGAAACATCCGCATTGAAACAGGGTCCCACATTCTTCAACTCCAACATCAGGCTAATGGGGCATCATTATGTTGCCGTGCAGACGTGGATGTTATGATAAATGCGAGTTCTGTGGGTGCTGATATTGTTTAGTATTTTACACATGGTGTGTTTGGAAACCCTCACTGTCTAAGCTAATGACACTTTGAACTTGTGAACCTGGAGCGAGGATTAACAGCTGACCTTAGAGCAGCAGAGTCTGGGAAACCATAATTAAGGTTGATTAAAGAACATTCCTGGCTTCTGTTTCTGCATGTTAAGTGAGCTGTGGAGGTAGTAAGAGACCTGTGCCCCTATCAAATGGGCAATTTCAAAGCAGTGCATGAATTATGTGTTCCTAAGAAAAATGCTAAACGGCGCCACTCTGAGGTAACTTGCAGTGAGTTGGCATGAATTAAGGCAAAAACATATGTGGCTCCAAGCACACAGGCAGATGTATGTGCACAGGAATGTCTAACGCAAACCGAGTTGCTGAAGTTGGAACTTATTGTGCAAAGCAAAATGAACAGAGAGGAAAAAACCTGAATTCTTTGGGAAGCCAACCATTCATTACTGCAATTATCCCTATGGCATCCATGGTATAATTAGCTGAAGCAGGCAGCAGAGAATCTATAAATACAGGAGACTAAACAGTAAACAAAGGGACAACCGCAACCAGAAGCTTCTCACATCAGACTTCAGCCCTCTCCCACAAACCCAAGCAGCAACAGCAGCATCAGCGCTAACGGTGACAGCAATGACAGCAGCAGAAGCTAACTCAGCAATCGGATCCACACAATTAAACTTGGCTTAAACTTACCTTGCTCCAGAGAACAGTTTGCATGGATGAGGTCTGTTTCTATCAAACACACAGAGCGGTTCTCTGATTTTGCTTTTGCTGCTGAAGTATCTGTTTTATGTATCTGATCAAATTGAATGCATGCCAGTTTTGAGGTTCTGGCAATTCTACAATCAAAAATTTATGAAAAAAAAAGCAAAGCCACCACATCCAGACTGCCTCTAGAGATATGTCTAAAACGATCAGGTCCAATTCGTCAAAGTCATTAGGCCACCTTATCACTACCTTAATCTTTAGATGCCTCCATAAAATTGCTACCAGATGAAAGTGAGGACTTTGACTTGGGCACTCTGCAATGTTAAAATGTTTTACAGTCAAAAGAAAGATTTTGGTAAAAATCAAAGGATTTCTTCAAATCCAATTCTCAAAGAGATATGAATAATTTGGGGGTCAATTCTGTAACAAGAATTTACAAAGACTTACAAAACAACTTGAGTCACAAAAAAAAAAAAAAACATGTTTATGGTCCAAGGAGTATTACTTAGTTCCTGCACGAATTTGCCAGCACACATTGTGTTTATTGGCAAATGTCTACACATTCTTTAGTAGTAAATGGAGTCCAGCTGCTAGGTAATACTCTATCATGATTTAGCTGCGATAAGACATATTAACACAAACAGTCTAATGATCTATCAAAACTAAAATGGTCTAAAGATCTCAAAAATCTAAATGGCAATAATCACCTTCCCACTGAGCAATTTTTATCCACAAAAAAATAGCACGAGGTTTCAGTATAACAATAACAGCTTTCTTTCTGGCAAACTGATACACAACATAATTATCAGGTTTAATTATCTGGAAAACAGACTTTCTTATAAATTAAATATTTTTCTTGCTACCATGACAGGGATAAAGTTGTGGGGAGGTTTATAGTATGAAGTAAGATTTCAATCATTTAGCATCTCAGGATTTCATTCATCATCTGAAAATGAAAATAGCTTGACTGCAAAGTCTGGAGCGGAGAATCATGCTACACTATGGAGATTGTGATTTCCCTTTTTATGTCCTGCATTGGCCTATCACAGATATTGCCCGAATGAAAAAAGTTGAAATGATATAAATATTCCAGTAAGAATAGCTTCATATTCTCATGTCTTTACACTGCCGGATGTAAAGAGGTGATGCAGTGTTACGGTAACAATTTGCTGCATAAAAATTAAGATATTCTATCCTGTTACAGTGCAAAGTTTCAAAAGGAGGTCACATATTAAGACACATTCATAGACTGGAAGAAATAGCGGTATAACAGAGACATTACGCATTCCACAGCAGTCCCAAAGAGTCAGAGACATAGGATAACTTCATCTGCATGTGTTCCCTCTATGCAGTAAGGCTTGCATTACCACCATTAACATCTGGTAAAAAAAAAATAATAATTAAAACAACCTTCTCTAATTATTGCCATACATGACCAAATAGCATAATAACAAACAGGCTTTTCCTATTTTGACCGCTTATCATTTAATTACAAACAAACCACAGCCACATCTTATTGCACCATTTAGACACAAATCAGAGCAGGCAATCTTATTTATTTTTTCATGAAGTTCATGCTGTGAATTCCTGGCATGACTTCACAGATAAACAACCTTGTTTTCTCTTTCTGCGGATTATATGTGTCAATGGCAGAGTTGTTGCTGCTCAAAAGGTTGCAGGTTGAGTGCAGTTTGCAAGGAGGTGGGGTTGTTTGGTTAGCGAATCCTCCATCTTCATCACATCCGTCTGTTCCACGTGTTTTGTCATTCCCTTAATGTTCTCCTGCTAAATGCATTCTGCAGGTCAAGGTTAATTTACTCTTCCCTCTAATATGAATCTATGAATTTTAAAAGATAACCAAAATGGGTTCTGTCAGATGATTTAGTACTCAGAACACGACAGTTTTCTGTTTTTTTGTTGTTGTTTTTTTCTTTAATAGCTAATGACTACGAGGAGGAGTCTTAAACTTAATTTGGCAGAATTAGCAGACTGGTATAATTTATGTCAGAACTGACAGCTGAAAACATTAACTTCTGCAGCAAAGCTGTCCTGCAGGAAACAGGCTTAAGCTGTCTGTCACCTTCGTGCAGACATTTTATGAAGTTTTTATTGCTTTTGTCATAAACAGCACATGACTTCAATAACATATTTAAGAATGTTCATCCAAAATCAGAACAATGAAGCTCAGATGGAAAAATAGCCTAAACATAACTCTTTAAGTTCATATCACTTCCCATTAAGCAGTAAATTATTCACACATAGCAGTTCACACTGAAGTAGCGGCTCCCACTTGAGTTTTAATTGTTTTTAGAGTTCTGGTTTGGTGAGGTTAATGACATTACTCTGACAGCTCACGCCTACTCTCGATGTCGCGTGGTCGGCTTGGAGAAAATGCTTTTGATCCCACAGACATATAAAATGTAAAAGATGATAAATGTTCAGAAATGTTTTGTTTTTTTTATTAGAATGCATGTTGAACACAAAGTTTAAGGCATTCCAGGCTTCATTTCTCTAAAATTTCTGTCACTATAGCTAGCTATGTTTAAACTAATGACAATTGCAGAGAGAAAGAGAAATAAACCGTAGAAAGAAAGAGCAATTCCCTTGAGTTTCAAGGCGATCTATTAATGGATGAATATGAAACTCAGAAAACAGCTATTTTTTTTAATAAGCTGATGAGCCTGTTCTTAATTTACATAATAAATAATTGTCCTTTCAAAATGCCAGCAGTTCAAAAAAAAAAAAAAAATCAAGGTCCAAAATAAGGTAACCTTCCCTGAAATCAAGCTCCTGATCGACATGTAATTTAAATAAATTAAGTGTTGTCTAAATAAAAATAAAATAAAAATGTTGAAAATCAACAGAAGCAACAATGCTTTATTGTCAAATTTGTCAGCAGACATCCAAGGTCCTAAAACTCAAAATGCACATTTGTTTATTTGATGCTTTTATTGCGTAAAATACCCAAGAGGTCTCATTAAACCCTTTATTCAAACCTGAATGAAAACATTTTCCATTTTGTAGGTTTACAAGGGGCTAAGAGTCCGCTGCCCATATATTAAATCCACCTAATGCTACCAGATGTGAATATGTTTGTGTGCGTTTCTGAGCTCCGAGCAGCAGACTGGGAATGCACTCTGGATATTTCCCACTTCTTGTTCGTTAAACTCTGAAGATAGTCAGCCTATCATAGGTCTCACCTGGTGCAGAAAATGGAAGGATAGAATCAATAGTAATTGATATATATATATTTTTTTTTAAATACAACTTGCAATAAACGTCTCGATATTTAAATTTACATAAGAAATTTTACTGAGTTCTAAGAAAATAAAAACACTTTGATTTATTACATTTTCTTCCGCAGTCTGAATCTGTATGCAAAGCTTTTCCTGTCCCGGTGGCTGTCAGGTTTCACTTCCTCTTTAATAGCACAAAGCCATGCCCCAAAATTTTGAGATTAATGAAAGCACACATAAGCATGAACATGTGGTGTCTGCAGTGAGGCAAATTGTCAGCTGTTATTCCATCAGCAGTAAAACCTTTTGGTCAGATTGGCTTCAGATTGCATCAGTCTCGCTCTTGTAGCAGAGAGAGGTCAACTTCACTCAGTGAAAAACCTCAGGAACATTTCCAGCCAGAATCCCCCTGTGTTAGAAATGTCTGGTCTGGCTCTTCCTAGACCCAGTTAGACATGCAGAGCTACAGTTTATGTGCTTGTTTTTGAGCCTTTACAGCTCAAATCCACAGCCAGGAAGCCTAAAGTAGTTTAGTGAGGGAGAATTGGCGAAACATCACACAGGAAACGGGCCTAGTAGTTATCACAGCGCACACACACACACACACACACACACACACACACACACACACACACACACACACACACACACACACACACACACACACACACACACACACACACACACGCACACTACAGAAACACCCAGCTGGAATTTTGGAGGAATTTACTTTAAAAACAATGGTTGAAGAAGGGAGGAGTGAAAACATTGGATCCAAGAAAAGAAGCAAAAAAAAAGGAGCGATTGCAAGAGAGTGTAAAAATTTATAGTGTCTGAGGCCACGTCAACACCAGACAGAGCCCGGTAACGCCGAAGTAAGGAAGGATCTGATTTTCTATTGCTTTCTTTAAAAACTGTCAACAAACTTTACACACTGACACCAGATAACATTTGGCTAAATGTTCAGAAGAAAAGAAAGAAAGAAAAAAAAATGGATTTAAAAAGAAAAGGAGTCCATGGCCTCAGAGGAACAGCTGCTTCTTGGAAAGTTCTTGATGTCTTCCAACTTCCGAGCTCTCACTTAAAGGAGATTAACTCCACAGAATAAAAACAGCGTGTCTTTAAAGCCCCCCTTTCTCCACCCAAGCAAATTCAGGTGACAATTGCGTACAGTGTCAAAGTCCATTTTGGGGGAGTTATGGGAAAAAATGCGTTTGTCTGTGCACATGTTCTGTTAAACAAGGTTTCATTGACTTTGTAAAGAGCTGAAACCAGAAACTAAACAGTTACATTGCTGTGCAGAGCAGTTGCAGTCTCATTATGAGTCGCCATCTCTCCTGTGGGCATCTGGTAAAGGTCTGCCTGCATTTCTTGGATTAGTCTCCTCTCTTCTTCGTTGTGCACATCGTTGATATAGGAGAGACGGTGGCTCACTTCCCTCAAGGTCTGTTCACCGGTGCTAATTTCAAGGTCGCGGCTGCAATTCTCAAGCATTGGCGCTTATGTGTGCAAAATGTTCTTAGAATTTGAAAGAAAAACACAAAGAGGTAGAAACTGCACAGATCAGAGGTCGATGGAGCAAAGCTCTCACTATAGTCATCTCTTTTATTAAATGGCGTCTCTTCACTGATGAGACATGTAAACAGACAGCACAAGTGTTTCCAAAAAGACCCATGATTGTACTTGTGTATAATTGCTTCAACAGATGAATTGGGCCATGTGCAGTCATTTGGACTAGGCTTGAGGATCCAAAGGTCTTTACTGATTACAGATTTCCTTTGATTTCCCCATATTGTCACACAACAAAGCTGGATGTTTGAGATGTTGCCCGTAACATGTGGAGTTATTTAGGTCATCCTGACCGATCTAAAACATCTCTGGTTTGTATTTCAACAAATATTTTATGGCCTTTACTAACAACAAACTGCCAAAGCTTTAAAGCAACATCTAACGCTAAAAGGGACTGTTTTCTTACTTTCCAAAAGAAAGACGACAACCATAAAAGGTATTGCTTTTATGGCGGGGCATTTTAGGTTGTAGTTACTTTGAAGAAAATGTTGGCATAGAGTTCAGGTCTTGGGTAAGAAAGAGTACAGGAATGGTTCAGAGAGCGTGTTTTTCGCTTCGTTGTTGTTTCTCTCATTTCTGAAACTCTCCCTCTAATAAAACAGAGACATTGAACTTTGCTTTGGGCCCATGGCCCTCAGGCTTCGTACATTTAATAGGGAGGCATAATCATTTCTACTCCTGCAATTTCTGTTAAAGAAAAAGAAAAACAATTGATAAAATTGTAAAAAATATTTACAAAGGCGACGTCTCTCGACAAAACCTCTCAAAATTAAACGCCCAATGACAATAAATTTCAGTAGTAAAACTTTTATATATGAGCTTCATTCTCTTCTATGTCAATATTATGATATCATAATATTATAAAAGTGGGTACAAATTAAACCTATTTATAATGCAGTAGCATCTAAGTTGCATGGTGGAGAGTTTATGATGCTCTGGGACCTGAGTTTTCTTGGACTGCGCAGACACCAGATTAGGAGGGCACTATGAGCTGTAGGCTTTGTTTATGTGAAGAAAAACCATCAACCAGAACAACATAAAGACTCCAAAGTCTAGAACTTCAAAAATGTTGCATATTTAAGACCATGGCCATCCATCTATCAGCTCTATTTTGAGTTGAGTCATTTCTCCTGCTTTATGTGCGATGTCATTCTTTCGGTCATGCTGCATATCTCATGACCAGGAGTAAGGGGCAGGACGTAAACGGTGAAATCCAGAGCTTTGCCATTTGGCCCGGCTCTTTCTTTACCACACAAGACTCCAACAGCACCTACATTACTGCAGAGAAACTCCAATCACTCCGTCATTCCCCTGTTCCGCCTGAATGATGGCATGAAAAACTAAATCACACAACCACACGGCCTTTGTATCGCATACAAATTTAGGTTCACTCTACCAGCATACCAAGAGTTATCAAAAACGGAAAGTAAAAAAAAAAAAAAAAACATGACAGGTGAAAAGCTAAACTTTTAGTAATATAGCGAACAAGATCTGGAGGTTTATTTGTTGATTAAAGAGGAAGACTTCTAAGAGCTCAGCATGACATTTTAACATCAGGCTGAGAGTCAGTCATTTCTCTGCAAGGATGCAAAGCACTACTTCACACCACACCAACTAAAGCAAGCAATAGAAAATCTCTTGATGGAACCACCAAATTCACCTGTGCTGAATACAATATACACACAAAACTGAATCCTACACACTGCAAACATGATTTTCTATTATTATTTTTTAATCTTCGATGTCAGAAAGAGCAGCTTTCACTGCACGGACGTTTGGAGGTAAGACGGTACTCGTTGTCTGATGAAAACCCTTTTTTCCCCTCCAAGTGTTAAAGGTGAAAAGTCCCAACTGTTTCATTCCTGTCGATCTGAAAAGGTCAGCTGTCAGAGGGCGACCCGCACGCAGGACCGGAACCCGCTGCTCGTCTGACGCTGATCCTGTGGCGCCACCGTGTGGCCAGACAAATCACCCCCGGCCTGCGAGGGACACAACGGCACGGGTTCAAAGTTCAGCCGAAACTCAAGGGAAACGTGTCCATTTGCTGTACAGCGTAGACAGTTCGACGTTTAGCTTAGCATTAAACTATTTGGACGTCGAGAGTTAGTTTTTGTTTTTTGTTTTTTTTTACAATGAGTATTTAACGTTACTCACAGATGACGTCAGAGGGGCGACATACCTGGTTTTAAACGCTTGAATAAAAATCACACGAAATATTCAAGTTATGTGAGGCTGTTCAAACCGCGTCCATGTCACCAGACAGGCCATCCTGAAACAACTTGCTCCCACAGCTTGGATTTGAGGATCCCTGGCCTAGTCCAAGTCCTTCCTCCAACTGTGTCAAAACTGGAGAATCCAATTTTATTTTACTTCAGCTTTTGATAAAAAAAAAAAATAATAATAAAAAAAAAGCTAAAATTTTAACCTATATAGACGTGGGAGAGACATTGTGTCAAAAGAAACAGCACACAGATTCAGTAGGGTTAACTGGAAATGCACACATCTTAGATTTTTATTTGTAAAATATTTCCAAAACCATGTCTTTTTCATTCCACTTAAAAACTATAGGTACAAAATTGTGTTGTTTTGTCGAATAAAATTCAATAAAAGGTTTCTGAAAATTAGGTTCCTCACTTGTGGAAATATGAACCAAGTTCGTTGGGGTAGAGGCCTGGTATTTGAGCATCTACTAAAAATGCTTAAAAGACTAAAAATGCAATACTTAAATACGTATACTGAAAAAAAAAAGTTTTGCAATAAAGGCAAAATGCATCCATCGACAAAATAAGCCTTGGAGGAAACAAAATGAGAATGAAAACGGGCAAGACGAGGAGAACAGATATAGAATTTATTCTCAATATCCATTGCAAAGAATAGGAGGTGACACAGCTTGAAACAGATAATACAGAATTTATTTTTCAACCAGAAGTAGGAAAATACATAGATAGGTGTAAAGGAAACAAGCAGAACCTGTAGTCAAAAGAAAAAAAAAAAAAAAGAGTATAATAAAAAGAATAAAACTACTCCAAAGAGAATAAAAAGGACGGCTAAAGGATACAACAGAAAGCATTGTTTACCATTCAGTTGCAGGTTTAAACAGTATGTGTTGATTTGAAAACAGCTGCCTTGATTTCTCATCTGGGTTAATGGACATTCTACAACATTGTGCAAGTGTTCATCTTTTTTTTTTTTTCCTTATTTGCTGGTATTTTATGAATGGTAAACAATAGTTGGTCCAGTGCATAAACACAGTGACACAGATCAATATATGTACTCAGCTGACTACAGATAGACAATCCTGATCATTGAACAACTACCACTAAAATTGGCAAGAAGATGAGCAAATATACAAAATGGTTGATAAAAGAGAGAGGAAGAGTGAGGCGTGGGGGGAAAGGATTCAGGTAGGCAAATTTAAGATGCGCAAAACAGTTTTGAAGGATTAAACAGCTACATTTTAAAGATTAAAACAAAACAGCCGAATGTGAAAGTTTCCGGTTATTATTGCCAAGTTTAGCTGATGGAAGGACAAATTAAAAGGGATCAGAGAGAAACGACTTTGCTTTTCTTACAGCCCTACTTTGCATGAAGATGGAGGTTTGTTTGATTTATTTTCATTTTCTTTTTAAATGAGAGAAATGAAAAGGGTTGATTGGTTTCCTCTACAACACAACTGTACTACAAGCAGCTTTGGTTTGCAACTGTTACAAAAAGATGCAGCCATCAGACAAAAAACAAAAACACTAAGCTAAATAAGCTTGAACAATTAAAAAGCTTGCAATGTGATGATCCACTGGTGACAAATCCTGCTGTAATTTGACAGATCTTTAGAAGTAACAGGAGAAGTAACAAATAAACAGATTTGTGACTCGATATCATCACTAGCTAGTTTAACAGATAGAACCACCTTAAAGCACAAGATCAGAATGAGATGGGACTAGAAGTAGAGGGAAAAAAAATTATCACAGGACTGGTCTAACGGCACATCATTAGCATTTGCCATACAAACACGTTTTTTATTCTTTTGTATTTTTTTTTTAACACCCGGCAAAAAGTATTTGAAAATACTGAACTGCAGCCACTAGTGAGACAGCTCTGCTGCCCTAACCTACGGACACCAGCACTCTCCAGCTAGTGCAAAGAGACAGTCAAAGTAAAGCTGAAAAGCTAAAAAAGTTTTTAACATAAAGAAGAAAAAAAACATCCGTGTGTCGGGTTTTAACTGATAGTTACTTCCTTCTACGCCGCGTCTTCGGAAACCTTCGACCTCTCCAATCAACCCATCGAGACAACGTGTCGTGATTTTGACAGAGGATTTGGTTTGTGGTGGAAGGGATAAGAAAAGTCAAAGAAGGGTAAAAACAATGCAGCAGATCATCATGGTCATTGTAGAAATCATGATTTACACAAACACCAAAAATTCTGTCTTTTTAGAAAGAAAATAAGAAGTACATCTTTTATTCACACTTTTACAAAAAAAAAAAAAAAAAAAGGACAAACAAAAAAAAAAGAAGCTACCCTTTAAATCTACTACAATACTAATGCCATTCAGGAAAGAAAAAACAATTTGGACACATCGATTTTCACCAAAGGGGGAAAAACAGGAGCAACAAGAGACAGGGACCAAGTTGACACTTCCCATTTTCTTGCTTATTCGACATAAAAAAGTTCTCGTTTAAGTATAATAAGAGCTGCGTTTGAATCGTTTAAGTGCATTTCAAATAATCTCACATTTAACCGATTTCAACTTGTTTTTGAGATGGAACAAATCTGATTAACAGAAACTTGACAGGCTGGCCGTTGTGACAGAAACAGCAGGAATAAAAAGAACAATGGGCTCTTCCACCCTTTCCAATGCAAAGGCAAGAGGCAGGGGTGGTCCACAAATGGCACTATAGCTGCAATGACAATCGTAGAAAATCTATACAAAAAAGTGGGGCAAAGGATGTTTAAAAAAAAAAAATTTGAGAAGAGTAGCAGAAAAAGTCTGAGGTTGGATGGTTTATGGTGGTGGTGATGGATAAAAGCTCAGGGCTATTTGTGGCCAGGAAGGAAGCAAGGAAGGTTTAGGTAAACTGGGGGCAAAAAAACAAACAAACAAAAAAAAAAAAACAATCTGAGTGAATTTATAAAGACGACCCTGCTCATGTTCCATACAGTAGAGGAGAGGAGGGTGGGTGGAGAAAGCATACCTGATTACTAGAGAGCTCAATGAATAGGAAGGATATACACATCATCATTACATTGTCACATCTCATTAAAAAAATGAAATAAACATTAACCAAAAAAAAAAAAAAAAAAAAGGACATAAAATCTTCACAAATGTCTCAACAGTATTTAAAAATAAAAGGAGAGGAGGCTGCTCGGGCGTTCGTTGCATGTGAATAGTGCAAGACAACATCAACTGCTACAGTGAGTACGGGGCGTACGCGCGGGACTTCTCCGTGTTGTCGTTTACACTTCGCTTTGGAACCAGATGAACAGATGCGAATCGGCGCTGCGTGTCGTTTCGTCCAAACCGTCGGCAGCAGCCTGGATCATTGGCTTTGTTAATGGGCAGAAAGCAAGAGGTAAAAAAAATAATAATAATAATAATAAAAAAAATTTTTTTACTGTCTATTTACAACAAAGCAAATTAGCCAAAACAATACTGATGCATTACAGTTAATCTCTTGGGAGTGCAAAGAAGTGACAGCGAATGCGGCGAGCAGCCTCCTCTTTCGTCTTTTGTACAAGCTGGTAATATTAATTCATCTTAACATTAACTGGATAAAAATTTAGCCATAGTTTACAATACAATCTTTTTTTTTTTCTTAATCTGACCATAATTTACTCTTCGTACAAAAAAATGCCAGAAAACAGGTCTTTTTGTGGTTCATATACAATCATGTAAAGACTGAGTCTAGGTTTCTATTCTGTACAAACACTCGTGAAAAATCACTGCTTCTATGTGTGAACGTATGGCTGGGGGTGGAGGGAGGAGTCACTACTGGCCTTGGAGACAGTGCTACACATCTGCCTGAAAATTACCTGTGTATGTGTGTGTATGCATGTTTGATCTTGCATGAGTGAAGTTGGAGGTCATCTCCTGATAAGAGAGGAATGCTGGTTTTACTCCTCAGCCATATTTCGCTCTCTGGCAAAACGCAAATGACGTCAATAAAAAGGTTTGTGAAAGCCCCCCTACCTCCCATCGCTTAGCCGGTCGACCTAGCTCCCTTGCTCCTAACTCAAAAAAAAAAAAAGGTGATTCCTGGGCCACATGAGCTCCTCAGCACATGACTAGCATAACAACTATACAAGCTGGGGTGAAACTGTCTGCAAACAGGATGGTAGCTGCTCTCAGTTTCTCACGTTTTCTTTTTTTCCAAACTGCTGATGTCACATAATTCTGCTTCTTATGCACCAGGACCAGGGGTCAGAGGTGTGGACTATCTTATAGCACCGCAGGAGGCCGTGACCACACAGAAAGGCCTGAGCACCACAGAATGACAGCAGGAAAGATCCCCTCGGATCAGCTGCGGCGCATCCGCTTGCTGGGATGCTTAGCTAGTGATGAAAAGTTGCTTCTACCCGAAGCCCAAACGTGCGTATCTTGGAGAGACCGAGAATCTACGCAGGCTGCCCAGAGTACAGATGGATAGCGAGCACAAGCCAAACATGAAGGGACTGAGACTGACAAGTCTGCTGTCTTTGCTGGTTTTAGATTTATACAGGGACAGACAGACAGCTCTGCAGCTTCTCAGCGAAATGTCACCCACTCAGCCGCTTTTAAGCTTCCCCCATTAAAACCACACAGAGCCTCATGTGATGAATCTGAATGAGCTACCATCCCCTCTAGCTTGAAAGACAGAAAAATAAAAAAAGTATGTAGGGGTGGGAGTGTGAATCAGATGAGAAGAGGAAGTCCAAAACACGTGACACATAAACAGGACTGAACCAAGCAGTTAAAAAAGGACGTAAAAAGAAGAAGGAAAAAAATAACAGATTGAAAAAAAAGAAAAATATAGAATATCTATAACATTTTATACGAAATCCCTGTCAGCCAGACCTCACTGTACGAATATTTTACAGGTTGCGTTGTTTTTCGGTCTTCCTCCTCCAGAGGTGGCGGAGGTAAGAGCTGGTAGAGGGGGAAGCTGTGGTCGCAGCTCCCCCTGGTGGCATGGCAGGGTCTCACTACCTGCGTGCAGGCAAGTGCAGCCCATTGACCTGGGAGGGCACGTTGGGCAGGAGCAACTCCAGCTGAGCATAGAGGGAGAAGTGGTCAGAGGGGATGTGGGGGTGTGGGCAGCCGCTGACATTGTTCTCTACGAGCCAGTGAGGGTCCAGGGGGCCCAAGATGCCCAACACGTTCAGATGTGGCTTGGAGTAGAAAATATAGTCGATGACACCCTATGAGACAGAAGGATTATAGTGAGCAAATAAAACGGTTCATGCTGCTCAAGAGTGACATAAATAAACTCACCGCTGGTATTAACATCAATTTGTTTTACTTTTTGTCAGAAATGTCAACCATTTTGTTTCCATATAAAGTGGAAAGCAACTCTAAAGAATTTTAAAAACCAGATTTTCTCTAACCCCAACAGCTTGAAATTACACATACAGCCTGAAATATAGACAAAAACCATCATTTCTCAGCAAGATACAAAGAACGACTTTATGTAGCCATCATCAAGCCTCTGGCATAATTGTTGCACCATATTTCAAGACCCCTAATGGCAAAAATGATAACCGATTCTTGTTTTTAAAGAAAAGGAGAAAAGGTTAAAGACAACGGTTTAAAAAAAAGGATAAATTTGTGTTTTATTTATCAAATTACCTTAAAGTCGAAGGTGTAATTGGTGTAAGGCATTAGGCCGTTCTCATAGGCGCTCTTGAGCTTGAAGCCGTGGGTGATCCTGCCATTAGAAGTGCTGTTCTTGCCGTTGCAGTTGAATTTGGTCAGGCTGTCGCTGTAGCGAAGCTCCTTGAAATCCTTGTGGGTGCAGTCCACTCCGCCTGTGCTCAGGTACTCGACTACACCTGAGGAAAAAAACATCACACATGAAGTGACACATGCCCTACTGTGTTGGTCTGTTATTTAAATAAAAAAATATATACTTTCTATGATAATTTCTGAAATTTTAAATAATCAGAAACTTTTTCTTTTAAATCCAAGACTTTGGGGTGTTTGTTGTTTGTGTTTCCAATGACATACAAAAGTATGTTCACGTAAATTATCTCTACTGACTCCTTGGCTCCTTCCTCCTTAAACTACTACTGTCGTTTCCTGACCTTAGACCTGTACATGACCTGGATGGAGGGAAAATTAGCTGACGATCCGCTTTGCTTGTACTTTCTATATTGAAAAGAGGAGGTTCCCTACAAGCAGTTTGAGTTGGCTATACTTTTGTTTATCTGCATTTCTAACTTCTAATCTGTCTTAATCTGTGTAAATAGAGCAAATCTTCCCAGAAGCAATCTTTATTTTGAAAAGTTTACCACAGTTAAAAGAAAACACAGCTTATCTCTTCCAGAAATACCAAATATGCATTTTTTACAAGTTGAGTATCAATTGTTTTGTTTAAAACAGCAAATGTTTCCTTTTAGTATTATTCTTGGTTTAACCAGACCTGTAGTCTGACTTCTTACACTGGAGCCTTTTTTTTCTTAGGAGCACCAGAACAAACGCAAGATGCACAAAATTTTCAACTGCATCAAATTTAACTTCAAAGTTTTATTGTTTTTGTTATTACTGTCCATAAAGGTAATATTGATTTGTAAATGATTTATTATCGAGTAAACATAAAGGTATTTATTTGAATCAAATTGCACAAATATCATCAAGATAAATTTAAAGGAAGAAATAGAAGAAAAACTAAATGAGTCCAAATGTTTCAACACTCCTGAAAAGCTCATGAATAAATCAAACTGAACGTCTTGCTACGGTCAAGCCCTTTTTAGGTGAAAGAATTATGTCAGACTTAGGAAAGAGAAGTTCTTCTGCAATATTGTGGGCAACGTTAGACTTGATTATCATTCCTTCCTTGAAGAGATTTGCTGCTGCCTGCAGCTTAAAGGGGAAACATGGGGATGGAGATGCATGTAATGCGTTTTATAACATTTTTTTAACATTTTAATCCAAAATTGTTTATGGTTCATTACCATATACTTTGCTAAATTGTGAATGCATACATGGGGTTAAGTGCATTCACTTATGGGTGGCACTCACACCCTTGAGAAGGTGCAAGCGCCAGAACACATTTTGAATGAGCGAGCGTAAAAATTTATAAGCAAGGACCACAAATTATCGCTTGATGAAATATAGACATGCGCTCACATCAATCTCACTGTGCGCTCTGAATGGTGGCACAAATACAATGCCATAATTAGCAGTGCAATATGGCGATATCAGAAGGAAAAGGCAGTTTTTGAATGAAAGCTGTGGGATCTTACGCCAATCAATTAAAACTCCCACATCCCCATAATTATAATGGTCATATTAAACTGTTGCTCTTGCTTACTTACCAGAGTCGGGTAAGGAGTTGAGGTCAGCACACAGCACCAGTGGAATGGCACTGGTCTCACCAGAGGTGGACAGCTTGAAGCTGCGTGTTGCCTTGTCCACGATATTCTTCACCTCTGACAGGAACATCATGGTCTGGACCAACTTGACATCCGAGTACTCGGGATCCCAGTGCATGTGGGCGTTTGCCACCAGCAGGAGCTGTTTGTCCAGGCCGTGGAGTGACTTACCAGCTAAAAAGATCAATCACGAGCATATTTACAATATGTAAAATACATTTATGCATCTTAGGACTCCTTAAGCTACAATAGTTTAGTTACAGACAAAAGCCACATAAGGATCAATAGTAAAAGAAAATCTAAGACATAGGAGATCAAAATATGCAAGAATTCAAATAATAAAGATGAGGGGGAAAAAAAAAAACTACTCACAAGACATTTCCATCATCTCTTTGCGGACTTCAAGCAATACAGCTACTCCGATGTTGTCCTTGGTCATCACCCTGTTCAGCATCGCCTCTGAGCCCTCGGAGTTAGCCATGGCCAGCTGGTTGAACTCCACTGTGTGCTTCTGCACAGCGCTGAATCTGGAGTAAAAGGAAGAAATAAAAACCTTTCGCAGGCAATTGGAAGAATAAATGTTTTTAAAACCAAGTACATCTCTTATGGTATGCTGCAACAGGATGCAATTCAGGTCATTGACGAAGAAAAAATATTAAAATTTAAACTTTGCTTTAAATGGGAGCTCAAAATGATTCATGAGGGCCCCCCCCAAAAAAAAAAACTTTTGAACATGTTTTGAATGGACAAAAGCCTTTGGTTGGCTCTCAATGGATTAATTACTTCTTAACGAACAAGAACAAGATTTTTAAAAACTGTCAAGTATCAAAATAAGATATAAATAGAGCTCTGTGTGCTCTCCAAGCTCAGGTATGGGTTAGGGTGCAGAAAAAACTACAGAAATGTAGTTTCTCTAGCTGATGAGCTAGAAAAAAAAAGAAAAATAAATGAATTATGCTTTTTTTTTTTAAAAGTTGTTGAATGCTAACATGTTTAACTCTGGAGTTGGGTAGAGAACCCAAAAATTGTACTGAAGTATGAGTGGCACAGCTTTTTGAAACTTTTTACTCAGGAGGAAAAAAGTATTTGCTATAAATGCTGTTCAAGTCCTGAATAACCGATGAGAACCACTGACTTAACGTTTAAAAATGATGTCAAACAGCAAAAAATTTATGCATAATCTTTTATATTTTGAAGATGAATTTATTTTTTTATACATTTTTAATATAAAACTTATTAAAGTAATACTACAAGTAATGCAAACTTCCACTGAGAGTGTTTGCTGTTTTTCACATATCTTCAGATACAAACTAACATCAAAACATCAGCGCCGGTGTTCAAACAAAAAACTTTATTCAAATAGTGATATTTCACATAATGTTACTCAAGTAAAAAGTACTGTGTAGTAAAACTACTCTTACAATTATTTTTTTTTACAAAAACTTGCTCAAGTAAATGTAATGTAATTACCCACCTCCATAATTAGCAGTGAATGTGGTGATTTTGTGCAGAAGCTCAAATTCTTTTCACTTCATCTTGCTTACAGAATTACATTTCTTTTAAGTTTTTAGAGCCTTTTAAGTTTTAGCCTTTTAGTCTGGTAGACTTGGTTCGATTGGGGACTAAAATTGCAACATTTATGACATTTTCAGACCTGTAGTTTGCATTCACATTGCACTGTGTCAATACACCCTTAATGGTTAATAGAAATATTTTTTCCTCTGGAGTTGTATTGTGACTGAACCAGGACTTATTTTTGTTAATTTCTTCTTTGGTTTAAGAAGAAATTCTTAAACCATTTACATTTTGAATTTTTATGTTTTATTTATTAGCACAAATAAAATGAGCTTAATTAGACTTATTCTTGTTTTCCCAGATGTCACACCCCATAATTATATAATTCATAACTTGAAAACCTGTTGACATTTCATACGAAATGGTGTCAAAATGCAAAGACTAAAGGTATTTAAAAAAAAAATCATATTGAAAAGAAAAATTATGATGTTTTTTCTTCTTAAAAGAAAGAAATCTATTGTTCCATAGATTTCTTTAAATATTCTGACAGCGCAAGTTCTGATCCAAAAATAAAACAGCCGGCAACAACAGACGTTTTTTCAATCTATATTTCAACATTATTCCAATGGGAATAATGTTGGGACTACTCACTTTTCTGTTTTGAAGAAGATTGCACATCCATCCACATGTTTACGATCCGACTCGGACATCGTTCTAGCTCGTGACTTTGGACTGAAGAACCCGTCGTATCCCTGCTCTTTCAACTCTGGCAAGAAGAAATTGAAGTACTGCTCCGTTTCCACTTCCTGCAAATGAACAAGATGATATAAACTGCTAATATAATGGTGCACATTTCTGAAACCTCAAACAGATAAATCAATTTATTTATCTGTTTTACTGAGATATTACTATATATTGAATCATGTTTAAAAAATTTGTCAACAAATGTGAATAATATCTTTGTAGTGGAATTACATTACTTAAGGCAGAAAATTATCTAGCTCTAGCAAAGTGTTATGATGGCAATGGAGCAGAGACACCAACATCTGGGGAAAAATAATTAAGGCATATCCTCCATTAAACAACTGTTAAATGGAGGATATGCCATTTAACAAAAAAAATTTTGTTGTCCCAAACAAAAAATTTACAATTTTGTTTTGCCATTTGGAAACAAAATAAAACTGTATTGTATTGTAGAAACTGTGCATATACTTTATTGTATAAATGTGAATAACTTTGTAATCCCTTTGTCTTTCCAGTGTATTGCAAGTTTGAGCTCCTATATAAAGGAACAGCTAGGCAATTTCTCCCTCCCTTTGTGGTTAATAATTATAATCTCAAATGGATCTTATGTAAGTTTAAACACCTGAATGTGTGTGTTTTATAGTTCTTAGAAAAAGGAACCACAACCTGGGCAACATGACTATGTTAGTTTGTGAATTATTACAATGCGTCCATAATCTGCTGCAGCAGAAAGATCATAGGATTGTCTGAAGGTCAAATTCTATTTGTTGAACTGCTAAACTCTCGCTCTGATCTTAGTTTGATTTCTCCTTTTTCCTTCAGCTTCATGATATAACTTGTGATATGGGAAAGAGTATCACAACAGAAATGAAAAAAAAAAAAAAAAGCTGGAGCAAAATTGCGATGGCAATTGATGAACCTGGTTACTCTTCTGCTACTCATTAGTGCTACAATGAATGAATGTGCTTTAGAAGTAATTAGATCTCATAAAACCATAAGTAAACCTTTATCCTTGTTAACTAGGAAATGCTTTTTTTTTAGTTAAAGCTACCCTGATGTTTCAATCATTCAATTTTCTGAAAAAGGTCCATGCATATATTCTACGTCAACACAGGAAAAAAAAATCATAAAATTATAAGTAAACTGTACCGTTTAATTAAATGAGAAAACCGAAAAAAAATGTAAAAATTAAAACCAGTATTTATTATGAGGAAAAAAAAAAACTATTGTGATGCAACAAATACAGTTCTTGCTCGCAATGTCTCAGTTCTTAATCCAAAGCTTTGATTTTTGGTTACGTCTTTTTTGGGTCAAAATAAGTCCACAAACTAAAGTTTCTGCTTCAACGTCGTTGTCCATGTTTGTTTACTCTAAATTCAGGTGTGCAGAATTTTTAGGGATTTCATATCTGGAATTGAAATGTCCTTAAGTGGAACCTCACACTCTACGATCGAACCCGTCATACCTACAATTTTAAATCAGCTAGTGTGTGATCTCTCACGTTTTGAGAATCGGCCGACAATTCTAAAATTGTGTAGTGTGAACTGGGCTTAATGAGGTCACAAAAGATTGTTACACTATGATCCAGCTGCTAATGACGTTTCTAAAAGTTATTGATTTGATAAGATTTAGCTCACAAACCCTTTTTGTTAATTTCCTGTCAGATGAATGTATGAAGTAATGGGTGCTGTTTAATTCAGATTGTATCTACCTATATTTATGAACTATAATAATTAGATTTTTCTGTGATAGTATACATTAAACCTTAAAAATTAATATGATGTAATTTTTTTCCATCTTTTACAAGTTTTGTAGCAATAATAAAGGTGACTGATATGCTCTACTACCTACAGCAGTGGTTGGGTGGAGACCTAAAGAGGAACGATCTAGAGTCAATGCACAGCTTCAGTTATTACAACTAAAAACTAGCGATCAGGCCCGAAACCTGGGAGTAGTGATGGACTCGGACTTGAACCTCCAGAGCCACATAAAGACAGTAACAAAATCAGCCTTCTATCACCTGAAGAACATCTCCAGGATTAGAGGACTAATGTCTCAGCCAGATCTAGAGAAACTCATCCATGCGTTTGTCTTTAGTCGCATTGATTATTGCAACAGCATCTTCACAGGCCTGTCCAACAAATCAATCAAACAGCTGCAGTTGATCCAGAACGCTGCTGCTCGCGTTCTCACTACAACAAGGAAGATAGAGCACATAACACCAGTTTTAAAGTCCCTCCACTGGCTCCCAGTAGCTCAAAGAATAGATTTTAAAATACTGTTGTTAGTTTATAAATCACTGAACGGTTTAGCACCACAATACATCAAAGATCTGCTGTTGTTGTATCAACCTTCCCGACCTCTCAGGTCTTCTGGTTCTGGTCTGCTCTGCATCCCAAGAACCAGAACCAAAAGAGGAGAAGCAGCTTTCAGCATCTATGCACCAAAAATTTGGAACAAACTTCCAGAAAACTGTAAAACAGCGGAAACCCTGACTTCCTTCAAATCTCAAGAAAAAACGCACCTGTTAAGAATTGTATTTGAAATGTAATATGTATGGATTTGATTTTGTGGATATGTATGTAATCTTTTTTTTTCCTGTTGTGGGCAACGGGGCCCGGCGAATACCCGTGGTTAAACGGACGGCGGAGTCCGGCGGTAACAGGCGCTTAAATTCCGTGACAAAGGGAAGGGGGAAGAAAGGAAAGGAAAAAGGGAAAAGAAAAAAAAAAACTTGGTATTTTATTCTATGTTGCATGCCTTTGTGTTTTGTGTTTATGATGTAAAGCACTTTGAAATGCCTTGTAGCTGAAATGTGCTATACAAATAAAATTTGATTGATTGATCCCAGCAGACACTGAGAGCAAGAGGAACAGCGTATAAAGGTCCATTACATTAGTCCAACGGGTAAGTTTATAAACGTCTCACAAACATGCGCAGATATTTACAATAAGCAAATAATGTTACATGCAAATGTCTGGACCAGCAAACCAGCTAAAATCTGCAAGGGAAGGTCAGAGCCAGCCAGCAAACCTGAACACAGCTTTTTCAAACTAAGAACAGTATTAAACCCCAGTCGACATTGGCAGATGGAAACGGAAAACTACATGTAGCATGTACATATCCTAATCAAGTGGCTGCTTATGGAACATAATTAAGCTATAATTACAATAATTCAAAACAGTCTGGGTAGAGAAGAATATGGCTCTTTATGAACTCCAAAGAATCTGAGAAATTTACAGAAAAAGTAACCCTCACCTAACAGTGTGGTCAGGAGTAAGAAAAAAAGCCAAAAAGTCGTCAGAAATCACAAAAAAAAAAGTTTTAGTAAAGTGTCTCAAATTGAACGCCAACAACTGAAATTGTTATGCTGATATTATGTGAAGACTCATCACTTAACACAATTATTCAACATGAAATTGCACATTATCATTCAAGTTCTCTTTAAAAAATGCTTCATAGTTTTTAGTTAAAAACTTTTAGTTTTGTAATCAATTAAAAAAATACTCAGACTTTCTTAAAACTAATAAGATAGTCCACAACAAAAATATGTACTTTGCAAACAAAGAAGTTTCAACCAGTGGGCAAAAGGGCATATACTGCCATAACCACCTCTACTTACAATAAGTAAAATGTTTACTTTCATTAGATTTCTTAACTTAATTAGAACTCATTACTGACAACAAAGTCACTGTATGAATATCACACAATCTACTGGAAATTAGTGGGACACTAAACTTTCATAGTAATGTCAAGCTAGTGCCTGGATGGATTGTCTTTGCTTTCAAAACTGCCTCAACCCCTCATGGCATAAATTCAACAACGCGTCAGAAATATTCCTCACATATTTTGGTCCATACCGACATGACAGAATTGCAAATCCTGCAGATTTGTTGGCTGAATATTGTTAAAATTAATTTCCCGTTCCACCACAACTTAATTTAGCGTTCAATTAAATGAAGAACCGCTTGCAGAGGCGTGCCTAATAAAGTGTCAGGTGAGTTTGGAGTGATTTACAGGAAAAGCTTATAGCAGATTGTTTGAACATTATAACAAAGAAAAAGGTTTTGAGTACATTCATTTTTGAGTTATTCCAGTCAGGTATTAATCATCAAGCAACAGTTTTCTAAATAACTGAGTGAAAATCTTTTCTCTCATTCTAACAACAATGATTGATCTGATCATTCCCTCCTGTCTAGTCCCATTAAATCCATAGTTATTGAAAAAAAAGTACAGTAAGTAATATTTATTTTACAATAGTGAGGTACACTATCTGACTAATAATCTGACTTGTATGTGATGTTTTTCTAAGGATGTCATCTTGCGTAATGCACATCATGGAGATTGTTTGTGTAATCATGTGATGTAGGGCCAAAATTGTATCTTTTCACAAAAAGATGTTTTTAAAAACTTTTTGGTATTAATATAATGAACAAAAAAAACAACTTTTTTAACTTTAAGCATCCTTTATCTTTTCTTACCTGCAAACTTATGATGTCTGCATTGCAGCCTAGGATTTCCTGCATGATAGATTTCTTCCTGTACTCCCAGTTCAAAGCCCAGGAGGGGCAGTAGCCGTACAGCTGTCGTGTGGCATACTTATCGCACAGCACATTGTAACACATAACTGAGAACAGTGCTATGAAAAGGAAACAGAAACCAAAAGAAATGCACTTAGTTGAACAGAAATGAGCCAAGTCCTCATATGTTGCTGATTTATACCGAAAAGGAGAAACTTTTAAAGCTACAGAGCTTTAAATTCTGCCATAAAACAGAGTTGTTCAATTTAGCCAGAAAATATAGAATATTAGTATGATAATGTCTTATTACAAGCAATTTGAAAAACTGACTATTTTGATTGTTTAAAATAAAACATATAAATAAAACTATCTTAACACTCACTTTGACATTTATATATCAGCCTTATTTTTGTGATACATTTTCAACAGTAACAAACAATCAAGATCCCGCAGATGCAAATAAACCTGATTTTGCTTCAACATGTATAAAATGTAAGGGGGGGGAACACAAAAACAGTAATAAAATGAAACAAAGAAAAAAAAAACATTTCTAATATTTGTTTAAAGTTATGGTGTGTGTACATCAGCCTTACTTGCTGGACGTGTTCGGTCTGGTTCCTGGAGCGAGATCCATGACCTAGCTGGTGGCTGCTCTGTTGGTACTGTTCAGAAGAAGAAAAACAAGTCAATATAAAAAAATGAAGTGTTTAAATTTAGTTTTTGAATTAATAAATTTGACATATTATTTATGCACATAATATCACAAAAGAAAACCAAAAATACACTTCAGGCTCCAGGCTCAGGTTAGCAGAGGATGCTAAATACTCACTGCGCTTAATAGCCCCTGCCAGATTGTCTAACAAGTAGCTGAGCAGTCTCCGTGTGCCGTCAGGTTCCTGATAGAGGCTCATAATTTCTTGTGCAAGTGGGTTTCCTGGAAAGGAAGAGATTATCAGCCTGCCTCAAGAACCAGATTTAAGGCTTAAAATAAAAAAAAATAAAAAAACTTGTGCAAGCCTCTTACCTTTTAACCCCAGTGTCTGTAACTGAAAAAGTTTTCCCAATTCAAATGGGAGAACTCGCAACTGGTTGTTATTTAAAAGCAATTCCCTGCAGAGACCAAATAAGATATATATTAAAAAAAAAAACATTATTATCTTGGAAACAGTTTACCACACTCCCTGTGTTACGATTTAGACCAAAACCTTCATACTTCTCAGCGTTTATGTAATTAAATAATGAACAGAGTCCAAACGCACAAGCAACTTGTGGTGGCTGCCCTCTTTATCTCTGCACTAATTGCATTATGTAACCTGGCATCACTGACCTGAGAGACACCATGTTGCCGAGCTCTGCCGGCAGGCTCCTGATCTTGTTGGATGAGAGATCCAGGTACACCAGGTTGTGTAGTTTGGCAATGTCTGGCGGGATGCGTGACAGAGAGTTGTCACTGAGGTGCAGGGCAGTGAGGTGGGTGAGAGACCACAGGGCGGTGCTGAGACTCCTTACTCGGCCTGCAGAAAAAAACGCAAAGAAAAATTTACATGCATTTAGTGTCTTATATCACAATTATACAATTTTTAACTGTAGTTAAAAAAGAAAAAAAGGGGGGGACCTAAACAACTTCAGAATTTAGTATCACTATAATAAAAATGAAAAAAAAAACACTAAATATTCTAAGACACTCCACAAAACAAGCAGATCCCAGTTGTGTCTGAAAATATTACATTTATATTAAATTATAAATAATTCTCATTGTCCTCTTCTGATCTACCAATGAACCTACAAATTGATGTTGGATATTGGCAGACGTGACTCGATCCTTATAGAGCACCTAAAAAATTAAGCAATTATATTTTGCAATGAGGCCATTCTTCCACAGTAAATAAATAATGTTTGCTAAAACAAGCATCTGGACATTTATCACACTAAGATTTAAGTTGAGATTTTTGGGAACATGGTGGCATCATGTGCACAAGCAAGGGTTGCAGGTTAAACCTAAAGGCCAGACGCTGGACTTCGAAACATTGAATCAGAATGACAATGCAACATTTGGAGAAATGTCTTCCCTGCATATGTGTCTGTTTTTAAAGACCAGGGAACAAAGCTAACTTTTCTGTTTACATACAAACTCAGATTCGCACTGAGAAATTGGTTATGAAACAAATTTTTGTAGTATAACTACCATTATAAATATTTACCATGACAACCCACCTCCCCCAAAATAATAATAAAAAAAAAATCCTGAGCAATCTCTTGGTAAGTTTTCATCAATATGGAGTTTTGTGTCAGATAAACAATCAGAGCAGATGGCACTCATTACCTCTACAAAAAACACACAGGCAGACATTGAAATTTAAACATTTTTCTCATTCTCATAATATGCCACATAATAATTTTTACGACAATAATGCAGCATATGGGAAAGCAAAGACCATCAATCACATAACCAGCAAACAGCCCAGAGATCATTCTACTTTAGAACCTTTGGTGAAAATCAAAGGTAAAGGGGCTTACATGACTCCATCTGAGAATGCTGCAACACGACTGGTGAAAAATAATTTCATTGGTGAATTTAAAAAAATTCTATATTTTTTTTCCAAATTATTAAAAGAGTTTTGTGTTGCATTTGTTTTTACAACAAGAAATTAAAAATCACTGAACAGCCTCCAGCAGCAACAGTTCTGTATTATTTTCATAATGTAAAATAATCAATAAAATCATAACATTTTATGTTGACATTAAAAAATGGAATACATTTTAGTATGACAAGGATTGGGGCTTATTTATACATGTTCTATTGATTACAAAACATATGTAAATAACATCAGTGAACACATAGCTGGCTTTTGCCCTCTAATGTGTTCATCAAGGACTATGCTACCAACTGTGACTTCTACTGAAAAACTTTTTATTGGCCAATTTGACTTGAAGTTTTGAGATTTCCTGATAACAGGAAAAACAACTGTCTTTCTCTTCATGTTTTATTTTAAGTTTCAGTTTGACAAAATTGTGTTCAAATTTACGTAAATGGAATGAAATCCATTAAACAACTTATGTGTACACCAGGTAATGTTCTCAGTTACGTTAATAAGAAAAAATACAACCGATTTGAGATATTAGTTTATTAATTTGACGGTATTGGATACGGTATTCAATACCATGAATAAATTGACATAATTTAGACAATTTTAGGATTAAATATACTGTTTACATTGAGTCCACACTGAATAGCTTTTTGTACATCCCAGAATATTCTATTGCTGTTGATCAAAGTAAGAAAATATTGTGCAGTAACAAATATGAACTTTATGTTGAATAATATGGCTATTACATGTCGGCTCACTTAGATCCTCTAAAGCAAATGGGACATTATCAAAATTTTACTTTTCATATTGTGTGGCTATCAAAATTTTTCATCACAAATTTTTGGAATTATTTGGGGTATTTAAATCTTCTTATAGTCATAATCCTTTGCTTCAACATAAGTGTTGAAAATATAGCTACAAAATCAACTAACAAAACAATTAATTTGCTAAAGACATGCACAATACCTTTAACTGAAAAACAATTAAAACCCCCAGTCTTAAAGGTTGCAGACAAATTAAAGGTTTTCCAGTCGGAAGCATAAAACAATCACAGCAAGATTCTCTGCATTTCCTACAAGAGAAGAAACTTACCACTAATTTCCAGCTCAGCCCAGTATGACTTCTTCCCATTTGCTGCCTCCTCGCTAGACATAATTGTATACATCCGCCTGGGATCCGGCGGGTCATATTTTTCCTTGGGCATTCCTATAACACTACAGAAATTGTGTGTAATAAAGCTGTCAGTGGTGAATATAAAAAGTCCGTCAATATGCAATAAATTGGAAGACATAGCCTATGGTTTTGGCCTGAAACTATAGTTCAGTATCCCCATCTACAGGATGATGAGGCTGTCAATTTTATTATTCAACAACTCTGCAGACAAATGTCAACACTTATTAAAACCGTTCAAAAATGTTAACAAGATCATGATCTAACTGTGCATCAAAAGCAATATTTTCTAAGAAAACGTGCCACATATTGATATAAAGACTGATTTCTTTGTTGTTACATAAGTTAAAAGCGGAACACCTAGAGAATACATTATAGAATCTTCCCGCCAGATTTAGAAAAACGGAAATTTTACAACTAAACAAGATTTTGTTCAGGATAAAATAAAATAAAAAACTGCACAGCGAAAAAGCCAAGATAAACAAAGATACTCTCACCGATTGTTCTCCTCGGTGACGCTAACTGATTAGCCTAGCTTAACCTAAATTGGCAGCTATCGGACTACATAACAAACCCAGATCCCCAACTACCTCGCAGACGAGCAATCTGCTGAAAAGGCCAATTTAAATTAGTATTAAACCTTAGTTACCACAGTCCGAAGCCTTTTCAAAAAACGTCAAAAAAATAAAATGCTGGATACATTTGAAAATATTGTGTGCACTTGTTGTTTACATAATAGCAAAGCACTGAATTGCGCATAAACACAAGGCCACGAATACACGCCAAACGCCACTTTCGCCTACTTTCTGTTTCAAAAGCAATAATAATTGCTATTGAATGGAAAAAAAACACCTGCGCTCTTAAAACAGGCCCGAAACGATTAACTTGCAAGCAACTGCGAGCATTTAGCTTAGCCTGGCTAGCCTATAAGCTAAAAGCTAACATCTCAATTATTTGAAGCTGACCGAGTTCCTATTGAAATACTTTGCTACACGAAGGGAGATCTGTGTACAATAACCCCAAAGATGTTTACATGAATACGAGGGTATAACACAGAGGGTTTCATTTTACCTGCAAGAGCATACCAAATCGCGAGGACGACTGCGTGTTCTCTTTTGTTTTCTAGCTACTTCTTCCCCGTTTCCGCTGCTGTATCATGGCGACTGTAAGGATTTTTTTTCTCTCGCTCGATAACAGCGCTGCATCCTATTGGCTGCCGTCTAGAAGGTCCAACCAGCTGTTGAACCACAATAAATAGAAACCTATGCTTTTAGATTGGTGGACCATTTTGTGATGGATAGACAAACATAGATATGTGCAATAAATTTACAAATATGCCTCAAAGACCACTTTATTCAAAAACTATATGTACAGGTAGTGTGGCATAAACAGGAAACTGAACCCGTAAATAATTTCCTGATTTCCTGACAAACAAAATAAATTAAAACTTTAATTTTAATTTTAAGTCACAACTTTAAAACAAATAACTGTGCAAATGAACACGCACACACAAAAAAACAATTATAAATTACAAGATGCTTCTTAAGTCATCCGATGAATAAAACAAGAGAAAGTCTCTTTTCTTTCTAAATCAACACTGACAGACATCTAACAGGTGATCCTGAAGATAAGTTAGGGACTCTTCCACATGAAGAGGTACGGGTTCACCGATGTCCTTTTGGGATCTGGAGAGGAAAGCGTTCACTGCTTCTTGAACAGCAGACTTTGACACCATGTCGTCTGTCTTGTAAACTAATGTGGCCTCTTTGCCAATTTGCTCAAAGGTAGAGCTGGTCAGACAGCCTGCAGATGACAGATGACAAACTGTGAATTGGAAATAAAGTAAAGCAAGAGATTGAAGAACAGAAGTTGTGAATAAATGATACAGGATTTTATGAGGGGCTGTTAATCAGCTGTTGGTAAGTTATGGGAAATACACAGCAGTCAGAACACACATTATTTAGGTAATAGTTTTTGCAAAAATTGACTATTAAATGGAGGTCAGGCTGATTGTCTGGGAAAATGTAATTTCCTGCATCAAGCTTTTTGTGCTCAATACTGATTAATGTTTTTTTTTCACCTGCCCATTCCAGTTTTGGCTGATTATGATTTCAAATGAAAAATGTTTTTCTTAAATGTTCTACCAAATGTTAATACCAACATCAACCTGATTGTATGTATCACAGTGTAAGCCCCAATTCTTTAATAAGTATGCAAATATAAAACAGTAAAATATAAGTTTTGACCTAGTCTTTTAAGACTTATAAATATCTAAAATTATTGTAAAAAGTAATACTATATATACCTGCTTCAAACTAAGAGCACATTATTGTTTAGTGACCATGACCAGTTAGTTCCTTAATACAATCAATATTCAGAAAAGTGGTAAAATGAGCAGCAAAAAAGTAACTTTAGCATATAGCATTAGAGTGCATTCACCAGGAACCAACATTGCAGTTTACATGTGAATATATATAAAAAAACACTTGGCAATGGAAAATGTTATTACAGATAACTGAGTAAAAAAGTAAAAAAAAACACTAAACAAATCCACATAAAGACCAAGAATAGCTGTGTCATAACAATATACGATATGCATACTTCAATAACTTCATTTAACTGTAACTGTAACAGGAAGGAAAATGTGGGCAATAAAGGTGAGAGCAGGAAAAGGAAATACACTGATCAGGTATAACATTGTGATCATCTGGCTAATGGTGTTCTGGTTTTTCTTATGCTGCCACAACAGCAGAGATTTGTCAAGATATGGACTCAATAGACCCATGAAGATTAGACCCATGGTATCTGCGCTGACCAAGCTCCCAGCAGCAGATCCTTCAAGTCCTGCAAAATGCAAGATGGGGTACAGAGGTGGATAGTTATTCGTTCACCACGTTCCATAGATGTTCTATTAAGACTGACGTCAGGGGAATTTGTAGTTAAACATGTTGTTCTCATAAATTTTTTACTGAATCATTTGTGCTTGGTAGCAGAGGCACATTTCCTGCTGAAAGTGAGCAAAACAGTAAGTAACAGTGAATTCAAACACAACAAACCACGATGATCTTGTATGTTGACACCTTTCTATCCGAATCAGCATAAACTTCTCTGGCAATTTGGATCAGACTACAAAGGTAAGTCTTTGTTTTCAGCAGCCAATGATCTCGAGTTAACCACTGTTACTTCCCTGGAACATTTTTGATAGATACTCACTACTGCAAACTTGGACCAGCTTACACAAGCTAGTGTTCTAGAGCTCCTCCAAACTAGCCGTTCATGATCCGTAACCATCAAGATCTGGCCCCAGTCAAACTATAGTTCAATTATCCAAAATAATACTAACTGACTTTTGTTTTGGGGAAGAAAAATAACATTTATTTCACCACTCAGAAAAAAAACTCCTCGCCAACACCACAAGTTGATTTCTTTTTAAAATCTCATACTATACAGTGCAGTATACTACATTTACTACCAGCTTACCTTTCATTGCTTTGCTATAGCTGAGCAGTAACATCCAGAGAAGATGGATCAACTCTTCCCACTTTCGCCAGCGTTCCAAACCATCCTGGAAAACATATTGATGTTTTAGCTTTATAAAGATTTACTTGTTTTGCCATCCTTATTTGGTTGATTTTCTCTTTACCCAAATCTAGTAACTCAACTCGCTTAATAAAACAAACACATTCTTGTTTGAATTCATGTAGAAATGCATAGCTGAAAAGGCAGTACACCATTTCTTCTGCCCAACTTTTCTGAACTGTCAGTACAAGTCTGCAACAGTCTGCTCTACTTGGGTGAGTTTGCACGAAAAATAGTCAGTTTGATGGGGGTCAGGGGAAACAGAGTACATCAGACCTCAGTTGCTGTCAGACAAATGTTTTGAATTGTAAATGGAGGCAGTGGGTTTTGTGAACTGATTAGCAATTGAAGTGCAAATGCATTGCTAACATCCATTGAGAGGTGATTTTTTTTTTACTCTACATGTAAACAAACTCAAGACAGGTAGATGTATATTATCCTACAGTTTTAGACTGAGCAAAATACACATTAATGATGAACAAAAAAAAACCTGCAAAAGCACAAAGAGATATACATTTAAAATAAATAATGAAGGTTTATAAAATTAACAAAATGTAAAAATCTTAAAAGTGAGGTAAAGGACTTTAAAAATATAAAATATTATACATTTATAAAATAAAGCAAGTAGTTTTGACAGTGGTACAGGTAGAGCTTACTTTTAAGAATCCACATTTATGGAAAAAACATTTTCTAATTAGAGCTAAACTGTTTAGCACTATTTTTTTCACCCTAACCAATATATTGCTCCCTGCTAAAATAGAAACAAATATTTTAAGAATAAATCCAATACTAAAACTTGTTCAAAAACAAACATCCCTACATAAAAGAATAAATGTTTCTCAACACAAGTATTTCAGAAAACACAGTCAATTTTCTCCAATAAAAATATAATTTTTATTGGAGAAATTCAGTTGTGAGCTAAATGGTATTCTATTAAGTAATTATATTGCATCTCTTTTGTTTTAAGAGGGCATCAGAAGAAAAATGTAGTCTCTCTGAACTCTGGGATTATTCTTTGTTTCTACCGCCAGCTGGCGTGCTTGTTTACCACTTAAATATCGCCTCCTAGATAGTTTCCAAGAGAGTTTCATGTGTTCAGGTGGCTTCAGTTGGTTTAAAAAATCCTGTACTCTGTTATCCCTGCAGCTGCAGTATTTAAGTGTGATCCCTAGTCTCTCATTTATGAAACAGAAATTCTCTTAGTGTATTTTACAAATCTGAGAGCTCTCTGAAAGTTGCATTGTGTGCCCTTAAAGTTGAAATTAAGCTCTACTATTAACAAATTTGTAAACAGTATTAAGTCATTAGGATAAAAGAAGAAAATACACAAGCATGATAGTCACCGTTGGGTCTGCTGCCAGAGTGCAGTTCTTCAGAAAGTGAAGCAGCAGCTTAAGCGACATGGGAATAGAGACTTTCTCTGGGCATGCATAGTCCAGCAGCTGTTCCAACAGCTTACAGCTCAGCAGCTTACTCTGCAGGCTCTCCAACAACAACATCCTGCATATCACCAACAGACAAGTCTGAAAAACTGGGAACCAGGTATAGATGCAATACAACTCAGGTGATTCAGGGCATTCATCTGCATATTTTTATTAGAACGTATTACTTTTCTAAGCATTCATAATGTAAAAGGAAAATAATGAAATAAAAAAAAACCTTCATTTAATTTTAGCTTTCCCTGTAGTTATGAATTTATGGTAGTCTTAAGCATTCTTTGCCTGCTTGTCACCTGTGTGCTCTTAGAGGCATGTGGCTGAGGACCATATGGAAGAGCTCATGGGAAAGCTTGGCAGAGTTCAAAGCAGGAGAACGGTCAACTTCCAGGGCCAGAGACAGCATCCTTTGGAAAACGGACACTATTCTGCAGGGGACAAAGCGCAGCCAGAACGTTAAGTGTGCAGAAAGCTAGAGAAGAGTGACACAACCACAGGTTTTTATTTCAGGTTTTGTTGTACCTTATTTGCTCATCCTTAATTTTGATTCCTTCTTTGCTGTCTTCATTTTCGGTTGTTTTCATAATGACACAAAACAGCCACTTGATAACATCTCTGTTGAGAAGAAAAGGCCAAAACAGACATTTAAAAATGATCCAAATAAATTTAAAACTAACATTGCCAATATATGTGTACAAAAAACATATTTGAAAAAGCGGCTGTTTTCTTGTCATGTAATTATTTGTTTTGCTTTTTTTTTTTTAAACAATGTAAAAATAAATTTGATTTGCATCTTTTACTTCCACCGATTTACCGTTTCTCTTATTTGATCATTCAAATGTATTAATATGCAGTAATCAATGAAAGCACAAAACAATAAGGTTTTCAATTTGGAAATTTACATTTAAATTAACTGAAAATATTGTAAGTGAAGAGTACATTGCATCAAAAGAGAGTTAGATCTATCCAGTCATTAATCAATAAAGTCTAAAAAGACATAATTTAACCCATTGCTTCCCAAGCTCTTTAAATGAGATTCCACTGTAACAAATATACTAGTTGATGCTGCCGTATGTCAGTAAAAGCATATGTTTCGGCTGTAATTGAGTGTTGCAATGACCTTGCTCATTTACATCTAAAATATGCTTTCTGAGGAAGTAGTTGGGTGATGTAACCAATGGAAACTATTTTAAGTTAGTAATGGTAAAAGAAGTTTTCTTAAAACTCTTTTAAAACTGTTACATTTGACAAAGTTCTAAGATAGACTTTCTATGTATTTTTAAGAATGAATTTGGTTTACTTTTTAAGGTGCATTATCGTTTTTTTCATTGGAGAGAGTAAAAGGAAAACTGAACCAAAACAAATGCGTTAGATATTGACCATCAGCCAAAATGTAATTTATAGCATTCAAATCACTAGGGTTGAATTTCACAGCCCAGGCATTACATTACACCACGTATACTACTGTTTTTATAAACAGACAACTCTTACTTTCTGTAATTTGATAAGGAATAAGAAACAAATGCAACACAGATACTATTCTATAATGTCGTGATCATTTTCCCAACTCTTTCCCTTCCTCATAATTTATTTTCTGTGAATTTCCATCCAGTTCTCCATAAATATTGTTACCATATAGAATGTGAATGTATGGCATGGGGAAAATCATATCCATCCAAATATTGCATGTAAGCAATCCTTTGCAATTGTGATATGACAAACATTACTGTGATTTTTTTTTTTTGTGCAGCTCTAAATTTGATGTACAAAAATTATATAAAACTGCCTACTGTGTGTGCATGCTTTTAATTTTTCCATTCTGTTGCCTGTACTGGGGAAACAATACTTCTTGAAAGTAATAAAAGTATTTGTGTTTGTCTGCGCACATTTCCTCAAAACACTCCCACTTTATCCTGTCTTTTGATGTTTGTGATTCAGCTCAGTAACTCCAAATACAGGCTAAGGAAATATTTTGGTAGCTCTACTTGTCTGTTTTCTTTTGACAATGCATCTGAAGGGAAGCAATGCGGCAAAGTAAATAAATTACATCGTCACAAAGGCTAAGATGATAGCCTTACCCTAAGTAAGTACTTGGATGGTTTTATGTTTGGGATGAAAGTAATCAGACTGCAGTAGTTAACACAATGGCTGTAATGTGCCCTCTGGGCAGTTCTTACTGCACAGTTAACATTTCAGTTGCTTAGGTGTGAAAAAAGAAGCAGAAGTACAAATGCAGAACTTACAGGAAGGCAGAGCTACTCCTCTGTAAAATGCAGACCTCGGCTCGTTCATCTTACCTGACCCGAGAAAACTGCCGATCACATGATAGAGTTGCCTTTGCAATGGAATGGTTGAGGGAAGATGAAGAGCATCTGGCAGTGAAGTCATCCTCTAAAGTCTGCAGACAGTACTCCAAAAGCAAGCAGATAACATCCCATTGATTTTCCTTTTTCCCATCCTAACAGTGAAAGAAGGCAACAAATATTGCTTATTTTTTTTTACTTCATTTTAGAAATATCAACAAAATAGAATAATCTATGTAAATATAAATATGAAATCTGAGATTAATTTATTATAGAATGTGACAAACACTTATTTTGCTCTGTGATATTAATGGACTACACACTCTGACATCTTGTTGCTTGCTCTGCTCAAGCTGATTGGACATAACCGAGGTAAGCAACTCCCAATCCCAAGGAACAGAGGATCTATTAGCCCGATGGTGTCTGGAATAATAAAGCACATTTCAATCAAAGTCTGAAAGTAACATTCTGACACAAAGCTATGAAATGTTTTGAAAAAGAATGTTTCTTGTGCTTTTCTCTGACCTCTGAGTCCTCATAAGCAGATTATAAGCCTGCAAGCTGAGATGATAGGGACAGTGTGGGTCAAGCAGGATACCACGGAGAAGGTGGGTGGTTATATCTTTAGGAGGATAGTAACCAGGCTGCAGTAGGTCAGACAGCAGCTGCAAAGTGCCCTCTGGGTAGTTCTCCTCGATTGTACTATAGACCAGACTCAGGCTCTGACGACACAGCACCTCAGGAGCTTTGGGGCTTGCGTTATCTTTATCGATCTATGAAAGAAACATAATTTAATAAGAATTACTTTGTTTTATCTTCTTTTTAAGCTACCCTGTCCACTGTGTGTGTGTGATAAGAAAATAAACTTGTGTCTATTCCGACTGGTTGAAGATGACAAAGAAAAATGCCATTCTTACAATCAAGGGAATGTTGAGAATAAATAATTTTGTGTTTTCCTTCCATCTCTAGTTGCTAAGCTAAAGCTAAGGTAAACAAACCTACAGAAAATGTCATGTTAGGAAATGCAAATGAGAGCTCTGGTTAGAAGAAATTACACAATAGAGAACACCCTCTTTGGGCCATAGCTTAGACAGAGGCCAACAAAAGAAGTTACCAACTGTTGCTTGTCGCCATTTGTCTGTTAGTTCTTAGAGGTAGCAGGCCATAATGGACCAGCTGTATTTTGGTATTAATAAATGGAATTCATAAATTAACTCACTGACTCTTCTGTAACCTCATACTTCAATAACTCAGCATGGAGAATGGATGATTCTCCGGCAAGAAGCAAAAAGTCCTGCATAAGTTTATCAAAACACTGACAAACTTAAAAAGTATAAATTACAGAAACACGTCAGTTAGACTGATCATGAAGGGATTTACTTTGAGATTTTATTTAAAGTGATTCAATATGTGATTTGTGAACTAGTAAGTTTCTTATCATTCTTACAATAGGTTTACTCGTTTGTTTTTCATGTAAAGGTTTAGTGAATTTGTTAAACCGGTGAAAGGCAAAACATGCTTTTTCTTCCCCTTTTGCAAAAGGCTTGATAGAAAACTTATAAATGTCTGTGGTTCTCTTTTTATGTAGGTTGAGAAAATACTTATCAATTTGGTTCTTACTGAATTAATGAACTCAAATTAAAGATTGTCTTTGTTTTTAACAAAATCATAGCAAGAATATGGTACTGGAATAAAATAAGAAACAATTTTAAAACTTTCTACATCTTTAACAAGCAACCAACACATTTGTTTGCATCTGTATGAAGAAGCTTTGAGAGCTATAGAAAATAAAGCATAAACATGGCATTTCTTACCAGGACTTGACGGTGTCCAGCCATTAATTTCTTAAACGTGATTGGGCACACATGTCTACGATCCTCTCTACTGGCCTCTCGGAAATCTGTGCAACATCTGCTCTCCTCATTCATGTCTTCTCTATCACTTTCGCCTTGCCAAGGCAAAGACACCGGACTATCACCTCCTGTATCCTCTGCATAGGTCTGTGACTCCAGTTCCCACTCATGCAGCTTTTCACTAGGCATGTAGGGAGGCCTGGGTGACTGTCCACCTTGGTTTGTATGTTTGAGAGGACTGGAACCTGGGTATGAGACAAAGTCAGCTTTAGAACTTTGAGAAGAATGAGAGGAAGGATGATTGGAGGGAGATCTTTGTCCAGATTCTGAATGATCTAAATCCAGCTTTTCCAAATTGGAGCAAATAGCTTCTTTTTGTGTTTTATCTTGATATGAAGTTGATGGTGGAATCATGTCAGATGAATGAAAGCCATCTAGCTCATTTTCTATCGTTTTGTGCTGCTTTAAGATTGCATCATCATGTCCTCCATTAGGACAGTCATCTGAAATTTGTAGGTCCTGCATTGCTTGATCTTGCAACAGGTTGCTTGTATATTCCTGGGGGTTTTCGTGTTCGTTTGTTGTAGATTTCAACATGACAGGAAGACACTTGGGGACAGTAGATTCTGTGGGAGAAACATATAATGTAGAGGGAAATATTTCTGAACTAGTTGCAGATGCTTGTGCTTCAAAGCGATTGTTTGGTTTAAAACACAGTGACATTTGTGGAGAACCTTTGCTTAGCTGAACACAACTGCCTGATGTTTTCAGATTCTTGCCATGTGATTCAGTAAAAGGCAATTGATCTAGTTCCACATCAGGTGCATCCTCAGAGGGTTGTATTGTAAGGTTTTGGTTCTGTGGTTGCATTGGGGAATTCAAACGTCTCTGCTTTGGACTTTGGGTGCCACAGTCCTGCTGTAGAGGGAAGATGTAGGAGGGTCCAAAAGAGCTTTCTTGTAGTTTAAGACCTTGGCCATTTAAGACATTATTATTATTCATAATGCTTTGGTTGAACTGACTGTCATCAATTTCAAAGCAGCCATTTATTTCTGGTTTTGTCACTCTTGTCTCAGTCAAGCCAAGGAGGCTCTTTGTCTCCGGCTTTATCTCCTTTGTCTCATTTGCAGTCAAGTCTATAACAGGTGAGCCTGTGATGTTGAACCTTGGGCGCAGCTTGAGCTCTGGACAAGCCCATCTTGGATCAGTGAGGTCAATGTAATGCTGGGGAAAAAGAAGGGAAATATCACCAAAATGAGCAGAATACTTGCAAAGTGTGACAAAAGAAACACAAGATGGGCATATGAAAGAACAGATGTGTGATAATTATGTACCTATCTTATGTACATAGCCGCTTTTAGTCTCTTCTAAATAAACCCCAGTGCCGCTAACTGCCTTCAGAACTCACCGTTTCGGTAAATCAATCTTATTCCCAGCCCCCATGAGACTTTGCGTGATTTACAGGCGCGACTTCCGCCGCAAACCGGAACCGCCATTTGTTTATATGTTAGGAACTCGCTAACCGGCTTTCGTCTGAGGTTTTAGGCTATAAAATATCTGGGAACACCAGCTTTTATAGCTTAAATGTGGCAATATTGTTTTACCGCTCCCTACCGCTATTGCGGGGTGGGATGGTGACCTGAAGAAATGGCCGCAAATAACCCGCTTAGTTAGCGACTTCACTGACTCAAGTTACTTCGGATGCAGATGCGGTTTTTCCTCCGTTGGCTTTTCATCCACGCAATGAAACCAGCACGCATAAAGCATTTTGGGGTGTCTCTTAAAGTTTTGAATTTTTAGCCATACTCTTTTTATTTCCTTATCTGTCTGTGGGCGATGAAAACTACTGCTTTTCTTTTCTTTATTACAATCAGTTCTTCACAGAAACTCAGTCATTCCGTTACAAAACTTAACCCTCATGTTCCTGTCGCTCCCCGTGATTAAACTCACAATTATGATCTTTTGTACTGAGAACCTCTGACAGACGGCGGAGAAGGACCTCGCTGCAGCAAACAGTAAGGGGCGGTGGGCACGGACCAGTCATACTCAAAACTTATTTGGAAATGGGAGCACTGCATATTATTATATTATATTATTATCTGCAGGCTCCCGTTTTTAGGAAGGATTAACTCTCGGCATGCATTTGAACTTCTGCCTTTCATTTACTTAAGCGCAGCTTACAGTTTTTAACAAATTCCTTAGCTTTCGGGGTACTTCTAAATCTTCTTTTCGGTCCTGTTACTGCCTCTAGTGGCGTGGGGATGGTAACACAACTAATCTAATTATATTTCTAAATCATAATACCACAAAGTCTTCATTAATTAATTTCGGAATTACTGGCACCGTAAAAGATAAATTATCTTATAAAAGGCTTTTTCTTTAATTAAGGAAGTAGAGCTAATTAAATGAGATAAATAAGACCTGAACGTGATTCCAATTTCACTTGGTGTCCAATCAGTTCAAACTGTGGAAAATTTTAAATTCCCTGTGTCATTCCTGGAGAGTCAGATCAACTTTGCTGAAAACACTGTATCTTTAAGAACTGCTCTCAGAGACTATGTTTTAAGAAGATCGAGTGATCTTAGGGTGTACAGCCTCTAGTTAGGAATAGGTCGTTGAGTTAAAATGTTAAAAATTTAACATTCTAACTTGAGTTTTAACTCAACTCACGTTAAAACAAGTTTTAACTTTTCATCTCCTTGGCTGATTTGGTCACATGAGCTGCAGACTAACAGACAATGTTTTAAGAATACTTCCATGTTTTGTGAATGAGCAGAGACTAAGTGTGAGCGCCAGGAGAAGTTTGGAGTACAAGCGTTACAAGTCTTGAGAAGAAAGACATGAAGTCCTCTTTTCAAAATGAGCATTTAGCAAAAGCATTAAAAGTTTTGAGGACAAAATGAATTAAAATCGTTCTTTTAATTACATGTAATTAAAATCGTTCTTTTAATTACATGTAATTAAAATCGTTTTTTTAATTACATGTAATTAAAATCGTTTTTTAATTACATGTAATTAAAATCGTGCTTTTAATTACATGTAATTAAAATCGGTTTTTAATTACATGTAATTAAAATTGTTCTTTTAATTACATGTAATTAAAATCCTGCTTTTAATTACATGTAATTAAAATTGTTCTTTTAATTACATGTAATTAAAATCCTGCTTTTAATTACATGTAATTAAAATCGTGCTTTTAATTACATGTAATTAAAATCGGTTTTTTAATTACATGTAATTAAAATCGGTTTTTAATTACATGTAATTAAAATCGTGCTTTTAATTACATGTAATTAAAATCGTGCTTTTAATTACATGTAATTAAAATCGTGCTTTTAATTACATGTAATTAAAATCGTGCTTTTAATTACATGTAATTAAAATCGTTTTTTTAATTGCTTGTAATTATTTTTTTACTTTTAATTGCATGTAACTATTTTTATTCTTTTAATTGCATGTAATTATTTTTATTCTTTTAATTGCATGTAATTATTTTTATTCTTTTAATTGCATGTAATTATTTTTATTTCTTTTAATTGCATGTAACTATTTTTATTCTTTTAATTGCATGTAATTATTTTTATTCTTTTAATTGCATGTAATTATTTTTATTTCTTTTAATTGCATGTAATTATTTTTATTCTTTTAATTACATGTAATTAAAATCGGTCTTTTAATTACATGTAATTAAAATCGTTCTTTTAATTACATGTAATTAAAATCGGTTTTTAATTACACGTAATTAAAATCGTGCTTTTAATTACATGTAATTAAAATCGTTCTTTTAATTACATGTAATTAAATTCGTTTTTTTAATTACATGTAATTAAAATCATGCTTTTAATTACATGTAATTAAAATCGTGCTTTTAATTACATGTAATTAAAATCGTTCTTTTAATTACATGTAATTAAAATCAGGTTTTTAATTACATGTAATTAAAATTGTGCTTTTAATTACATGTAATTAAAATTGTTCTTTTAATTACATGTAATTAAATTCGTTTTTTTAATTACATGTAATTAAAATCATGCTTTTAATTACATGTAATTAAATTCGTTTTTTTAATTACATGTAATTAAAATCATGCTTTTAATTACATGTAATTAAAATCGTGCTTTTAATTACATGTAATTAAAATCGTTCTTTTAATTACATGTAATTAAAATCAGGTTTTTAATTACATGCAATTGAAATCGTGCTTTTAATTACATGTAATTAAAATCGTGCTTTTAATTACATGTAATTAAAATCGTTCTTTTAATTACATGTAATTAAAATCGTTCTTTTAATTGCTTGTAATTATTTTTTTTCTTTTAATTGCATGTAATTATTTTTATTCTTTTAATTGCATGTAATTATTTTTATTCTTTTAATTGCATGTAATTATTTTTATTTCTTTTAATTGCATGTAATTATTTTTATTCTTTTAATTGCATGTAATTATTTTTATTCTTTTAATTGCATGTAATTATTTTTATTTCTTTTAATTGCATGTAATTATTTTTATTCTTTTAATTGCATGTAATTATTTTTATTCTTTTAATTGCATGGAATTATTTTTATTTCTTTTAATTGCATGTAATTATTTTTATTCTTTTAATTGCATGTAATTAGGCCTGAGCAGCTAAGAGCTGCGAAGGCCTATTGTTTCTGTACTGTTTCTTCTTCTTCTTTTTATTATTATTATTATTGTTAAAATTGTAACCATGTTATGACAGATAATCTGGACCTCCTCCACATCATCAAGGAGTCTCAACGCTGTCAATCATCCTCTTGTACTCACTGCTAAATGCCCCGCTGCTTTAACACACGTAATATGCTTGAAAATAAGGCACAAACAGTGTTCGTTAGAATGGCTGAGAAATCTTTAGATAATTAAAGATTTTTACTAGAAAGCTAGCAGGCTTGTGCTAGCAGTTTAAAGAAAATAAAACTCACCTTCATATCTGTGAATGTATAACGAGGCGAACATCTTAAAACCTTTCTTTGGCTTACTTGTTGGGGTTTCGGATCGATGTACATTATTAATTGTTACCTTGGAAAAACATTTCAGCCGTTTTTCCCGAACGCGGAAGCTGAGGTGCAAAGAGCCCATTAAACTTCTCCGGTCCAACAGAGCCTTCTTGCTCAAAAGCGTGGTTCGGATTTGCAACTCCAAAATCCAAGCAAAATGTTGAGCGTAGTCCAGTTCTGTGGCTCCAAAAAGCAGGCAAAATGTTCAGGAAAACTTCGCAGCTCCAGCTGTCGCGGGCTGACTGTTATTACGTAGCGTCGATCTGTTTTCTCATTGATGGAGTACCACTGCCTCCTGCTGGCGCAATACTGGTATTGCACCAGCAGTACCAGTATTTCGCCACAAGGGGCCAGTGGTACTCCATCAACTCTGACCCCAGTGTGTTCTTACTTCGCTGTGTCATAAGTTTTGCTGAATGACTTTGTTTGTATTATTTCTAGCAAAAATGAATGAATGTTTGTACTGTACCCCACAAAATAAACTTATATATATATATATATATATATATATATATATAATATATATATATATATATATATATAAAGTTATAATAATGTATATTTAAATAATTAATAACAACATAACCTATGGGCTGCTGTTTTCTAGGGGGCGCTATAGAGAAATTAGGCCACGCCCACCAAATATTGTGATGGATTCCTGTCGGGGAGTTGATGGGAATCCATCCTTGTGAGTTTGGAGCAGCTGGGCCCAAAAATGTGGAATTGAGAGCCAAACGTATGGCGATGGCGTTACAGGTCACTTCGCCACGCCGCCACGCCCACCTGCTCCATCGTAGCTGGTCGGGGTTGAAATCCTCAATACACCAACATGTCTTCGGTGTCTGGTCACAGTTTCATGTTGATGAGGTCAAAGGGGTCAGATAGCAACCTTTCACAGTAAAACATTACACTTCCTGTTCTCAGGGGGCGTGGCCTAAGTGATGTCATCATTCGACCATAGGGTATTGTAGGAAACCCGATGATGATCAATCACTGAAACTTTGGTGCCTCTGTGAGTTTCTGTGTAGGAAATATAGCAGTTTATTTTTTTACGGCGTAGCTGAACTTTGACCCCTGCTAACCCCCCTTCAGCATACTCAAAAACTCACCGTTTTGATAACTTTAGATGGGACATGCCTTATGAGCAGACTGACCGAGTTTGAAGTCGATCAATCAAAATCCCTAGGAGGAGTTCGATGAAATAGGAAGGCTGTAAACGGCAAAAATGGGGTCAAAATTGGACCTTCAATCCAAAATGGCTGACTTCTTGTGATACTTGCACTATGACATTAATTGTAAATTTTGAGCGTCTTGGGAAGCTCTACAAGTGTACCAAATTTCATGTCTCTAGGATAAAGTAAGTGAATAGCAAAGGGTCCTTTGAAAATTTCTAGGTGGCGCTATTGAGCCGTTTCTTGTGGGATTTTTGTGATGACCTTAAAAATCAAAATTTTTAAACAGGCATAAGGCCCCCAAAAAGCCCCCCAAAGAGGTGGGAAGAAAAAAAATAAATAAATAATAATAATAATAAACAATAGAAAAACAATAGGCCTTCGCAGCGCTTAGCTGCTCGGGCCTAATGAAATCCTGCTTTCAGACTGAACACGTGTGCTCTCTGATAATGGCAGAATTCCCCCATAAGAAATACTGCTACAGGTACTTCCGATGGTCGCCGGAAGTAAGACCCATAACAGTTTCCACAATAAGCCTCCCAGGAATAAGGTGGATAGAGCTCCCACAAAACATGTCATCAGCACCCCGCAAACAACATAATCTTGTACAACTCATCTTTAATCAAAGTACCAATAATAATAAATGTAGATATATTTGAATAAATCGCTTCCTACGCGGCTCACCGCGGCTGCGTCGTATCCGTCTCTAGGCAACAGAGTGAGTTCGTGTGGGTTCCAACGGCAATAGCGTTTTGTTGTGGTCATTATTATTACACTTATTGTTGAGGTGTGTGTGATAGGTGTGTCTATCAGACATTTATAGCAATACGGAATAAATCGCGTCCCGTATTGGTTCAATACGGGGCGGAGACATCAAGCACCTGTCATTTAGGCTAGCTTAAAGCACATGTGTCAAACTCAAGGCCCGGGGGCCAAATCCGGCCCGCCATAGCTTTTTATGTGGCCCTCCACAGACTAGACTAAACACTAAGTGTGATAAAATATTATATTATCAATTATATCAATGCAGTTCTTATCTGTTTACTGCCAATTTGTGTCAATCAATCCCTCCAGTTTCTTGAGAATTTAGTTGATGTATGATTATAATCCATGATTTATACAGTGGGTAAATAGTCGCATTTATTCCTGAAGGGACTGAAAAGCTCTTCAATAATATTATGTAATTTTAAGAATTCATTGACATATTAACAGTTTGTGAACAGGTTTTATCAACACATTCTGGCACAACCGGCCCTTTAAGAGCCTTCATGGTCTTGATTTGGCCCAAAACGAAAATGAGTTTGACACACCTGGCTTAAAGTGACAACTCTCTTGTTGACATTACTTACCTTCTGTCTTTCAACCACTTTGAAAACCTTTTCTTCGTCTCTTCAACATCTTTATCCCTCCCCCTCTTCCGCTTTCTGTTGTGTCCCCCAGAGTTTTTTTCTGCCGCCCCGTCTTTAGCTCCCTGTTGTCGAGTTTGTTACTACAATTCAAATTTAAAAGGATCAAAATAACGCGCCTCAGTGCGTTCTCGAAGGGACGTCGCTCAAGCTACCTTTACGGGAGGGGAAAGCGGCTGCTAGAAGGGGAGGGGCGTCTAATCAGTGCTGTTCCTCTGTTATTGATCATTTCATACACAGACAGCTGTTAAGTACATAAAATGCTGGCTAAAAAAAAAAAAATTCCCCACATCGTTTTTGCGCCCCTATGCGTTGCACACAGCGCATACCCACTTTTTGCGTCACTGCTGAAACATGGTGGTGGAAGCTCCATGCTGTGGAATGCTTTTCTGTAATAGGACGGATCTAATAGTGTGGCGCTAAATACAGGGGAGAAGTAAATTCATGAGCTGCGTACACTGTAAACGAGCCTCCTCGTTTACAACGTGCTTCAACGGACAAACGAGTAACAATACGCGCAGTCATACAATTTCAGCTTCCAACTTTAGCATTTCGTGACCTAAGATAAAGAAGTACGCACATTTCTTTTTAGAAATTAAGAACATGTACTGCGTTACAGATGAGTTCTTACCCATTCAGCACCTGCGTGGTGCGATTTTTCAAGCTAACACCTATGCAGTATTAGTTTAAAGCTTCCGCGCCCTAGTTTCTATAGCAACAACGTTCTACGTTAGCTTACCTGTGGGATGTTGACGTTTACAGCTTCGACATCCACTCGAACCTCTGACAGCGGCGGCGGGGGCTCAGACTTGGCGAAGCCACCGTACGAGCCGACGATCTCTAGATCGGAGTCGTCTGAGCTGAGGGAGATCACTTCTTCCATCTCTTCCCCTGTCATCCGGCGCCTCACACGGAGCAGAAGGTCTACGAGAGCAGGAGGGCGGCCGCTCACGCAAGCTTCACCTTGTCATGCGGACCCCGCGGTGGCTGGCACTGCCCCGAACAAAGACGATCTGTCGTCAATGGGGAAAATGCCCATTGTGTTTTTCACAAAACACATGACAACCCCTCTGCCGAGGCGTCAAACAGTTAGCATTTCCTGGTTAGAATTCCACGCCACACTCAAAGAGTCGGCCATTTCTGGCGTTCAAATGAACCACCTCAAAACGTCTCAGCAAACTGTAATCTCATAACAGCAGCACGAAAACGATAGGTATCGTTTCACCGCTTCCTTGTTTTCCTCTGTCATCTTTTTCCTCTGTTGTCTGGCGCGTCAAATAAAACTTTGCAGTTGCAGCTACCTCCACCTGCTGTACAGGAATGCAAAGGCACACCCTACTTTTGTCAGCCTTCCCTCCAATACAGGTATGCATAACACCAGGCCTGCAAACATGATCAATTCATATTTAAGACCTCAAAAATTATTAGTGAAACAAATAAGTGTGAAGGATTAAAGGAGGGCCCTTAGTTTTTGTTTAATGTAACTGCCGTTAAAAAGCTGTAGGGGTTTTTTTGTTTGTTTGTTTTTTTTTTGTAATAGTATGGTAACAGAGTGAGTGAGGGAACAAGGTTAATAACAGTGATTGAAGTTTATTTGACTGGTGAAACAAGTGTGATTATCATTTTTCTTGATGAGATAAAAGGGTGGAAATAATAAATCATCATTATGCCATCAGTTACCGGCCTTCTATATGAACTAGAAGCTATAATGATTTATGTTTTGTTTTTTTTTCTGTGCTAGAATGCCCCTTTCACAAAGGGTGGTGGAAGACAGAGGGAGTCAAAGACCAACTTCACTCCACGTCATACATGAAACGACTGCAGAACTAGAGAGCTCCTACAGAAGTAAACTACTTGTAGGTGCACAAAAGAGTATTATCTCAGGTCCCCCCCACCCAGCAACTCCTAGACATGATTATAACCCTATGCCCCCCAGTATTTTTTCTTATGTTGTAAGAAAAAATTCACAGTCTCATATTTCTTCTTTTTTTGCAATCTTTTGTGACTATGCATTCATCAATTTTTCTGTCCCTTTGCTGCTGGTACACAATTTCCTTCTCTAAGGGACAATGCAACATATTCTATTCTATTCTATTCTATTCTATTCTATTCTATTCTATTCTATTCTATTCTATTCTATTCTATTCTGAGTGGATATGTTGTCTCATTTGTCACCACTGGATGGCACTCGTGCTGTTCGAAAGACGGAGAAAAAACATGACTGTATATTTTTATGCATGCACATAATGCTCCTAGGTTTTTTAGAAATATCAAATGTAGAGTTCCTCCAATCTGATTTTCACTTTTTCTTCTGCTTTTAACTTTTCTTAAGCACTTATGTGAATATGCTCGCTTCAATTTTCTCTTCAATTTGTCTCCATGGCAGCTGTCTGTCAAGAAAAGACTCTTTATCTCAAATTTATAAATTTCACAAATTAATCACATTTATGTAATTGTCAGGCAAGTATCAACAGGGTGAACCCAGCGATTTAAGCTATAACACCTGCACCCACAAAATTACTGCCGCCTTGGAGGTTTTATGTTTTTTTTTTGTTTGTTCTTTGTTTTTACAAATAGATGATTTTACTATTTTTTTTTATTATATTTCTTCTTATTACACGCATTGTTAAATCCCACTTGGTTTGTAGAAACACAATGATTTTGCGAGTCATTCTTTTTTTTTTCAAAGAAATTTACATTTTGATTTCGGCGTCTCATGTAATTGGGTGAAAAGGGTTATTAACCTCAGATGTCTCCAACCATTTCACGCTGTGAGGAAATATCAGGCAGGATGAGTCACTGCCATCAGACACATACAACCCTCCTGACATCCATTCAGCAGGGTGAAGACTTTATTAGGGTGGTTAATACGTATAAGCTGTGTTTATATCTGCATAAACCGTGTGCCTTGGAAGTCATCTTTTGGCTTTTTAGCATTACAAAACTGCTGTACAAATTTTGCATCGGAAATTAGCCTAAAATGTAAATTGAGGAAAATTATATTTATTGCACAGCAGTGTTTTAAGTCCAGGGTCATTTGTATCAGTTTATTTGGCATGAGAACATAAAGAAAACAAGAAAATTTAAATCCAACATACATGGAAGTGAGTGCTAGCACTACATTTGTTTGATCATTAGAGCTGTGAAGAAAACTGAAGTCATCAAACCAAATTGCACTACTGCACATTTTCTTGTGTTTCGGTGGGTTTAAAGAAATTCACTCAGGCATTGTCTTTCTCCATATCTAATATTGAAGCATATGTAATTTCATTTCTGCTTGAGCCACACTACTTTCAGAGACCATGCATACTGCATACTGATGGAACAGCTACATATTTTAAGCAAATGATATGTAAATGGTGAAGCAATCACCTGAGAATAGTGTCCCTTAAAAGGCCGTAAATGCACCTCTTTTCAGTATTTTTGTACTTTCAACCTATAAATCTCCTTTTGACACTATCTATAGACTTTGTGTACTGACTTTGAAAAATAGAAAGCACAAAATCCTGACATGGATATGAACTGGCCGACAGGACAATGTAGCAGGACACAACAAGCAATTGTAAACAGCTGTAAACTTGGCAGCATGATAGGTTTCTTGATCAGAAGATTGAAAGGAGGTCAACTACAGACGGAATATCACAATGGATTGTTTTGGAGACAGATTTGGAGTGTTTAAATTTATAATGCTATCGTCTGGAAGTCATGAAGAGTTGGACCAATACATGCTTGGGATACAACAATGGGTACTTGGAGCTGACTAAGCAGCTCAAGCCTTGGCAGCCCAAATGAATATGTTTGTCATTTATAGTAATTTCTGTTATCATGTGAGATGAGATGAGCATTTTGTGGGTGTTCAGCTGAGAAATGTTGTCTACAGTGTCTTTAGGTTTGAGACTTCATTATCATTTTAACTGATCATTTTTATTGACACATATATCGACTTTGCTGAGCATTATTGTCATTCAAGACTTAACAAAGTAAGCCAATTTATTAGATAATGTAACCGTTGGCCACTCCACCTGACAATTATAGTTCTTTCTTTCTTGCTAAAGCAGCTTTTTGTCACCCACCCTTTCATTCCTTGCTACTTAATAACTATTCAGGAGAAAACAGGACTCATTGTTTACTCCTACCAATGTTCCTATAGCGTTTTTGTATGCATACCATGGATTTTCAGCCAGCCTCTGTGCTGTCAACTTTGGGAACAGAGGTGTCGCTTCTGCATCAGAAGACATACTGGTCGGTCCGTGTATGTACACACTATGTTCCTACAAAATTGGAAATTCTGGCATATTCCCAACAAAGAAAACTGGTAAGCAAACAAACAAACATAAAAATGCATAAGAATCACCTTCCCTCCAAATATCTCACTGTGCTGCAGGTTTTGTTCTCCTGCAGTATCATTTTCAATATATGGTAAAAATAAAACTTTTAATGACCTGTCTCAAAATATGGTAAAAAAAAAAAAAAAATATATATATATATATATATATATATATATATATATATATATATATATATATATATATATATATATATATATATATATATATATATATATATATATATATATATATATACATATATGTAATGTATGTTACATACTTTAACACACATTGAAGAGGAAATACTGTTTTAGAGGTACACAAAGATATGCTGGTGTTTATCAATGGCTGGCTAATCATGTTTATATATATATATATATATATATATATATATATATATAACACCTGACCTCCATATGTCCATATATGACAAAATACTTCCATCCAGAAACATTCACGTGACTTCAACAGCAGGGCAGCCTGACCTATTTTCTAATAAATTCAGATAATAACTTTTTGACCACTTCGGGGCACTTCTGTACTGTATGGACTAAAATTAAACTTTGATATCCACTTTATAAGGCAATCATTACATTTGAAAAAGATAAATCAGATCAGGAGTTCATCACCGTCACATAAATGTCATACATTAAAAAGAACTGACATTTCACAAAATGGGCTTAATTTACTCATGTCTAAATCCAAATATAACTTGTTCATTGGTACATCTACATCCATGCTAAGATAAGAGACAGTGTGACAGTAGCTTTATAACCCATTAAAATGCTCTGTTTTATATATATTAACACACATTGAAGAGGAAAATACTGTTTTAGAGGTAAACAAAGGTATGCTGGTGTTTATCAATGGCTGGCTAAATTGTGCATTGTTAATGTTTCATCTGAAAAATATAGATTTAAAAATCATAAAGAAAATCCATAAACAAAAAAAAACTGTTTGTTTGGTGGATACATATCTTGCCTTCCTCTCAAAAAATGAAATAAATAGAATGAAATGTGAAATGGCCAAAACATGACAGAATTATAGAATAAAGTCCTTATAGAGCCTGCTGTTTTTGCAGGTATTCTACATTCAATATGATCAACTCAACTCCTCTTCTCTCCCCTCTTCTGGAGGTCAGGTGTTTTTGAAGATGGTTGCATAATATAGTATTCATCCTGACATTTCACAGTGCCACATTCAACAAACCAACACTCTGGCAATCAGTAAACTGTTAGAAAAACAGTTATTTATCAAACAATAACACTTACTAACCCTTCTATTAGGACAGAGATAGTTTGAAACAGTCAATCTTTTTTTAACCTTTAAAACAATGAGTAGCATCATCCTGTCAGCCTGTTTTATGTTGTGTTACGTTGAGTTGCATTGCATTGAGTTGTGTTGTGACAAGTTGACTTGCGTTGCATTACACCAAAATTTGTGTAGAATTTGAAGCTTGTCATTTATTCACAGTAATAGGCCGTTTTGATGTGCTGACTTGGCACACACTATCCTATATTGAGATAAGCATGAAAAGTTTTATAGCATAATCAAGTGACTATGTTACCTTCAGTTGTTCTAAAAATGCTGTATATGTCAAACATGATTTAAAAGGAATTTTGCAATAAAACACCTTGAAACTGAACCTCTGTCTGCCTGCAGCTTTTGGAAGGAGCTTGTTGAAAATGTAGCACTTTGTTATGCGACTTTTTCTCTGCATGTAGAGAAAGGGAGAGATTGAAGGATTTCTCCAACATGCATGAACACTCCTTTACAACCCATCAAAACACTCCAAAGCAGCACTCCTGGTATGTTTTTGATGAGTAACATTGTAACATGATGTACAGCTAAAAGAAAAGTAAATTTGACATATTACTGCCTCATTCAAGAACTGCCTCTGTATCTAGAGTTGAATAAATTCCAAAGCAGAAAAGGCAGGTTTTACATGAATAGATGAGATGCCCAATTTAATTTAAAGAGGATTACGTTCATTCTTCACAAGATAAAGGGATGAGTTAAGTAAGACCAAAAATAGTTTAAAAAGTGTCTGTTCAACACTGGATTAATTGTGCTTGCCCCATCATGTCACAGACAAATCCTAGACACTCTGCAGCATCATTATGCTACCAAACCCCCTCATTCATTATACCTTCTTTGCATTCCTCTGTTTGTTCAAACCAGAGCATATTGATGGGCTCCCACTTTGGGCCCACAAAGAGCTTGTTGGATATTGTGTATTTAATGGCCTGACAACAGCATTGGTTTGCATGAACCTAGTTTATTTTTATAATGAACATAGCTCTGGCTTGAATCGGGATACTAAACTGTGTGCTCCCATTTAAACTAACGCATCATGTTGATTGGTTTGAGCATTAATGCTTCAGTTAAGCATTTAAGCTTCGTGCATTTAATCAGTAAGTGCTGTGATATGGTTTTCACATTTCATCTCTAATTTCTTAAAACCTTTCTGATGCTTGATCAGAGATTATAGTACAATAAAATCAATGACACAAACAAAAAACACACACAGAACCTCTACCAAACAGCAAGTATCAAAACAAATCTGATGCCAAAAAACACTGTTGGCTGACAGTTCACTACCAGAATGGAGCTTTGTACATGGATGCTTATCGTGCATTCATGGGGTGTCTGGTGAATTATGTGTTGCTGTTGCTTGTTGCCACAGGGCAGCACAAACAAGGACTGGCAGAGGATCCCAAAAAGCCCCAGCAGATGGTCAGGAATGTGAGAAAAGAAAAACACGAGAGAGATCGTGCGATAGATCTGCAGGTAGAGAGACAAAGTGAAAATCAACTTCCAGAGGCATCAGGTGCCAGCTGTCGTGAAGCAAAGAACACCAGTGATAATATCCAGCTGCCACATTCTCAAATTCCTGTATTTCTACTTGGAGCCCCAGCATGCTAGCAAGACCTTTAGGGCATGCTTGCCACACAAATCTAGAAGCATGTCAGTATGGTCCATTTTTTGTGCCTTTGCAGCAGCTCGGCACACATAACAAGGTTTATTTGAATGGCAGAGCATGCCAGACTGGGAGACAGGAGAGGCTAACCGTGGACCAGAGCCCAGTGACTCACTCCACAATCTGTGACCTCAGAGGGTGACGAGTGTCATACCAGGTTCCATGACAGTTACGATCAACTAAATACTATAACGGTAACTCAAAGAAACCTGCAATCTATTGAAGTCAAATGTGTAACAACGTGTAAAGGTAATCCCATCTGTTTTAATTATAATGAAAATATAGCGATTTTATGTGATCAAGATTATAACCATAGATAAAGAAGTCAACAAAAGTTTTACAATAATTTAATTGAGGTTGTGCAGTTTTTGTTTGAGTAAAATTAAGGCCTACTTATGGAGTAAGGTCGTACGTCCATTCTGTGGTATATACAGCTTTTCTCTTATTGTTGTGTATTTTTGATATATGTGTGAGTGCAGTCATCTGTCATCTGACCTGTAACAAAATTAGGGCTTCACAATTTTTAATCTGGAAATTTGTTATTGCTCTTCAACAAATCACATTACAACCGGGATATTTCCTGGTCATGTTGCTGGCGGGCATGTTAGTCATCAGTCACTGATGTATTGTAAGGACACAATTTGTTCCTCTTCTATCCTCTGGCACATCCAGCTATAAGTTATTCCTGGTGTGTCCTTAAATTGTGACCTGCTCTTTTAAAAAGTACAAGTTGGATTTTTGTACAAAATAATCCCTTTTTTTACACATTTTAAGGTCTTAGCATGCGCACCAACTTAAAAAAAAGGCTCTAGCTCTAACTGTTTCCTCTGCCTAAAAATCTCTTTGTACCCAATTGATCACAGTCAAGCCTTCATACTCTATCTAAAATGTTGTGCAGATAAATCCTATGGTAATTATGTTCCCTCTGTTCCTTGGACGTCACAACTCAACTACAATTATTATTTAATACTGACTCATCGTTTTAACTCTTCTGTGTCTTCATGGAGAAGTCAAAAGATATATTTTGAAGATATCTTGGGGAAAGTAATGCATCGGCACATCCTACATAAACTGATCAAACAGCTGATGCCAAAAAAAGACTGGCTTTGCTTCATCCTCTTTTACTCAAGTGAAATATTTTATTTTGTCACTAAGGCGACTTAAAAGGCTCTTCATACATTAACATCTTCACATTTAATCTACACCCGTTCATAAAAAGGAATTGCATTGTTACAACGCAATCACTGTAAAAAATATACTTGCTCCTGCATCTTGCTAGTACTGTGTGGAACCGCCTTTAGCCCTCAGAGCTGCCTTAATTCTCAATGGCATAGACTCAGCATGATGCCAGCATGGACAAAAGTCTTACAGAAATATTTCTGACATCTTGCCAATTTTTTTGCCAAGAAGTATAACATCATATTCACAAGCATTAAGCAATATGTCAGACACATCCTCTGAAAATTTTGACCTTACTGATATTACAGAACCATTTAGTTACTGCAAATTTGTCAGCTGCAAATCCATGATGTGAATCTCCTGTTTCACATCAGCCATAATCAACATGTTCCGAAACAATGCTCAGGTAGGACGTGGCATCTAGCAAAACTCATTTGGTGGTGGTCCAAGGCATCAGAAGCCCAATCATTAATTCAATTCAAGATATATCTATGCATTCATATTGTTGAAAAAGCCTAAGTTTTACCCAACCATCTGAACGTAGCAATTGCTATATAATGAGTAAGGCAACCTTTTACTGTTTATCATTGTCCAAAACTGTAAATTATTGCCTTAGTTTGTTGTCTTAGCCGACGAGTCTGATACCTCATGCTGCCCAAAGATTCTTTAAAATACAGTTTTGAGACTTTAAACCTTAAAACTATATTCATCTATTTGTAAAAATAAGCAAATATCAGGAGAGAAGTACCGTAGCCAGCTTTCTTGTCCTGTTTGTATTTGATTTTGGTATTCAAATTTAAAGATGAGACAATTAATTTGCATCATTGTCAAGTTAAAACAGCAACCCTTTTGAACATATTCATCATCTCCACCCAACTGGCATGCATCCCGGAAAGAATCAAGCGCACCCATCCCTTTCACTTTTCAAGCTCAGCAGCCAAGTCAGGTAACTTGGCGCACCTGTGCTCACAATGATTTCTCTTCTGACAAAGAACCTCAACTGAAAGCTTCCTCCAAGGCACCACTGGTAGGAATAGACATTATTCACAGTTTATATAATTCAAATTGCATTTGATGCAATGTTTTTTATATGTTTGGAAACAAACTAATTGCAATGTTTAGAATATAGTTTATTTATTTTTTCACTAGTAAATTATTAAATTATTACTTGAGAAACCAGTTAAATATAGTTAAAATTAACTCATTGTGATCTATAATTAAAATTTCTCCTATCTATTTGTAGGTTTTCAACCTGCCCTTTGGCAGCTCTTTGACTCTGTAGCCAATAACTAGCCAAAAGCTCATATGCTGTCGATGAGATTCATCTAAAGACAAGAAAAAGAAAGGATAAATAAAAGATGTCACTTAGATGAGTTAATTGTTCCTGTGTCTTTTTAGAGGAAGCAAGCTTTTCCAAGTTCGGGTAAAAGCTGAGGTGGCTTAAGAGAGCAAAAAACTTGACAATCATTAATTAGATGTAATTGTTAATAAATTTATTTTATTGCATCACATTCAAAGCTCAAATCTGACCTTTGAGGATTTATTAATCTAGTCACACATTCACATTCCAGTATAGTTTGGTCCTAGATGTGACAAACATCTGAGGATAATCTTGTTTGTTCGGGGCACAATAAAGGTTGTGTCATGTATTTCTTTTGAACTGTCAAGTCCACTAACAGGGAGAGCAGTAGTGGGAGAAGGTGGGAGATGCAGAAGAGTGAGATTACTGAAAAAAGAATCGCAGTGTGGCTAACTCACAGATGCAGACTCCTTCCCACTCCGAAACAGAAGCAGACAAATGTGAGCCAAGAACCTTTTAAATAAAAAATGCAAATAAATATATGTTTACAGTGTGTAAACTGCCATACTGAACCTGGACGAATTATGTCAGCTTGATCGGCCTAAAATTGTTTACAATAGCTGAACACCTGAAACCTGAGCTAAGGTTTCCACACACCACCGCAGGTTGTTTATTCCTGGAATATTACATAAGGCAGCAGTGGGTTCAGTTCACATCCAGCCAAATAGCCTCCTTTGGAAAGAAAAATACAAGACAGGGAGGAGGGAAATTTAAAGCAACAAAAAGAAAAATACAACTTGTACCAAACAAGGTGCCCTCCCAGAATATTTCTGGTTTATCTACTGCATCTTTGCAGAATTCAAAGATGCTGAAATAGAGCTCTATGTCAATGGCAAAAAAGCTTTGGTTGGGTAAATTAATTAACAGGAATAAATTTCTTTCAAAAAAAAGGGTATTTCTCAAATCTGTTTCATGACACTATACTGAGTCTTGTTTGCAGTGTTTCAAAATTGTGTTTTCGTTAGTGCAATAATGATTGTACTATGCTATTCAAATTGCCACATTGTAAAATCTAGTTTTTTGTTTAAAAATCATAAAAACTAGTCTAAAAATATTAAGTTTCCAGTTTATTAAGTGTTCAACAGTAACTTGTTAAATTAATTCACTTTGATAAATCTAAGCATGTTGCAATTCCCTAAATTGACAATGACAACTTTTTTATTATTTAAACTCAGTAAGAGTTTTGAAGATTTTTAACTTGACCCTATCTAGCTAAAAAGGTCACATTCTAATTAATGTTCCTTACTTTAATAAAAGCAACATTTTTGAATCAAAATATTCTACTTTTCTTTCAATTTACTGATTAGCATTAACATATGAATGTGCACTGCTCCGAAAACTCTGGAGCACATTTCAAATTAGGCTCATGTTTGATTAACCAACTATATAGATGAAGCTCACCCTAAATATCTTAAACTAAATTTTATAATAAATGAAATAGTTGTTTCAAAAAATGCAAACTTTCTGCACTCACATTCTCCATTTATAACAGCTGCTGGTGCAATGCAATGTGGGATACATTGCAGGCCAATCCTCAGTATCGCCCAATACACATTATTTCAAATATACATTTTTGAAAGATTTTTACCTCAAAGGGCTGTCAACTTATTTAAATTACATGCTAATTATACCTGAAAAAAATGTTAAGTCCACTTAATTCACTTAATTACAGTCCATACAACCAAGAATTCACCAGACGTTTGTGAGCAAAACCTTGAAGAAAGTGAAGTTATATTCACTTATCTGCACTTTAGGGTTACTCCTGTGCTGTAGGGTGAAAGAAAAAAAACATGCAACCCATAGCAGATGATTCTACATAAATAATTGGTTCTTTGACTCCATGGCTCCTAAGAAAAGATGTAAAAATACAGACCAATCCCATCTAAAATGGACTTAAAGGTTTCCAACTGTTGATTGATGCTGACATTCATTCTGAGACCATCAAAATGTGATTTTCTGTCAAAGGCTGCAAAAACCTTGCAGTCAAGAACATACAGATAGCAGTATCTTTCTTGACTTAATAACAAATTCTTTGGGTAAAATATTTTCCACCAAGAAAATCAAATGTTATAATTTTCTGTATGAAGAAAAAAGTCACCTCTGAATTTATTCCTCTTTCAGTGATAAACACTTTCATCTTTTAACTTCCACATTCAAGATGAGGAGCATTTAAAAGAAGATTTAAAAAATACATTTTGATTTTTTTTTCTATTATTTTGCTTCTTTGTCAAACATTGAACGATACAGTAATTACAACATTCAGTTTTAATTGATGGTTTTATAGATTTAGGGGAAAAAATTTTTAAAACCATTTGCTCCACTGTCCCAAACTTAATGCATCTTGATAAATGGCAACAACTGCTATTAGGTATTTGTGGTGATACCTTACAAGTCTTTAACACTGTTGCAGAGTAATTTTGATTCACTCTTTGCAGAATTATTTGACAGTTTTTCAACTACATTGGAGATTTATTTCAGCATGAAAATGTCCTCTGCACTTTGATTCGATCCAAGCTAAGGGAAGCAAACTGATGGCTAAACATTATCTGGTAGGGAACTGAATTCATGCTTTGAAGCACAACAGATCTGAAGGAGTAGTGCAGCCCCAAATCATCACATCCCGTGTTTGACTTTTGTTCTCATGTTCTTTGTCTTAAATGCTGTGTTGGTTTTATGCTAAAGTTGATCATTTGTCACTTATCTTCCCCCACATGTTTACCTTAAATAATCATTTCATCTCAAATATTTTTTTTTTTAAATTGGTCATCTGAGTTGCTAAAATTAATTTGAAGCATTTGAATGTTACAAAGTCAAATTAAATCTGTAATCTTGGATTATTTATTTAATTTTTTTCCCTAAGCACAGTTGATATTTTTGCCAAATATATAAACATTAAAGCGTAGGAGTAACATTTTCAGCACACAAACATTTTGAAGCAGAGCCTTCTGGTACATTTGCAGTCCGGTCTTTTCTTTTGTCTCTAACAGCATCTGTGGCTGTGAAATTAAAGCGCAAACTTCTGTTGTCCTTTCAGTTTTGGGATTTAAGCTGTAATTGTGATTTCAAACCACAATATAAAGTCCAATGAACTCAAAGTCTTGTAAAATTTACACAAATACATTTGCTGCATTGGATGAATATCGATTGTTGCTTAAATATCCAGTCATTAACATATTGCTTATAGCCAGCTCTCTGTCATTGGGTGAGAGGGTAACACTCTGGATGGGTCGTCAGCTCATCACAAGCCAGGCTTAAAAATCATCAATGAATATTTGTGCAATATTTGTGGGTTTGTTACAGGCTTGCATATTGTGTGCACTTGACCCTGTCTGTCTTGTATTGCCAATAAACAGAGTTATCTGCTTCATCAAGTGTCAGCATAACTACGTATTTTTACAACAGGATTACTATTGCAACAACACATTATCAGTCGGGTAAAACTAACCTGTCTCGCCACAGTCTAAGTCCTTCTCTCATTCCCTATTAGTGGGTGAACAATCCAACCCTTGGATGAATTCTGCTTCACAATGATAGAAAGAGCCGACATCGAAGGATCAAAAAGTCGCTCTGAATGCTTCGCCACCACAAGCCAATTCTCCCTGTGGTAACTTTTCTGATGCCTCCTGCTAAAAACCCAAACAGTCAGAACAATCGCGAGGCCCCGGTTCCCCGGTCTATTGTCATACTGAAAATCTAAATCAAGATTATCTGCTTCATCAAGTGTTAACATAAATACATATTTTTACAACAATTTCTCCCCGTACAGGCTGATCAGAAATGTCTGCAATTCTTGGAAATGTTCTGCGGTCCTGTACACAACACAATTAGCTCAGCAGTGACCCCAGAAAGTCTGAGAACGTATATGTGCAGGAGATGCTCTGATTTAAAAGGATGTTCAGGTCGCATTAGCTCAGAGTATGCAGCTCTGAGCTAATGAATAATTTCTGAGGGCAGCAATTACCACTAGAACCACATGACTCAAAACATTACCTGCTGGCAGTTGGACAAGTTGTCAAATCACTGAGCATATCTAATGATTGATGAGTCGATGTGTTTAAAGCTGATTGAGCATCTATTTGTGATGCTTCTGACCCTTCTGTGCTGATAATATTTAAAAATGTGACGATAAATGGATCTGGCATTTGCGTCACACCGGGGTCATGTGTGTCACAAAGATATCCAACATGCAGCATAGCGAACAGCTCGGCTTTCTCTGCTCAAAAATGGCTGTAGTTTCTATTAAAAGGCGTCCTTGGATGGTATTTGATTTGTGGGATCCCTTGATTTGTGCTGTACTCACTTCATTCGGTGTGATGTTTTTTTTAGCCAAACAGAAGAGGGAGTAAAAGTCACAGGACGTCAGATGTTGTTGTTTTACAAGAAGCAGACCCTGAGAATAGATCAAATGAGCTTGCATCTAATTCCTTTGTCATGTTTGAACCTTTTTGGGCCTCATGGGAATTTTCTAGGATGAGGTCAGAGGTGATTCTTCATGATGACATGCTAGTTAAACACACTTTCTCCTTTGCTTCTCTTATGTCTTCTGCCTCTGGACTTTGGACAGTAACTTTGAAGAAAGTTGAGGAGTTTGAGTTGGATCATTTCTTTGCATATACACAAAAAGAAAATAGACAAAGTGTTTTATGAGTTTTTTTGGAGAGGTAAACAAAATGTTTATTTATTTCAGGGCTCAGATGTTGAGCCACGTTTTCAACTCTTTGTATTTTTTTCTCGATGGACATGCTGAACCCCTTTGAATAATGCCTCGTCTATAACAGCCATTGTTGTAATAAATACATGTAAAAGGATTTACACCTTTGGAAACCTACGGACAGCATAAAACATACAAAAGGTGGAACAACTGTGAAAATATAATTTGACAATTACCTACAAAAATATCCTATTTCATATATTTTGTAACAACCCTTCTAGCTCCCTTCAAGCCAAATTTCATTTGTAGCTGCCCTTTAAAGCTCAAACAAAGCAATAAAAGAACCCGTTTTAATAGCTGGCTATCTTTCATCATATGTGCATAACAACCTGCTTGATATGACTGCACAGAATATCTTGGTTCCTCAGGTAATAAAATAATGGGCAAAAATTATAAAATTATATTGCTTCAGATGATTCATGTGTTAGAGGACACTGGTTACCTGAGGCAGGATTTTTCTCCATTTTACAATGGAGATAAACCCTCTAGGCAGGTGTCCACATACGTAGATACGTAGTGACATGAGCCCTTCTTATGACCTTTACACAATGTTTTTGTTGTTTCACTTTCACAGCAAAAGGTAGAGAAAAAAGAGGCTTGATAAAGTGAATCCGCCTCCTCTTTCACTATCAAATTCCCTGGAACTGCTTTTTAAGGTTTCATCTCACCGTTGCCAATGTTCTTCTTGAGTCTCCACATAACTCACTCTCAAGAGTGAACACAACCGTGCACATATCTGCAAAAGCTGGCTTTTATACAGCTTCAGATGGGTTACAAATCCCAGCCCAATAGCCTTGCAGCAGATGCTGTTATGTTAAAAAAAAAAAAAAAAAAAAATATATATATATATATATATATATATATATATATATATATATATATATATATATATATATATATATATATATATGTATATATATGTATGTATATTTTCAACTCTGAACTGGTGATCTGGGTGTGTTAGGCAGACTCTTTCTTGTCAGCTGTAATGTTTTTTTTTTCTCTTTTACAGCCACGTCCAATATGGTGATATTATTTTTAAGTCCCCAGCAATTATTATCCATGTATCCAGCTAGAGGGTATATATCCCTCTATCTGTCTGTCCCAGCTGCACACATCTGATATAACTGAGAGAAAACAGATAAAACTGCAACAGGTATAACAGGCGGATTCAGTGTGGCTGCAGAGAATGACCCCAGATTACACTGCATGAATAATGGAAGAGCGATTGTGCATATAAACAACAGTGGGCTTCGCCTTGAGACAGAAACCTGGACAACCATTCCCTAACATTGTAATTGGAAAAGAATGCGAGACCAGACGAGTTGGTGACTGAACCTTAATTTATTTCTTGAAAAGTAATTCTTATAAATCAGTGGTGGAAAAGATTAGGATTTTGCATGACTTAACCCACTCTGGTGATTATATTCCACAATTATATATGTGTATGCATGTGTTTTTTTCTGTATTGACATTTTCAGTCATAATACTTCAAGTTAAGAAAGGTTGTCTGTATTATTCTGATACTAAAAAGTATCTAATCAAATTGGTTAAATAGATAAAGTTCATGATGGTCTCGAAAATCTAAATCATTTATCTACAAATCTACTCGTATATTTTGCAGTATTCAAGGTATTACGTCTATTTAACTGGTACTAATGTGCAGCAAGAAGTTAGGATTTTGACTTTAAGCATATGAGATGAGATCAGCTTTCCAAGGGGTGCTCTGCTCTGAAGAAGGCCACTCATAATCTTGGGTTGACATATCAATAGCGAAATTGTACTTAATCCTTGTGTTGTCTGTCTTGCAAGTCAAAAGTGACCCACGAGCAATTTTACCTGGCAAAAAAATACCCGAAACGATCTTTTTCCGACTTGAAATTTAATGGCTTTTTCTAAATTTACCTCATCATTAGGAAAAGTGATACTTTGTTTTTGTTTATATTTTGATGTGGGCTGTACACCACCAGGGCACAAGGATTGTCTTATGGGTCATTTTGGACCCGTGAATTATAAAAGCATTTAAACACCAGAAAAAGAGTTCAAAGGCCACACACAAACTCTCTCCTGTACACGCATACACCACTCCACACACGTGTTGAAGATGTTCTAAGAGTGTCTTCATATAGTGAAGAACATCTTCATGCTATGGAGATTTCCTTGAACATCTCGTGTTGAACATTTTGTGTTCAGCGTGGAATGTTCTTCATCTTATCTCCAACCTGGGGGAGGAAGGATAGGATGATCTTTGTTTTACGTTGAAGATGTTCAACACCTTACGTTGAACAGAAAATGTTCTTTATCTTCTATTGAGGATGTTCAGCATAAGGACCTCTTCATGAGATGAACATCATCTTGTGAAGATGTTCTTCATCTTATGTTCAACACCTTAAGTTGTGAAGATGTTTTTGTGTTGAACATCTCATATAATTATGGGATAAGAGCTGATGTTAAATTATTCATAAAATCAAGCAACATTTTTTGTGTTATGAGAGGTATTTTGATAATTCATTAACTAAAAAGTATTAAGGAATGAACTTTTGATTAAAAAGCTCCAAATTGTTGACTTTGTGTTCCCTTTCAGTCTAATTAATTCAGAAGTAATAAATTCACACTTATATAATTACAATAATAAACCTTTACTGTGTAAAACACAACTGTTAAAACAATTTGTGGTAAAAAAAAAATGTTGTAATACTGTTGATCGTCTTTTTGCACTGTATGACCAAAATACATGATAGATGATTAATTAAATTGAGTTGAACTGATAAATAACAGATTGTTTCATCATGCAAAATAGACTATGGATTTAAAATTCAATTCATTTGATTTATTTTGGGGCTTTTGTTAGGGCGCATCATCGCGCAAGGGTTAAAACACAAAAAATGGACGAATAATCAATAACACGGGTAAATTTGTGTTTGTTGTGAACTCTTATCTCTTATTGTAAATACATTTTAAGGAAACAGTGTATATGTATAACTGTCGGGTTGGATTAGTTCAAAGTTCAGTTGTGCAACTAATACATTAAAAAAACAAGAAAAACAAATAGGCTACACCCAATGAAAACAAGGCAAAATGCACAGAACTTAAACTGAGTGTGCTGAACTTTACTTTGTAACTTTTCCTTTTAAACTTTGCTAAATATTTCAAAAAACAACACCAGGGACAGATGAAACACAACCACCCCAGGAGAAATGGCATGCAGGGAATGTTATCTGCTCTCTCTCTCTTTCCGTGCTCGGGTTTTGAAGATGGGCTGGTACTCGCTGTGATGTCACCCCACTCTTGTGAGAACATTCATTCCACCCGCAGCGTGGCTCGCCATCTCCTCTCCAAAGAGAAACAGAAGCAGCCAGCGTTGCGCAGGGCACTGTGACAACGAGGGAGCGACTTTGTTCACGTTTTTTCTTTATGTTCAAGATCGGGTGGAAGTGCCAGAACTGTGTTCACGAACTTTCATGCAACACATGCTATTTCAGGAAATCGGTGTCGTTTGCAGCTTTGAAGTGTGATGCGCCGCGTTTGTTCTGAACAGGAGCTTTGCGCACAGCGGAGCACCGATCCGTAGCGACGCAGCGCAGGGTGCCCAGCCTCGGTTCTTTTAAGAGGGAGAAAATCTATCAAAATGATCCGAAAGAACAGATTTCAGCCAGAATGGATTTGATGGATTTAAATGTGTTGCTGGAAAACGTTTCCAGGAATGGCAACACCACCGACGCACCGCTCTCACTGCCGTACCCGGAGGCAGCCACGGCACTCATCATACTTGTAGTTATTGTTATGATTTCTGTGACTATTGTAGGCAATGTATTAGTAATTGTCGCGGTTTTGACCAGCAGGGCACTCCGTGCGCCACAGAACCTTTTCCTGGTCTCCCTGGCGTCGGCGGACATCCTGGTTGCCACGTTGGTCATCCCGTTCTCCTTAGTCAATGAGGTGATGGGTTACTGGTTCTTTGGAAGTACTTGGTGCGCCTTTTATCTGGCTTTGGACGTGCTGTTTTGCACCTCATCCATCGTGCACCTGTGCGCCATCAGTCTGGACCGCTACTGGTCAGTGACAAAGGCTGTGAGCTACAACCTGAAGCGAACGCCGAAGCGCATCAAGTCCATGATCACTGTGGTGTGGGTGATATCTACCATCATCTCCTTCCCCCCTCTTCTCATGACCAAGCACGACGAGAGGAAGTGCGAGCTGAATGACGAGACCTGGTACATCCTCTCCTCCTGCCTGGTGTCCTTCTTCGCTCCGGGTCTGATCATGATTCTGGTTTACTGCAAGATCTACAAAGTGGCCAAGCAGCGCTCGTCCACCGTGTTTGTGGCCAAGAACGGCCTGGAGAGAGAACCTTCCCAATCGGAGACCTGCTTCGTCAGGAAGGACCGGTTCGAGGCGGAGAGCCCCAGCAGCTTGAGCTCCGGCAGCCATCAGCAGAGGCAAGGCGAGTTGGACGACATCGACCTGGAAGAGAGCTGTTACTCCTCCGACACCAAACCCCGCCATCATCGCTTCACCAAGCGCAGGAAGGTGGAGGGGTCGGAATGCTGCCCGCCGCAGAGCTGCCGTCTCTCGTGGGCCTCGGCCCGGGCGTCACAGCCATACCCGGAGCAGAAGAACCCCGCCGAGCGACAGCAGCTGGCCGCGGCCAACAAGACCAAAGTGGCCCAGATGCGGGAGAAGCGTTTCACCTTCGTGCTGGCGGTGGTGATGGGGGTGTTCGTGCTCTGCTGGTTCCCCTTTTTCTTCACCTACAGCCTCCATGCGATCTGCAGAAACAGCTGCACCATCCCTGACGCACTCTTCAAACTTTTCTTTTGGATTGGCTACTGCAACAGCTCGGTGAACCCCATTATTTACACTATTTTTAATAGAGACTTCAGAAAAGCCTTCAAGAAAATCATATGCAGAACTTCAAAGCGCACATGAAGGGGGATGCTATTTATATTTTGCCTCACTCACTCATTAGTAAAGAGAATTGGAAATGTGTAGAGATGCACCAATCAGGTTTTTTTTTTTTCAGGCCGATGCTAATTTTTGATTTTCTTTGAGATCCAACATGCCAGTTCCATTTTTTTTTTCCAAAGAGAAATAACACATTAAATAGTAAAATGATTCACCGACTGGCCTTTTTCTGGCCAACATTGTCAGGCTGTTGCTGGAATTTCAGATTTTATTTGGGATCTGACCTGCTGGTTCCAGTTTTTACCAATTTTATTTTTCCACAATTTCTTAAAGAGGGAGCTCATTTTACTAATTAAATTAAAAGTAAAATGACATTTATGTAATTTTTTCCCCCCAAAGTATAATATGAAAGTTTATGCTGTTTAGGCTTGTGGTTTATACATTAAAACTAATGTTAGATCTCGATTTTGATATCTTTAATGGAGGGAAAAACACATCCAAAATTTCATCATCTGATCTGCGGATAAACAATTCAACTTTCATTACCGATATCAATGTCCACTCACCTGTCAATGACAATATTTTACCAAATCTGATTTATTTTTCTGAAGGAAGTAGTGCAAGTTCTTAAAAAGTCTTGGACCTCTCTCACCCATTAGTATGAGACATGAAAACACTATTAAAGCACATTTAAATAGATTTTTTTACTGTCTTGAGTTACTAGTTTTGTCTTTCAGCTTTCCCCTATATAAAATAAATATGTAGTAAATTCTATAAAATAGATATTAGTTTGGAATCCAACAGAAGGAATTTCAAACCTTTTTCTATTTATTTTTAAAAGCCTCTGTCCCTATTATGTCTTAGATATGTTTACACTTGAAAAAAGTGCATCAAAGTACATTTTGTTGGTTGCATTTCTAGGTTGAGGGTGGTGAACAGTTAAACGCACCACTTTTGGTGCGTTTAAAGGAAAAGAAAACATAATTTTTAGCATTTCAAATTCTGATCACCAATTAGAGCCTATTAAGAAAAAATTAGCCTATTGATTGGTGCATCTCTAAAAATGTGTTACTGTGACTCATTAGCCCAGTGTACTGCTGCTTCATCGTTTTACTGTAATTATACTGAAAAAAACACAATTCATTGTATTTACTGTATATGAATAAAATTTATTTGGTGGAGCATATATAATATTAGTTAAAAGGTAGTAATCTCATATTTAGGCTATTCTTTCTTAGGTATGACAAATTTTAGGTTGCATAAGAAATCTTGAACACCTCCTTATTTCACCAAGTGGGTTGGAACAGCATACAGGCAGAATATATTTAGAGTAAAAATGTGAAACTACTGATATGAATTCCAGTGCTGACTGGGTTCAAAGCGAGCGTTCTGTGTTTTCATAAATACAAGAATAATCTTCACCATCTTTTGCATGCAAGACTGGCAGCTGGCAGGCGAGCTTGAATGTATGTATCTGGAGGATGAAAGGATGGTTTAAAAGGCAGCATTTAAACTTCCCCATGTTGAGGCTAATTCATAAAGGTGCATCTCTTTGTTTGTTTCTGCAAGCCACCTCAGCCAATTCTGCACAGGAAATAGTCAAACTTATGTAAGAGTCTTTTCTCACCCTCTCTCCACGCCGTCACACTGTATCATGCTTGAACAATGGCCAGATAGGAGGCTTGCGGGAGCAAAAATGAAATACAGACATTTTCACATTTGGTGTCCTTGCAGCAGCTTAATATTTGGCCAGTAAATATTTAAACGGATTGGGGTCTCATCTCTCCCATAAAACCTGCTCTCACAATCATGACAGGTGATCGTTTCTTTTACTCCGGAGTAGCACATCGACTACATACTTACTATTTTCCATCATATACCATCTTTAAATACAAACAAGAAAAGAAATGACACGAAAAAATTACTCATATAATCTACATTTTCATCTGTTTCAAATAATTAATATTGACATGACAAAGTTCATGGAAAGGGCAAGTGTTTGTTTATGTCAAGCTTTAAACTTGTCCACACTTTTTTTAAACTGTGGTCAGCCTCATATATCATTGGCCTCTTGAGTAACGGCCTGTACTTCTCTGGGAAAGTACTACTTAGTGAGAGGAAGACTGGCCACTTCCATATCTCTACCATTGTCTACACGGCAGTGCTGAGGAAAAATATACTATTTATATCCTACAAGGAATGTCTTCAAAGCACTCCTACAGCTCAATGGCACCTCGCCAAAGACAATCACTCCGTCTTAGGGGTGTCGCGTCTGCAAGGATATTTTTCTCTTTTTTATTCATGAGTTTTTTAAATAAAATATCAAGAAAAAAGGAGTGAAGGTGGCTGCACATTTGATTTTCTTTTACTTTTGAACAAAGATTAAAAAAATAAGAGGCCTCCTTGACTGCTTTGAGGAAGGAAACCTAATCTCTGAGGGGTTCACAAACTCTTGAAACAAATGAAATGTCTGGGCAACCCACACTCGGAAGACGGAGTTAAATTAAAGCCTCCAGATTTCTGCAGTGGAAGAAAGGCAATGTTTAATTGCCTGTAACTTATTGGGACGCTATTGCACGCTTGCTGTCACCTAATTTCTCCAGAGGATGCAGTTATCAATTTGTGTTTCATTTACCAAGGTGGAAAATGTTTACATGAACGCTCATTTGTAATTTTCTGACTAATACACTGATTAGCATCCGTCATGACAAGGCAGTTCCCTTGTTGGATCTCACATCCCATTTCAATTGTCTTTTTAATCAGATGCTCCAGTGCAGCAGGAGCAGATCATGTCTCCTCAGACAAAAACCTGTTTTTATCTGGAACCCACGCATGTTGTTTTATTTAGCGCAAATTTTATTTCAGGGTAAGTTGTAAAATCTAGTCTTTCCAGGCATAGTTTGCTCAGCAGTGGCAGTTGTTCAATAATATTTTCCTGTGTGAATGTGGGTCTTTATGTTGCACGTGCATGTGGCCAGGGGCGCCGCCAGGAGTCTTGGGTCCCATAACAAACAATTTTAATGGGCCCCTCCACCCAGCTGCTGTTATAATTTCCATCAAAAGCATCACAATTTTAAAGGCTTGCAACGGCTTTGCTTTTTTTGGTTCAATACTGATACCAGCACAATATTTGGGGCTCGTGAATTTTACATGATATATGTTTTCTCCATATTTCAAATGTCGTGACAGTTTGTTATAAGACAGATAAACATTTAATTTTGACTGCTATAAACCTTTCTAGAAAACACAATAGGATTAATTTTGTAATTGATAGGGTCCCATTTTCTTTTTTTTATTTCTCTGAAAAAAAAAAATAAATAAATTGCAGAAGGCCCCCTGCCGGTCATAACCATCCACCAAACATACAGGAGACCAGATAGGAGAATCATTTCTCCAGTCCAATTATGTTATGTTGAAAGGAAATGAATCAGATGTTCATTAAGTGGAAATCATGTGTTCCTGCCTCTATATTTCATCTGATATTTTTTCCAATACTGACTGGTAAGATATTGTCCCTGAAAATACATTAAAATCAACTAAATCAAACTATTATTTACAGTTTGACATTACCAAAATTATGGTGCCCCCTCATATATATTTTCTGCTTTTGTTGATTTTTTTTTTAAATCACTCAAGTGTTTCACACCAATGAACCAATTTTAAGATAAAACTATCACCAGTTTAAATACAAAGTAAATAAACAAACTGTTTTTTAGGAGAATAGAACAATTCCATCCAAAAAGGAACCACACTCTATTAAAATCATGAATGTATAGCTATTAACCAAATTTTTTTGAAAGTTGAGTTTAAGTACACACAGAGAATATGGTTTAAGTTTGACCTGTAGAAACAAGAAACTATAATAGAACCTGCCTGATGAAGCAAGATAAAATACTGAAAAAGCAACATTCTTCCAAGAACTTGTACAAGCAGAAGAGAAACAATGTCACAGACATCTGTTTGCCTCATTGGTCTCAGTTAAGGTCAATGTTCATGATTCAAAAATAGGAGGGAGAATGGATAAAAATGGTATCCACAGGAGAGTTATGAGGAAACTCCATCATCATCAAACAGAAAAGCAAACAAAAGCTCAGTGATTCCAAGATTTTTTAAAAACCATTTTGGAAACCAATGCTAAAAACAAAAATCCTGTTTGACTTGGCATAAAATCAACGAGACATTTTAAAAAGAAAACATCATAACATCAGTCAAAGATGGGGAAGATGTGACAACTTATGGTGATTTCTGGCAGAGGTTTTGAATCCCATGCCTCAAGAGCCATACAGTGTCCTGCAACTTTGAGATGTCTCCCTGGTCCAAATGATAATTACCCTATCAGCATGCAGGCAATTTCTCCAGAATCTTGCTAATCACATTATTATTTACCACAGTGCTTGGACTTGAAGTCCCCTAGTTCAGAGACTGATTTTGCTGCTTTAGTATATGAACAAGTTGCCATAATTGATGGCTTGTGCTGCAGGACAAGGATCCAAAATCTCACCACCATATCCACCTCTTAATGGCTCCAAAGAAACAAAATTAAGGATTTAGAGTAGCCTAGTTAAATTTTGGATTTAATTTTGACTGGGATGCTGTAGCATCACCTTAAAAATAAATTTGTAAAAATGACAGAATTAAAATATTCAAAATTCCTGTTTACCTTGATAAATAAAGTCCTCATTTCAAAACTGGTTATCTTTGTAACATTTTAAAAAATACTTTAATTGTCTAACTCATGCAATCACCAAATATTTTTTGATTTATTCAATTGAAGTTAGTTTTTGTTTTATAAGGCTGCAGAGATATATAACAAAAACTAAAGTAAAACTAGATGCATTGACTGAGGAGCTGAATAAGCTAAAATGTTGACAAAGCTGAAGATGACGAGAAGATTTCCCAACTTTCCAGAAATCTAGTACATAAAAGCAATAATTCTTGATATGGTTATTCATTAACAGAACTTTTTCAGAGGAAGAGCCATTTTCTTATTTGCTTGTTGTCCTGTACAATTAACAAAATTTGTGTTGAAATTTAAAAGTTAAACTATACAGTTTACAGGTAGAATCCAAAGAATTAAGTGCAACTAGTTGAAGGGTGAGAAAATGAGAGAGGAGAATGCAGAGAGAGCAGAATAAAAAATCTGAGAGGCTATTATTGCATAAAAAGGATCAAAAATTGCATTTATACACATTAATTTGCTGTTGTGGGGGCTTTCCTAGTTTTCATTCTGTGTAATTCTCTCACTGTATCTATGTATGTACCAACTATACACACTTGGTAGATAGATACCTAACGCCCCTTTTTTTTATTATTGTAGGTAAAAGAAAAGTTCGATAGATACTCAGGAGGAGTTGAAGCACTTTTGTGTCCTTCGACCCCCCAAACCCTCACTCGAAAGCTCGGTAAGAGCAAAAGGGCCGACTGCTAAGAGCTTAAATGATTGCCAGAGTGCGATGACGGACTAGAGATTTTTTAAGCTATAAGAGAAGAGAATTAGAGCGGTATAGAGGTTTAGGGTCAGCCATGTTAGTGAGCCTATTTGCAGTCAGAGCAGTCAGAAAAGAGACAGGTATAAATGTTACCAGAGAGGTGCAGTGCAGAAGAGACAAACATAATGATGAAGGAAGTGGTTTCAGCTTCTTGTCGTCTCCTCCATTACTTTGTCAACCACTGCAGCATCTGTGGGTAATTGCTTTTTTCTGTTGTCTCCAACAAGATAAGGGCTGACAGCAAAACAAGGCCAAAACTGCCGTTTATCCACTGGCGCATCTGGAGAAGGAGAGACGCTTTGTCATTAGTGTAAATCAGCCTGTGTCACGCTGAGGTGGGACTGAAACTGGCTGTCTTCAGGCTGGTCCAAGGCACTCTGCAACACTGTAAGAAATGACCTCAGGTGATAAAAGGAATCAGGAAAGTGCAGCATTAGGTTTGAAATGACAGTCAGATTTCAAACCATCTGTCGGATGGTTTCTTTGGAAATGCATTTCTGATTTCAAGAGAAACTCATCACTGTATGAAATATTTTATAAACAGTTCCTGAAACTGGATGGATGGACAGACGGACGGACGGACGGACGGACGGACGGACGGACGGACGGACGGACGGACGGACGGACGGACGGACGGACGGACGGATGGATGGATGGATGGATGGGTGCTTTTGGGTCCAGCAATTCAAAACAAATTCAGAAACATGTCAGATATGATCCATTTGGTAAAAAGTACAACTCTCAAATAAACAAACAGAAAAGAACTCTGAGACTTTGTGATCTCTGAACTTTTGATTTCTGAAAAAGTGAGTTGAGGATTTTGGATTTATGAAACAGAAAAAGAATCCACAACTAAAATATTCATGAAGTGAATTAAGTAAAATCTCTCATTGTTTATTCCTCACTGAGTCTCATTATTTAAAGTGCAAATTCAAATCAATCTCAGAATGTCATTTATAAAATCCATAAAGCAGAATGCCTTTTTCTCTCCCTAAGAATCACACAGTATTTGTGAAGACTGTGAGCTGAAACAGCAGATTTTGGACAGGTGCTTCTTAGTCTAAAGAAATTTAGACCATCTAGATCTTTTACTAAAGAAACGACTGCAGTTTCAAATGAAGCCTTCAAATCACCAGAAACTTTGTTCACCAAAAGTTAAATAAATGGCTGCGATCGATAAACAAGGACGAATTTAAGTTATATGCTTTTATGTAACGAATGAACTCACAGATAAAACAGGCCGTCAGGTTGCACCCTGCATATATTTACTTCACAAAGGCATATTCATAGAAAACTGGGTGGAAGTAAATACGTCAAGAAAAGGTGCACAAGTAAACAAATTTAAGATGCTTGTCCAGCAAAATCTATCCAAGTATTGAAACTTTACAATTAGAGAACTGAATCCTACACAAGTGTCTCTTCCTGTGCTAAGGAGACAAGGAAGGGATTGAAATGGCTAAAAGCAAACTATTTAGAGTATCTGAACATTCTAATGGAAAGTTTTCTGGTAGGAAAATGCATGATACAAAAAAGTGAATACGCACAGACATCTGCAGCCTTTTGGTTTCTCTGGTCTTAAAGAGTGTTTCAATCTTCTGAGAAAATAAACCGTTGGTTCTCACAAACTTCAAGCCACAATCACTAAAATCAGCAGAAGCAGACACCAGAAATATTTTACTTTGCTAATTTGCAGAAGCAATTCTTGTTTCGGCTTTTATGAGAATAAGACTTTAGTACAGTTAACTTGGTTGTGCTTAAAAGTTGTAGTCATGAAGTAGTCCAAAGGGTAAACAGCTGAGAACTGCGACCATTTCTATTGCGATGGCAACAACTAGATGGCTGCAGAACCATCTAACTATGAGGGATGTGGCTCTTGAACAACAAAAATGCAAACTGCATGACATCACGTCTACTGGGCAAAGGGAGATTTGAGACAATCTACCCAAACAGATAACCCGTATAGTCAGACTGGCAATAAGGAAACACATGTATGGCAAAAAGCCTTATACAAAGGAGGGAGGAAAGAAGAAGTATGGGTTGGTCCTGACAACAGATCAAGACAAGCAAAGAACCCTACAGACGGAGAAGACGACCATGGCCCACAGATAAGCTGAAGACTCAACCTTGCAAAAGGATTCAACCTTTAACCCCTAAGACTACAGTTCCAGATTGGCCATCTCTTGTAAGCCGAGGCTTGAAATGAACACACTCATTTGATTAAACACTTTATTGATCATGGGTGGGACTCTGTGAAGGTCTTGGTGTTAGAGAGTAATCCCAGTTGAATCACGAGTCAGAGCAAGAAAGCTGTGAAGGATTGGCTTAAGAGACTCGGTAAGCTTGGCGTTAAATGAAGGGTAATTTCTTGAACTCCACTGTAGGGTTCTTACTTCATCAATCTCCGTATGAAAGTCCTACTGTCACCGTAAACAAGATATACTTCTCAGACTCTAAAGGCCTCTGTCAGCTTGTAAAATGTTAACGTTTATATGACTGATTGACTATAAAAATTAATACACACGTGTAAAAAGTAAAGTGGACAATCAGAGTGAAAGTATGTATTTTAGAATATATAACTATAATAATACTCATCCCTAGACAGTCTTCATAACCTTTATGTACACTAGGAATATTATAATTAAGTAGGCAGAAAATGCATCCTGTTAGACCGATTTAGTTGGCGTTGTATTTGCATATTTCTCCCAAATAGAGAAGAAATTTCACTTATTTATTTCCATCAGTTGTGTTGAAGTAGAAAACATAGCCCATATTTTTGGATCGCATCGTCTATTTTTTTAATACTTATTCCTGTCATCATCGGTAAACACATACATCTGTATTCACCTTCAGCACTTTCCAATGTGTTTATCCATTTCCAGCGCTGACGCATATACCATTAAAGGGCATCTCTGGCCTGTGACCTATGGGAACTTTTATATTTTAAAACAGGTAACAGACTGAATTTCCTGGTAAACCATTAGGGTATTGTGCTTTACAGCAGGGGCATGATATCACATTATGGAAGTGTGAAGGTTTTGCAAGAAAAACTTTTCAAACAATTTAAATCATTAATTTAATTGTTTGAATTAAATTAAATAATTAAAATAATTTTATTCTACAATTCACATTATGTTTTTTGTGTGCTTCAATAAAAGATCCCACTGACATAATAACAAATCATCTGGGATTTTCAGAGGCTGGGAAGATTATTTTGTACTGCTCTCCCATCAAATTACAGTCTTTAGATGCATTTCATTTCTCGCATTATTTTTAATGAATAACATGGGTGGCCTCCAATCTTCAGTCCTGTGCTTGTCAGGCCTTCAAGTAAAGTAATGGATGGGATTCAGGCAGGGGCAGCATGGATCCACAGCAGGAGGTGTTTTCATCATGCTAAAATCTTTTTTACCCTCATCAGTTCGTTATTCAGAGAGTCCTTGCTGAGCCACACACTCAATCAGATACAAATGAAAATTGTTTCATTATCTGTTGCCTCTGTTTTTCTTTTGTTTTTTGTTTTTTCATCTTCTGGAATACAAGATCCTGTCCTGATGAACATCAGTGAACTTCAAAGAAAAAAACAAAAGGCATATATTCAGAGAGAAAAAACTAACTTGACTTTACTATTTTGTTTAAAGTGCCTAACCATATCTATATAGACATTTTAATTATAGTAGTGCAAGCCAAACTTTAAACTTTTCATTTCCTAAGAGATTCTGATGTACCGCTCACTTCCAATAATCTGATACATTTCATTATGTAAATGAAATGGGCTCTTTGCCTTGTCAGAACAAAACATCTTTCTCAAAGCTTTGACCTAATCTTTTAAAAATGTGATGTTTTCATGACATTCCACACTAATGTTTTATGTCAAGCCACCTGCAGCTCGGAATGTATAATTAATTATCTATTCTCATGATTCACAAATGTTGTTTTGTTCTTTTGTGTTTCCTTTGGGATCACTTCTCTTCTTTTTCTTGTTCTTCTTCTTTAGGTTGAACTTCCTTTGTGTTCATTGTGTTCATTGGTCTTTTCTCCTCAGTTCCTTGCACTGCATTCTTTTTTCAGCTCTTCAACATTCCCCTGATCAAGCTAACCTACGTTTAATGCCTATTTGGTCCTAACTCATTAAGCATGATTCATTAAAGCTTTTATTGTGAAAAGTTCTAAATGTGAACCTGCTGTTATCTGGTGACAATATTATATGAGTTTAACATAAGTTTGATATCTGTAAATGATGCAGCCAACATGGGACCACTCTGCATTCTGCAACACCTCGAATATGTAGAGAGGTTAAAACAAATGGTGTCTTTTATACAGTGCAAGTAAATATCTTGTCATGAACATAAATAGGAATCTCTTCTTCCGAAGTGCAATGAAAAAAAAACTTGTTGGGAAGCTTAAGAATTCAGCTTCAGATTGGATTATTGATGAGCAGTAAGCTTGATTGACTAATGGATATTAATGTTATATGATTTGACTTAATGTCCGTAACTGTGTTTACATGTTTATTCTGTTTATTTCAAAGATCACAGGACTTTGCCTGAGCTAAGATTCTTATGCTGCACATTTGCAAAGAAGGCTCACGTGATAAAAGTATTATATAGGGCTCTCCCACAAGGATTCACTCGTCACGTGAATTTTCTTGTGTTGTGAAGCATTTTGGAATTTTTAATCCTCCTAAAAAAATGTGAGACCAGCTTGTTGCAGTCATCTGGAAACTATTAGTATGCTGAAGAAGCTTCACATCTTTCCTAATCCCGAAGATGGGAGTTTTATTTCTTCCAAGCTACAGTAAGAAGAGGATAACAAGCTTTTTCTTCTTTCTTAAAGATTCAAGTTCACACTCTTGCATGCAAAATGTGAGCCAAACACTCCACGGATCAGTATTTCTGCAAAGTACAAGAGACAAACACAGCATGTATGACAATCAATAGCTATATAGCACTTTGTAGTATCATTCAATTTCTTTCGGTTTCTGAGGGTTGTTATTGCGGACAATGTTACAATGCACCACTCAAGACAGAGGGGTGCTTTAAAGTGCTATCGAGCCAGATATTTCCCCCAGGAAAGAGGCAGTTGGTGTACAAATATTGCACTTCAGATTCATCAGATCAACATGAACATTACTGTGAAAGCAAACTGAAATTGCCCCATAACTATTGTGCAAATAAGTGGTTGTTTGCTAACGTCATTTCGGTTACTGATTGGGTTAAAGCATCTGCTTTGTGACACATGCAAACATGAATGTGTGTATTAAGGACGTATTGCCAAAATACAGGTATGTCATGTACATGATGCAATATGAAAAAAATTTATTAATATGGGAATATTATGCTTTATATTTGAATTAGTTTGTTTTTGTTTGTTTATTTACATGTGATCTGTATTTTTGGTGAAAATAATAAAAAAATATGTATTAAATATTGTTTCCTGGTTCATGCATGTGTTTGACAAATTTAAATTTTGCCAAATCAATAATGTTAAAACAGACTTGGCACACATCAAGTGCTGCTTTGTGTACTGTGCATGGGCTAGAAACAGCATCGAAAGAGTTGTTTTCAATGTATTTTAGGATTGTACCAGACACAATTATGTCAAAGAAATAATGTTGTATCATTTGTATGTTGACCTTCTGGCCACCATGTTGGAGGACAAGTGACGGCCTAACAACACAATACTGCTTGATGTAATCACTGTTAGCTCTGTGGGAAACTTGTGGGACAAAGAGATGAAAATACCAACTTGTTACCAAATAATTGTAATAAAAAATTTGGCGAAGTAGCAAATAGTTTTTTAAGACCAAAGTGTCACAGAAAACAGTTTGACGAGATTCATTAAAGTTAACTGTTATGCTCTGTCCATATGACAGCACACTTTAAGTTCCAGGTCAGAGGTGAACTTGTATCTCCTCCATAGCTGCTGCTGCCGCCGCTGTGGCTCGCTGCTTGTGTTGGCAAAATCGCTGAAGAATATTGCTGAATCTACTCAACGGTGAGTTGTTTATTTTTATGTCTTTTGTTTGATTTTTTTTTATATAGTAGAAATGCGGTGGCGACATGCCCACTTAAAATCTATGTATTGGTTCCTTTAGTTGAAGTTGCGCAACAAAACAAAAAAAAACAATCCATTGTTTATTGAAACAGTACTTAAGTTAAGTTTAATTGACTGTCAATTAAACGTAGATAAAACTTGGAAGCGCACTTTACTTTGATCTGTTATTGTTGTCTTCTTGTTGTGCTTATTGTTTATACTTATAGGAAAATATAAACATTCTTCTTATTATTGAATACCTTCTTAAATATATACAAAAATATAAGTTTGGATACAATAACTTAAACTTACTTTCTGTCTGACGGTGTTTTATTCACACACATGTGCTCCTCAGCTGAACCTTTCTGACTGCCTATTATCGTATTTGGCTGTAGTCGTGCACCTTGCCTTAATTAGCGTTACATGCTCAGATAATTTCTAGTCACTTTGTTCGCCGCCTTTGTTACATTTCCAAGAGGATGGTAAAAAGATGTGAATTGTGATTCAGCAAGGTGGTGCCATTAAGACTTTGGTCAAAGGTTACCAATAATTATTTTACAAAGTATTAATGTGGGTGAAATCAAACTAAGACTGAGTCCACTTCATGGCTGTAAATTTGTATGTCCCCTAAACTGCTTCTAAGCTAAAAAAAAAAAAAAAAAAAGGGGCTTTAGACCTTTTGTGCTGCATTTTAAAAATAATATAAAGGGCAATTTACATACATAGAATGGGTGTTAGCCTCCACATATTAATAAAAGAAAGAATAACTGGCAATTGGTATCTGGTATACATCTTTCTTATCAGTGGATTTAACTTTTGTTTTTAAACATGGTTCATCCTCAGGCAGCATAGCACTTTGAAAAATCAATTTTAAAATTGTATTGCAAGTTTTACCACATTTTACTGCAAAATCATGCCAACAAAATGCAGTGCATAATTCAGAAGCTGGAGTAAAATGACAGGTTGCTTTCAAAAAGATGATGAAAAGTGTGGAATAGATTTGTATTCAGCTCTCCTTGCTTTGTTACATCTAAAATAAAATCCAGTCCAACCTGCTGCCTTTAAAGTCACTTGAGTAATTCTTTTTAATAGCTCAGCATTAACGAAGCATCATTTTGAAGTGGGTAAAAATGACACATGAATATTTTATTCAGGCTCCTTTATTCTAATCCCTTGAATATTAATCAAATTTGGCCTTCAGGAGTCATCCAATTAGGAAAGAGAGTCCCAATAAAACCAGTAATCTGTTCTGTGAGTAAAAAAAAACGCCAAAAAACTATTAGTTGTGAACACCACAGATTTGGACGTCACAACACCCTGAACACATCGTCAACATGGTGGAGCACGGAAGTGGCAGCATCCTGCTGGGGAGATTTTCTCAGATAGAATAAAAATTCACATAATTTATTTTGATATTTTCCAACCTGGATGCTATACATTTAGGCATATATCTACATTTTCAGTAAAAAAAAAAAATAATAAAGTGAAAAAAGAACTAGAACAGTGTAGAAAAAGGCACAATTTTGTCCTCTACAACATGGATCCTTGTATTTCCTTGATTCTAATTTTCTATTAGTTTCACCTACCTAGAAACTCATCTTAGCTCTACATAAAAAAATCTGCTTTTATTTACCAACCTCCTGAGTGACCGACATTCGTTTTAAAAGCTTTATTGTAACGCCTCCACTATAATGGAAAACTGTAGTAAAATAATAAAAGGAACTGCAAAGTCTAATGTATTTGCAGGAAATGGAACAAGATGTGGGAAAAGACCAGGAGAGAGTCATACAGATCATGAACTCAATTTCGGTGACCGTGATTTGAATACAGCCTTAATGAGACCCGACTCTCCCTCTGTAACACAAATCCCTCTGTATAGGACTTGCAATCTCGCTCTTTAATGCTTCTGCTTTAATCATGTTGATAGAATTGTAATAAGATTTGAACAGCAGAAAAATCTCAGATATATCTCTTATTTTAAGGGCCATAAACTCACATAGGTCCACAATTTTGACTTTCTCACTGGCCTGCGACATGTCCGTAACATTCAGGCAAATACAGTAATTTTCTTTTTCATTCTGACATGTTTTTTTTTTCTTATCCTCAACTGTAAACTTTTTTGAATCATACGTTTGCCTGGCCTCCCATGCACCCGCCGAGACGTGTTTCAAACGATGGCTGCCTGGGGAGTATAGAAGATCACTTTGCGACAACAGGAAGTTTTAACTCAAAATGAGACCGATTGAATGCAATTGCCAAAGAGAAAACAACTGTGTGGGATTTAGGCTCTCCTCACTGGGTCACAATTCCACTGTTACATTGAAAAGAAAAAAAAAAGAAAAACAGCAGAGGGAAAAATGCAGGGCTAATGAAACATAAACTGATGACACCCAGAGGAAATAGTCCTGCAGAGAGAATATAAACTATGCAAACAAGTGGTTTGTTTTCCCTCCCACTGACCCCTTTCTAACTGCATTTCTTTGCATGTCACTGTTGACATCGCTTTACAAAATCAAGTTTGGCTCACAGTATTCATTTTTGCTTTATCGGCACAGTCACATGGAATTTATTGCATGGATGAAAACAGACAATTATTCATTTCTGGATTTTATGCAGCATTTTTATCTCACATCGCAAGATTTACTTCATCGTTAAAAGTTCTTTGGTTTAAAATATTTTCATAAAAGCAGACATATTGAGAAATGGGCTCTCATCTAAGTTTTGGGATATAAGTAACAACATTTTTTATTCATACTTCAGTTGAAAGGTTGATAGCATGGTGAGAACAGAGGAATTAAAACTCTGGTGCTGCTTTTAGATTTAAATGGATGTAGGGTTTAAGATTTATTATCATGCACTTGTAGATCTCTCTAGCCAGTACTTCAAAATAAGTAGTGCTTCAGTTTTATACATTTAAATTATGTGATGAATACCAGCTGTTAAAGAATTATGCAGCAAATTCCCATAGAGTAAAACCACTCTCGTATATAGAGAACGTATTGAAGGTTTATTTGAAAGGTGCTTCCATTTTCTTAGTCTTCCTTTGATTATTTTATGGCTGCATTCTAGATTTGTTGCATCAACTTAATTGTCTGTCCTTCTGCAAATGCAAGTTCAATGCAAAAGGGCAAGCAGCAGTCCTCGTTCATCTATCTTTATTATCCTGTGAGTTTGGAGTTATAGAGTTCTGCTTGAGTTATTTTAATGAAAACTGACTCCTGAACCGAACCTTGAATAATGGCGTGTCATTAATGGTCGAATACATTAATGACAAAAGGTTTTCAGACCCTTTCAACTTTTCCTTATTTTCTTGTGAGCCAGACAGGTCTTAGAGCAGATAGTATTGGATACAATGGAGTACAATGTTCTCAACAGCAGTAAAGCAGAAAATAGGTTTTTGAAGTACTTCGTTATTGGCAAAAATACAGAAACGTCCACTCTTTTGAAACAGCAAGGATGTTTGGGTCATAGATTGCTGGTTAAAAAAACATTATCAGTGTCTAACTCAGCAAACTGGGGGATGACCTGAAAATACAGAGTCTCCACTGCACAGGAATGGGAATAAAATACTTTTGAATTTGGTATTAATTTGACATTTTTCAATTTTAAAGAGTAAATTAGCTGCGTGGTGTCTTGCTGTATGGGACAATTTCACAATATAGGTTCAGAATGTGGTCAGGGATAGAAAAATGTATTTCTAAAACCCATAAATGATCTATTCTTAGCTGGGTTGTTAATCCATTATAGATTTTATTTTTTTCTAAGCAAAAATGGGGTAAGGACTTTCTAACTTTTTCTAATTAAAGATCCAACTCCAAACAGTGCAACAGACGTGCTATAATATGTCCAAGCTTCATAAAGACACGTTCATAGATGTGAATTTATCAAAACAGACACACAAAAAATACAAGAAACATAGCTACACTGCTAATGGTTACTTCAAAATAGAGCTCACTATACAGCTAAGTGAACTGGTTTACTGTTGCTATCAGCTCTTCATCAGCCCAATTAAGAATAAGTTAAAAAGAAAAAAACATGAGCCATCTGCTTTGTTCAATATGAAGAAAATGCATAGAAAAAATATGCAAACCCTTTCATGTGTGACAAGTCAGTGGGAAGTATGGAAATAATCTTCACAAGTCTGCTGCTCATGTTCCAGCCAATTTATTGCCATATTAAAGGAAAGGAAATTGTGTTTCTTTTTTTCTGAAGGATATCAATTAAGCAATTATTTCTTCATTAAACGCAGAAGATCAAACGGTACTTGGGAGACGAGCACCTGTCACATCCTTTGATGGCCAGCAGGAGGCCTAAGAATCAGTGAGTTTTCTCACTCTGCAATTAACAATCTCAGGTACACACCACAGCATAAACTCTGGTTCACATAACCAGAGTTTACTACTTCAGGTTCATCAGGTCCTTCATTTATCGTTCACAGATAAAATATTTAAATGAAATGTTGTCAGGATAACACTTGTAAGACTTAGGAAAAACCATCACTGTAGAAGCATTTTAAAAATAATAGTTTATGGGTTTTTTTCAGTGAATCTGTATTGATATATTTTCTTGTTTGTGTGCTTAAATCTTGTGTTATGAACGTCGGTATGGGTCCCCTTTGATTTCTGGCCCATCCTAATTATTACCTACAACATCTTTCATCAATCCACAGTAACTTTTGTGATTCAGAAATGACACCACCTCTTCTTAAACATTTTAGAAGAAAATCAGACGGTGGTTTACTGAAGGAAAGAAGAAAGACATCCTAGATCAACAGAATTGCTTCCACTGCTTCTACGCATATGCACAGTTGTATTTGAGGCCCATGTCAGATGGTATCACTGATGTTTCTTCAGGCTCAGCTCATTGGGTGTTTGTGATTTTCGATTAGAAGACTGAGTAGGCGTCTTTTAACCTCACATGCCCTGATGCCTCAGGCGAATAGAGCACATGCTTACCCAAAAGTCAGTGCACTGGTACAGCCTATAAGAATTAGAAATAGTGGGAAATCAGGAGGGAGACAGGGCACATCTGTTCAAATCTGTTTATGCTTGTAATGAATGTGTTCTACTTTGGCAAGTGTTTATAAAACTGCTCAACCAGTTTAAGTCCCTGATGTGCCAAATCAGGATCAAGATGATGACTTGTTCCCTTTATTTGTGCTTGAGAGTTTAGCGAGCACAGCTCCTAAATGTGCAGCAGTTACACATTTATATTGTGTATGGTTTATGTATGGGGATCCCTTTGCCTTGAAGCTCAGTAATCAAACCCAGCAACAAGTTTCATGTGGAGAAGTGTTTATTTAGCCTCTCAAGGGTAACATGAGCAGTTATTTTCATTTAAAGTGGACAAACTCCCTATAGTAATAGCCTGAGGGGCTTGCCAAATTCATTTGTTATCGTTGTAAAACATGCAGAATACATGTGTAAACAAGAAGCAAGGGAAAACAGTTGAGGTCAGATCAAAGTAAAGGGTTCAAGTTTCCATAACGGGATCTCCGCTGTACATTTTCCAATATGCGGCATCCAAAAGGAGCAGTTCAGATGTTTTTGCTTTACGTAGTTTCTCCTAAGCTATGAAAGTAATCAGTATTTTACCTGCATTGTGTTGAGGGTCACATGGATGAGAGGATCTCTGCAGTCATAAACTGAGAGCAATTTATTAAAAAAATTGAACTGCTGACACTTGTGTGTTAGACAGTTGTATGATTCAAACTAAAATTAATATATGTTGGTTCTTTGTATGTTTCTAACTCTTGTTGCTTCTTAAAAATAATTCATTTTTACACTCTTTTTGCATGCTTTTTCATATCGGGCAACATTTTTAATTTGGAAGGATCAGAATTAAGTGGAAAAACAAATAGATTCATGCAGTAACAGCATAGTCACCTAATATCCAATTCCTACTGTTCAAAGACGCCCAAACGGATGTTTTAATGGCTTGTATTTTGTTACTGTTTAGATCCGGGTGGGTTTGTCTGACCTTTAGACGATATAGCCTCATTAAAATCCAGTTTAATTTGTTAACGGACTGGCCCTATGTGGTTAAATGTTTATGCTTGTGGGGTGTTTTCCAAAATTTTGACCTTTAATTATCGCATCCCTACTGTACCAGCATTCATTTTGCCGTCTTCTTCCATTTCCTTTTCTTTCACTTCTTCTTCTTTCACACCTCTGTCGAGAGTAGAAACTAGTAGCTGGCATCAATTTTCCACCTTTCACAAAAACAAGTACATATTCATATTCAGATAAACTAAAAGTTTAGAGTAAAAAATGTGCTGAGTTGATGAGCATGTGGCTCTATTTACACTCAACATTACTATTTACAGTGCTTCTCATCCTTTGGCTGCTATAAGCCGACTTCCTGTCACACACCAGCCAGCTCTTTACTGGTGGAGGTGAGGATTCATGTCACTCCAGCTTATTACAGGAATGGGTCCCTGGTGCTGTATATGAATTATGCAGCAGTTGGATGGCTTAGAGAACAATGCCTGAAAATGACAGCGCTGTAGAAATTTGTGGCATTTTATCTCCCAGTGCCTGCATTCAACACAAAATCCACCAAACAGGATTCGGTAATGGCTCTGGGAGCTCATCCATGCCAAATTCTGCTTCAGATATAACCGGAAGGGTTGTCTGAAATGGTGGTTGTCTTTTTTTCTTTTTTTTTTAAATGACAAGAATGAGTTTTCATTCTGCAATATTAAGATAAATGCAAAGATGATGGGGAGAAAAATCCAGGGCAGAAGTTGTAATAATGCTTCATCATTACAATTGATGAAACTTAATCCTTCACTTCATTCATTGAGGTTTGGATTAAGTGATAAAAATCCAAAACTGACCTGCATTATTAGGAATGCAGGTCCTAATAAAAGAAAGTGCTATGTTTATATATTATATTTCTATATAAATTATGCATTTTAAAATGCTCACTGAAGATTAACAGGAGACAAAAACATTTAGTGAAGTCTTTGTCGTTAAAGAGAGCTAACATGGGCTGTGCATGTCAGTATAGACCATGCTAACATGTATTTAGCTCCAACTGGTCTTATCCTGTACAAACTATTGTGTCTGTAACCCGAACATTTTTATTAACTTGTTTTTAAATCTTCACTAGTTTTAGCTTCTATCCCCAGTTTTTCAGTTATGACAAGTAAACTGTGGGCAAAGAAATGATCTTAGTTTCCATTGGGATTAAAGAGGAGGTCTGAAAAGAAGCCAGCTGAAACAAGGAAGCAAATTCACTAGATTCCCAGCAGCTTTGGGACTTTCTGCTCCTCAGCCAATTAGGGTTAATTTCAGTGAAGGTTTGTCCCTGGGAATGTTGGATCGAATCTTAATAACGACCTACCTGACAACCAGTCTGACTTACTTTTAGTTATGATTTTTAATGGTCCTCATTTAATAGGAAGGGTATTTATGCTTTGGCCGGATATATCCAAAGTTATTTAAATTTCTTCAAGACCACGAGGCAGGTCTGGACATGTACCTCAACATAGCTGTGCACGTTAAATACTTAGTCGGGCAAATGAGAGAATAACAGACATGGAGATTCATATTTCAGCCATAACATGCTAAAACAAACTCCTGTACATATCTCACAAAATGTCAACAGTCAAAAGACCATGTTTCCTTTCTGCCCACTTTCCTCAAGATGTCCATATTTTTTACATTTTTACTTTATTTACACTCTTATCTCAGGATTGCTCTGAATGCTATAATTTATCAAGGCTGAAGCAACATAAATTATCCTTGTGGAGGAAAGTTGATTGGCAGAGGATGAGGAGGAGGGCAGGTATGTGTGTGAATTTGTACATTTGTGTCATATTTTTAGGTTGAGTGTGAGTCAGATGTTGTTGTTAGAATATTTTTCTGAGCCCTATCTGATACTAAAAAAGAGGGACGCATATTTTTACTTTCCCACATGGCGCCACGATACAATATATTTTTAAAAATGCAATAATTCAGAAAATGTTTATGTTCATTATCACATTAGAAGACTCACATACTAAGTAGATTTAAATGGGAGGAGAGTCTAAAACCTCAAGTGCAACTAAGGTAAACATCAGGTCCGGTGGTTTAGTAAAAGTGTCATTGGATAAAGTGATATTCTTTAAAAGAGTAAAGCAAAGCCTCTGCTCTGCTTTGGGTCGCCTCTGCACTCCACAAGCACAGAGTAAAACACTCAAGATCTAAACGCCGACATGCTGAGGAATGGTACAAGGAGCTTAGTGGGATTTGTTAAGTTACTTGTAGGATTTCCATTTTGATAACTGCATGATAACCATTAAGAAGTAATCAGCAAGGTTAAAGCCAACATGATGCCTAACAATAGAAAGAAATATGACCCATTTGTTTTCTGTCAGAAACACTGAATATATAAAAATTATGCCCATCCATTTTCCTTAGTGGGGTTGGGAGGTGCTGGTGCCTCTCCAGCCAACGTTCTGGGCGAGAGGCAGGGTCACCCTGGACAGGTCGCCAGTCTGTCGCAGGGCAACACAGAGACAGACGGGACAAACAATTCCACACACACACGCACGCACACACCTAGGGAGAATTTAGAAAGACCATTTAACCTGACAGTCATGTTTTTGGCCTGTGGGAGGAAGCCGGAGTACCCGGAGAGAACCCACGCATGCACAAGGAGAACATGCAAACTCCGTGCAGAAACACCGCAGGCCAGGAATTGAACCCAGGACCTTCTTGCTGCAAGGCAACAGTGCTACCAACTGCGCCGCTGCGCAATACAAAAATTATGTAATAATATTATTTTAAGGTCTTGGACATAGTCCTTTAGACTCTCCAACTAGAAAGCAGAATCCATTCAAATCCAGTCATCCACACAAAGCAGAGCCAGATTATTGCATTGTAATGAACTGACCTTGTCAGAAGCTTACAAGGTCACCTTGTTCACCAGCCTGAACAAGCTGACCTTTACCTGGGTAAGCAATATCTACATTTTGCTTCAAATGGTGCTCTGTTTTTTTTTTTTTTAATGAATTGACATATTGATGTGCACTTAGAGTTATTTCAGTCAGTGCTCCCATTCTATTCAATGTTTTATCCATTTATAAATAATAACCACAGTCCCAAAGTCTTGGAAATAGCTTTGCAAACCTTTCCAGACTGATAAATATTATCAGTTGTTTTTCATCTAAGCTTTCTTTAGAGTGGAGCTTGGTATGTTGCCTTTATAGATATTCTCACCCTTTTGAAGTTTTCAGACAGGTTTTCTTTAAGTAATTAATTAATTCTAAAATATGCCCAGATAAAACGATTAATTTGCTATTTAGCAATGGAGGCAATTACCCTTTCAAACAGGCAGATAGATTTGAATACCTGTTTTCATTTTTTTAAAAATGACATCGCCATCTACAAATTATTTTTGTATTTACTCAGGTGAACTTTGTTTGATATTAAAATAGTTTAGTGACATGAAGCATTTAAATACAAAAGCAGCTAAAACAGAAGATATCTGTAAATCAAGTGTTTAGTTGTCAACTACACTATCTAAGTATATTCACAGGATGATATGACATCTATAGCTTCTTACTCTGCAAGATTAAAGTAAAAATCAAACACAATAAGATGATCATGATGTCCAGATTTTTGAAGTGCTTCTCCAAAACTGCTGTAATCGGCTGGACTGAGTATGTTTAGGCTAAGATAAAAATAAACTCTTATTCAGAGCTATGTATAAACTAATGCGTCTGGCTAACTGCAGCCCGAACTGCACTGAACTGACTATTCAGTAGCAAATAATTACTTAGCAATGAAAAAGTTGAGCAGTTGAAAATTTGTTCCCCTCAGTTTGTTAGCTTATTACTGGTAGCTGACGTCAGTCTCCTTCTGTAGGTGAAGCTTAAACACGGGTGTATTGGCATGTTCTTGGTGCCAGATTGAAGAAGCACATTCTTGTCACTTTTAAAACAGAGCTACGTGAATATAGCTGTAATATTTCTCACTATCATGAACAAGCTTTCATCCATAAAGACTGTAGAGTTACATACAGATATAATGGAACTGGGTGACTCTTGATACACGCAGAGAGGAAACTTATCAGGGAGGACTGAGTTGCATTCCAATTAAATCTCCAGCCTCAAGTGGCGAGAGTCCCTTTGCAAGCTCTGTTCTGCACTGCATCAAAACAAAGCACATCTTTTTACCAAGGAGGTCCCAGAGAGATAAAAGGAAATCTAATCTTTGATGTGAGTGACTTGAAAAAGTTCGGACTTAGAATAATTAAAACGCGTCGTATGAAGCATCTGAACACAAAAACCACGCAAAGATCCACATATCACCATCAAAACGACAGGACCTCTGCACCTTTGGGCTCAGTTCAACTCCTAAACATTGCCAGTTCCATCAACATCATCACCTAGAAAACTAATTTGGAGTTGGAGAAAAAAAAAAAAAAGCAGGTGAATTATATTGATTGCCACTTTCTCCTAGACAGCAACTTCTTAAGCTTTTTATCTTTAAGCTGTTGCTCTTTCATAACAATGCAGCTCTTACTTCTGGTTTGATTGAATTCTGATATCAGTCATCTTTATCAGGAGTTATGTGCAAGCTTAAATAAAGCATTGTCAAAGAGATGTCTTTTTGTTTTTTCCTTGTAACACGGGAAGCGTGGCAGTTTCAGTGTTACAAGCCATAGACCAGACAATCCTTGCGTCTTATTTCAACAGTGATTTGTAAAAGTTGGGCAGTTTTAGCTCTAAATCTGCAAATAAATATAAATGTAATCTTAAAAATGACACATGAAATAGGCGCCAGTTCTTCAAGTCTGATTACTATCACCCAAACCCCATCGCATACACCTTTTTTAGGTTTTACTTTATGATAATCCTCTTGTTTATCTGCCTGTTCAAAAGGAAAATCCATTTACTGGATGTGCCATAAATATTTTCATTCAGCAAAAAACATTTTTATTTTCCTTGAGTGGCAAATCATTACATTACTTCAAGAGGAGATGGATCTCATACGTTTGCCATTATTAGGTCTACTGTGAAGTCATTGCCCCTTTATCTTGTCTGTTTTTGCTTCTTTTTTTTGTCATATTTGAATGTTTGAAATCATCAAACAAATTGAAATACCAGACAAAGCATCTAAATAATTTCAAATTGCAGTTTTTACATAATAGTTTTGCTTTTTTAGGGAGCAAAACTATTTCAATCAGTCTAACCAATTGCCCCTTTTGTTAAATTATGAATTAAATGGGACTATATTGTTTGGACAGTCAAACTCAATTTTACCATTGAGGTCCCACTTGATTATTCACAGACATGAAAGACCTTAAATATAACCTCTGACAGAGTAAGGTTGTATAAAAGATGGCAATAAACAACAAAAACAAAAACAGAAAAGTCTTAATAAATATTCAGGACTTTATGAAAGAAATGAAAAATGAATGAATTTTGAATGGTTTGTCCAATTATTGTTTCCCAAATCAAAAGTATGAAACTATTTGTCGCCCTGCAATTCATCTGTTGTTTTGCAATGGAAACTCAATTGAGAAGTCGTCAACCTTTGACAGTTCATTTGGGGCAAATTATTAATAATAAGTTCAAAAACAAAATCAGCTTTTATATGTGAAAACGTCTGCCTACTCAACTGCTCAAAAAAGGAGAGAAAAGTCTATAAGCAGACTTCATCCCACAAGTTGTTGCTCTGCCAGTGCTCATCTGAAGTCAGGCCAAGTGAGGATAGTCACATACACTCGGAGACACACACACTTAAACTCATTCTATTAAGCAAGACGATTTCATTCCTCATTGGAAATCTAGCCAGGTATGTCCTTCATCTATTGCTCACAGCTGGGCCACAGTGCAGGAGGAAAGTGTCAATTAAAGTAGATTCAGCTTGCTCATTGCGCTTCATCCCACGCAGGCAGAGAAAGGCAGAGATACGGGGATTAGCAGGCCATTTGCGAAGGAGAAGAGAGATTGTGAGTGTAGTTGAAAACAATCAGTTATTTAGTGACACAATAAGCAGACGTATCAGGCGAAGGCAGCTCTTTAGTCTGCAGTTTCACACAAGTTTGTGAGGAGGGTTGCAGACTGGAACTGACTCCCAGTGTGAACTCCAGTGGCAACGTCCCATCCCTGCTCCTCTTCTCATTTCCACTTTCCTCGTGAGTTTGTAAGACATTATTTCTACTGCTTGTTTTGACAACCGCGTTGTTAATTTCCAATTAATAATGTGGGTAGCTGCCTGCACTCATGATCAAAACAAGGCTTTCTGGATGGCTTTGGCAGTTGTTATCCTGATAATAGTTAAACTTTTACACATTTTGTTACAGAAAATGGAGAATTTTGAAGTACTTTGAGGAAGCACAAGTCAGTAGCATGTAGTGAAGTAGTGGCTCCTCAGGAGCTGGAAATAAATTTTTTTTAAGTTCTTGGGGACTATTTATCTTCACACCAATTTGTCCCATCATCAAAACTGATGAATTATTTTGGAAGGGATCAAAGTAGCTTTTGTTCCTGTGTCCCTAATGACTTAATTAGGATTTGTAGAAAGAGCTGCTTGCACTCTTGTGAGCATGGGAAGTCACTGTGGCTCTTCCATGGGGGTAAAGCGGAAGTCAAAACACTCATCATGCTGTGATTGTGCTAGTAAGTAGGAAGGTGATCAAGCGAATTCTATCTAATCCAGAGAAGTTTGAGGATGAAGTTCTTGATGACGTGGAAAAATGTGAATCATACTGACAGACACAGTGTTCATCTGGTTAAAATGACCTTAAATGTGGGCCCTTCCTATTTCCTTTTAAAAAACATCTTGAGTGAGCAGATGGCTCTAAAAGTACTAATCTGTCACCTAGATCAACACTCAAAAGACCACATGCATAAAATTAAAATTAGATATTGGTCTAAAACATAAACCTACGTCAATTTCTGAACTGTTTTTTTTTTAACCTACTGGAAGGTCGTGTTAAATTTTTCATGACATGCACAGACATAACAGAGTTTCCTTTGAGGATTATTAACTAAAATGCTAATAGTTAAATGAAATGTGCCTGCTGTCACCCCAGCTGTTGGAGAAATATTAATACCAGTCATATAATTTTCTTTAGACAAGCATAAAAAAATACAATTTCCATCAAGAGAAGAATATTTCAGTCCAGGCTGGAAAACATCCTCTCCTGTGACATCTGGATCTGTCTCTTTCTCTTTTTTTTTTTTGGCTAAATGTATTAAACTCCTCGTCAAGCCAAGAGCTGCCAAATATCTGTCAACAACGAGAACAGAGGGACCCAAAAACAGCATCTGAACATATCTGCCTCCATCTGCCTGTTTGCATATCTGCACTGGAAATCGCAGACAGTAGCAGCAGTTGCAACCTGTCTTCATTTGCAAATAGGAGGGTAGGCAGCATCCCAATCAGATTGTGACTGATATGGATTATATTATAGCTATGATCTTTGCGTCATTTCACGTTCGAAAACACAAACTCAATTCTTCTTTCTGACCAGCAAAACCTTTTCTCAGTAAGTGTCTTGCTTTTTGTTCTTCTTTGCGCCTATTTCTAAACGATCCTCTTTTCGGAATTTAACTCGCACACGTTGTCTTCTTTTTTTCATTATTCTTTTAGAGCCACTGTTTTCTTTGAGTTTAGATGAAGTGAGTGAGACAAGCAGACACATCCACTTGACCTTTAAAGATCAAACGCATGTGGTCTGGCCTCTGATCCGTTTGAACGAAGAGCGCTCTCTTCTCACAGCCACTGGATGATAAAACGGCACTAGAGCAGTCGAGAAAAAAATCACTTTAGTAAGGCCTAAGCATTTACACTTCAGCGTATGGAGTACTGGAATCTCAATCATAATTTCATCACTGCTCAGAACTTAATCAGTTAAGCTGAGTCTGATTATAACACTCCACATGTCATTTAAAGGGAAATACTAATTGTACACACCAATCATTATAGATGAGTCTTAGAACTGTAGAAAGCAGTTTTTGATTTATGTTGTTACCTGCAGCAGAAATGACTGAACCTCAGAATAATAACACAGCAAGAGAAGCAATGTGTGGAATACTGATAATTTTTTTCTTCCAATGGCGCTCGTTGCAACCTCTTTATTTTGACCTAAAACAAGAAGATGTACTGTTATGAAAAAGAATGAGATGCAATAAAAACAGTGAGGCAACAATAAAACGGTAACTGTGCATTTACCAAACAGCCACAAAGGACAAATACACTCTAGCAAGACACATAAATCAAAGAAGGAGAGATAATAAAATGGCAAACTGTGTGTGGATTATTAGGTTTAGTGGGAAATTGATGAAAGATTTCAAAAGTTATATGTTGAACTAAAAGAATCCTGTTTTAAAGGATTTATCATTACATTACAAAACAAATCTCTTGTGTAACCTCCATTATGGTTGCCAAAGACCAAGTGTGAAGCATGAGGAAGAGCACAATGAATCTATTTAGCCTGAATCAGAGCCGCACTGCACTGCTCTAATAGAATTAATTGCATGTTCTTTGGACATTCTTGTCTTTTGGGTTTTGAGCCGGTTCACGCTTTCGCTACATGTTTTGTGAAGTTATTCTGTTTCCACAATGTAAGTAAGCCTTCATGTTTATTGTGTCAAAGAAGCCTGGTGTTTCCGCCAGAAGGTGACGCTTAGCAGAGATTTGTGAGGAATGGCTCAGGTTATATAATTGCTAAGATAAAGCCAGAACTATGCTTTGTTTTTGGAGTTTTTTGTACTCAAAGCCAGGTGAGAGGATTGTGAGGATTTATTCTGACCACTGAAAAATGTGGGAATATGTATAATATTTCCCAACATGGATAAAAGTTCGAGTGGCCTCAAAAAATACTGTGCAAAACTATGTGTGTGGATTATATGCTGTTTAAAAGTTTAATCTAAAAGCGATGGATAAAAAAGCACATCATATCACAAAGGGAATGAAACATGAAGACCAACAAAACTAATAATAATGTTTCTGCAGAGAGGTTTTGATGACCTCAGATTAGATGAGGTCATCAGATTAGATGAACGGTTTTTGACTTTTACGACAGACTAAGAAGTCAGACCATAACATATTTCTACCATTTACAAGCAAAACAGTCAACATTTGAACCACTGTGAATGTGACTTTTTAAAAGGTTTAAAATGTAATCAGATTTGGATTAGATGGTTTAAAACATGGAAATTATAACCACACGTTCACACACATTAGTAAAGTATTGATGTCATCTGATTGTAACATAAAATCCACTGGGAATTTTGGAATAAATCAATAAAAATAGTGAGCACTTATACAGAAAAGTTTAAGGAAAATGAATGCCAAAGAAGTTAGGTTTTTATCTATCTTTAATCTGATAACATATAAAATTCAGGGCAGCCACTGGGCTGGGAAGTCAACTAATCACTAACCACAGTTGATCTGAGTGAAATTTGCCCTCAAAATAAATAAATGTTAAGGATTTTCATCTGAGTCACTGTTTGCCATCTGACCAAACAATTAAATCTTAAGAACTTTGTTTTCAATCAGAGCACGAAGAGATATATTTAATCTCATCTCTTATTAAAATGCCATCAACTGGTTCCAAACAGCCTCCATCAAAATACGATCCAAGTGTTGGAGTTTTGGTAATTAGCTGGAAGATGTTGAATTAGATCATTTTATTCATTCTTTTCTTCTCTACTGTACTGAAAAAATGAGTCATGTATTTTCTCTGGCTGTGGGGAATAAACAATATACTGAACCACGTATTTGCCTTATTCTGGTTTCAAAGATTCTCGTAGATTTAAACGGACTCCACAGTAAAACAATGTGAGGTGCAATGAAGTCATCTTTCTGAAGTCCCCAGGGTTCGTTTTCCACACTGATCTGTACAGCTTGTTCCACAGTAGAACACAATGTTCCACCTACTGTTATCTTGTCCTTAAGGCAATATGAGTTGTACATTCAGAGCAGCTCATAAGGAGGAAAAAAAACAAGCAGATTTTGCTTTTAAATAGAATAAAATACACATGCAATGCCCATGAACTGTGCACTGTTGTTGCCTATACCTGATCTCTTTTTATTGTAAAAATTAGTAACTGTCATTACTAATTTTAGCAAATTTCAGTTTCTTTTTAAATACAATTTGAATCAGAAATATGTATTAAACATGTTTTCTTTTCTATCCTTGCTGTAAATGGTCAAGAACTATAAATATTATGAGCAGAGGTGATGCCACGTCCATGACACAGCAGTAAAATAGGGCTTCACCACTATTTAAAACAAACACATCTTCTATTCAAAATCTAACATATTTCAGTCTTGGTGGCAAAATGTCTTGTACAACTCAACCCTAACTGAACTTATGTTTAATGATAAAGAAAATGTGATTTATTGTTTTTTCTGACAAGTGTGAAGTGGATGTTGCATGTAAATGCTTTAAACCATTAGGACCAATGAAGTGATCATTTATACAGAACTGAGGTATAAATAAATGCATTGTCTGTGAGCTGGTGAGTAATTTGATGGACCATGTGCACTGATAACACTCATTATGTTTAACAAATTTCATAACCTTTGGTTATGACAGAGAAATAAAGGTTGGATGGGATTGACGTTTACCCAGCTGAGAAAAGAAGCACGCTTCACTCCACAGTGAGACTATCCTACACTTCAGAGAAAACAACCGACAGCAATTAAATAGCAATGCATTCAAAGGATTCAGAACATCAAGTGCTTTTTATAAAACGCTGACAAGTTTTGTTGAAAAGGTTTCTGGGAAAGTTAAATTGCAGACAGAGCGCTTTTTCTTTCATGGTCTTTTCAGTGCACCTTCTGACAAAGCTGTTCCTTAAGACAATTATTTATTTATTTTTTTTTTCTGGAGAGGCAGAACCTGAAGAGTCAGTCTGACGAAAGTGTAATCAAAAAGATTTGATTGTATTGGTGCTGGTGCCTCTCCAGCTGACGTTCCAGGCGAGAGGCGGGATTCACTCTGGGCAGGTCGCCAGTCTGTTGACTAGTAATTTAATGTTAATATAGTTGTGTTGGTGGTGTAGCTATTTCTTTTTGTTTTCAGACTTTTTCTTTTGTGAATAGAAAATCTAAACCGCACATAAAAGGCTCGATGCTGCAGCAAAGATAAGCTTTGTGGCTTAGCTGTTTGCCTGTTGCAATCACCTTAAGTCTTTTTCATGCCGACTCGCTGCTGTTTGGCCTCAGACAGAACAACAAAAGTAGATTTAACCAGAACTGAACTGACCAGTTACCTGAGATGTTCTGAGCATCCTGGTAAATGCAAAGCAAAACATGTAACGTGTGGCTTGAGAAATACCATTTTAGCTTCGATTATAGTTTCTGCCTCAAGGAGAACCTGGCGGTAAATCATTACTGTGACTTTGCTGCTTTGTAATTTTGTCGTCAACAGAGACATTCGTATTTCTAAGGTAATAATATTGGCTGCCTTTGCCCAAAGAAGTTCATGAATCTTGTTCTGTCAGCAGTTAGAAATCACTGATGGCATCTTTGTGATAAATTGCCCCTCTGTTCCACCATCAGGTCACCTCTCTGTGGATTCTCACTGCAATGAAACAGTCGTCATCAACCTGCAAGCTTCCTCGCAGATTTTCAGACAGCGAGATGCTATGCTGACACCTGGGCTCAATCAGACATTATTACCTTCATAACTGAGAGCTGGCTGAGTAAATGTGGAACACTGTCTGCTGCCGTCGATCCAGACAATGCACTGAGGCCAGGTTTTATGGCTTAGTTGGCTGTGTTGAAGTGAAAGTCTGAGTTTTCCGTATCACAAAGGAGAATCTCTTTGAGCCTGGCCGGATCACAAGGGAAACACAGGATGAACTCCTAACCTGCCTCGTGGCGGGTTAGGAGTTCACTCTCTTTTTAAATTGTCTGGAAGAAGATAAATAGATGTATTTAGACAGGTCAGTAAGATCCTATCAACTCACAACAAATCAAATAATAAATAGAAAAGCTTTTATGTGTGTTAATTAAATTGTCGCATAAATCTGCCCTGCCAAAGTAAAGCAACAGGGCCGACCAGCCTCTGATGGGATAGACTGTGACTGAAAAAATAAAGTTTTTCTGTTTTTTTTTTTTTTATCCTGAATTAACAAAGTGAGCTAAACTTTATAAAGGAGAAAAAAGAATTCAAACACTTATTGAGGACAATAAAAATATATATTAAATTTAACCTTTATTTTCCTAAGATAAGCATCTCATCAAGACTAAAATCCTCCTTTTTTCAGGGGAATATGTTTACAAGTTCTTCCACCAAACATTTTTCTTCAGCATTTCTACTTCCTCCTAATTGTGTCTGGAGTATTTTAAGCATCTCTTTCCACTCATTACGCACAGGAAAAGTGAAGCGAAGTGTCTAGTTTAATTGCTTTTAAAAAAAATATTATTGGTGATATTTACACACTTTGAACAGAAAGATTAATATGAACAAGCACAGTTCTAACTTACATTTGTATATTTCAGAAATGGAGATTTCAGTTAAACTGTATATTATTTATTTCCATAATTTGTCTAAATAAACTCATTCATATGGGCCATGCCAAGGGTTCAAAGTGGACGCCAAGGGAAAATAAACAGGAGCCAGGCTGTTTAAAAACAGCATACCTGCAAGGTTTTAATAAGTATGTTGATTTGGACCCAATACTTAGGCCATTAAAATTATCCTGCAGTTTTTCCCAGTTTCATCTTATTCTTAAAATGCTTTTCATGAGGCTAGGCGAGAGTGCTGATTTGAGGTTTCTTTGAATATTTAATCAAAGTGTTACAGAGTCACAGTGAATGGTTGAAACCATCCAGGCTTGGATGAAACAAGTCATCTATTAAATCATTAAGGAAGGCACCTCAGCAGCAGGAAGGTTAAGGAGAAGCCAGCTTACTGACAAAGGACATTAAATTGGAGGAATCGCTGGGAAACCTCCAGGAAGAGAGACAAGGAAAAATATAAATAAGAAGAAAATGGACTTCTTGGCACAAAGAAATAACATAACCAGTTCATCTTCAAGAGGTATAATTACAACAGGATATAAACAGGATTTAGTAAAATAAGAAAACAGTTAAAAATGTCACAATGACATCAGGTCGGTTTTCCTTTGCGTTAATATCTGTCTGTTAATGTGGTCATACTTTGCGCAGGTTTAAGTTTATCAAACTCACTGCGATGTGCATGTTGAGAAAGACCAAATAGTGTCACAGCATTTATCACCTTTGCCCTTGCTTATTTATTTACAATGAGAGATTTTGAATCGCATGCGAAGCTGGCAGAAACTCAGCCTGAACTTTCCGAGGGAAGCAGAGGTGAAATCCACCTTCTTGTCTCCTGTGTGTCCTCACTAGAAGACATTAACTGTGTTTCTTGTGTAAACAGTGGCTAGACCGTGGAAACACAGTTGGCTTTGTGGACTGTGCCGTGTGTGATTTGTTCCCAACCAGCAGGAAGTGTGAGCAAGAGCAGGATATAGAAAAAACCCTTTCATTAAAACACCGGTACCAACATGTCCTTTCTTTAAAATGAGTTCTAGATGTGAAATCCAGCTGACCTGGATCCAGCTGGAACAAATACACATTTGAAGAAGATCTCTTCTGTTTTTAGTCTGTGCTTCATTGAGTCTGAACAGTGTATTACTTTTTTATTTAAACAGTAACTTAGACATATTTAGATGTGAATAAATGCTACATACCAGTCCAATATAACAATGTCTCTGATTACATGCAAGTGAGTACAGAGATTTGATTTCTATTCACTTTACTTTTCTTTTTGATCCAACTAATCCAGAATGTAGCTCCATAAAAAATATTGAAAATTTATAACAGACTCAATGAAATTCACTGGAAATGTTCACCTGAGCCTGTAGAACAAGAACAGTGCTGTGAAAGAAGTTGATTTTTTTGTTGTTATTTTTTGTCACACTGGAATGTATCAGATTGCCAAATGAATTTTAATGTCAGACAAATTACAACTTGAATAAGGTTTTCATCATCTTTTTAATTTATTATTTGATCCATTAAGGGTAAATCTATCCAGCCCTGTAAACCTAATGCTTGGTTGGGCAACATGTGTAGAAACAAGGCAGTCCCAGACAATTCACACAACCATCATCATGTCTGACTGCTGGTCTTTTGAAGTCTTCATTACATGCTGTTTAGTCCAGTCTCTTTCTTTTTGCTAAATCTTGAACGCTGACCCTAACCGAGGCGAGTGAAGCTTGCAGTGCATTAGCTGATGATCATGTTTCTTTATGACCTCTTAAATGAGTAATTCATGCCTTCTTGGAGTGATGTTGGTAGGGCAGCCATCCAATGGGAGGTTCATCAGTGGTTGATGTTTTCTCCATCTGTGAATAAAAGCTCTCACTGTGGTTCCCGAGAGTCCCAAAGTCACAGAAATGGCTTTGTAACCTTTTCCAGACTGATACATGTCAGAGACTTTGTTTTTCATCTCATCTCCACTGAGAAGAATTCAATTATGTTCGACTTGATGGGTAATCGGATTCTCCTGACCTCGTGGTTCTGGTTGTCCTGTTGTCTGCTCTCTCTCTCACTGCTGCATTCTGGCAAAACACTTTTAGTCTCACTTTTCTTTTCCATGAGAGAAACCTTCAGAGTTTCATGCCCGGCTTTCGACTGGCAGTGATCTTCACAAACTGCTTCTGTGAGTGTCTCTCTCTGGACTGGAGCTCATGGTAAAGTCCCGGTGCAACTTGGTCTTCCACCCACACTATCATCTCTACTGCTACGGAATAATTTACCGGATACCTGCAAAAGTACTTATCCAAGCCCCCGAGAGCCTCCTTAAAAATTTAACTTCCAACTCACCTTCTCGTAGATGCTCTCCTCCTCTTGGAAGTCCTACTGGATCACTGCTCAAATCTCAGCTTCAAAAGGGACATTTCTATTATTAACACTGAAACCACTTCGAGGTGTGTTTCATTTATTTATTTCTACACAAAACTGGTTAAACCTTGACAGCTGTATATTACACCAAACTGTTTTTTTTTTTTTTTATCTTTTCTGTCTCCAGTAAATACGTAATCTGTCCGATACAAGTCAGTTTATGTTCAGATTCATCAAATTATTCAGAACCAGGCATACCTTAGGAAAATTAGAATCATTTTTCTTTTCCTCCCATTCAATGTATCAGAAATTTAATTCATTTTAATAGAGAATATGAGTCAGTTCAGCTATATTTGCAGGGGTTGTTGTTGTTATTGTTGTGCTTACAAAGAATGAGTCAATATGCTGTTTTCCTGGATTTGCTTTATTGACACGCAATGTTTGTGCACAACTGAACTTGTGCAAACCAATGTAGAGGTTAATGCAACATATCAACCCCTAAGATAGGATTCATTGGGGATCCAAGTTGCCTAAATTATTTTCCAACACAGCACAAATTGAGCGCGACCTCAAGGTTACCATAATGCACACTCGATGCACACACTCACGTACTTCTATGATTTATCACGCATTGCTGTTGATACGTTTTTTTTTTTTTGCTTTTAGTCGAAGGCTGAATGGTGTGATATGACGGTCACAAATGGACGTAAATGAGGATGATAACGTTTCCACTGTTTCCTGTTCAAACCAAGAACTAATGACACAATTTGTAAATGTGGCGAAAAGGACTGAGACATCACTGCATCACCTGGCATTCAGCAAAACCGTAAACAGCCTTAACATCCAGCCTGCTCACGACACCAGCTGCAACACAGACGGCATTAAAGTGTGTGATTCAAATCAACCACCCACCATGCCCTGCAGGTAGAGAGACAGCTTCATTCCCACAACTCCATGTTTATCGCTCGCTTTCTTTCAACTGGGAGACGAAGAAGCAAAGGTCTCTGGTGATTCTGTTTTTTGGTGCGAGTTATTATCAAAAGCTTGTTTGGGTGTGGTGTGCAGGGAAATCCGAGTCGGTGCAATAAGTCACTTTATTTATCTGAGTGGCTCAGACTTGGTGATTTCTGTACTACAGAAGCAGAGAGGGATTTGTTTCCTCCATCAACAATACATTTCTTTGAGCTCCTGTCATGCTATTCCTAAATCCCGTTCAGTAAAGGGTTTACTTAAAACAACAGCAAAAAAACAGCAATGGACAAAAGTATTTTTAGATAGCCTGTAAGTGGACACATGTTTGTGTTCCCCGACATGTTGCAGGGTAATACTTCAGCTTAAGTGGGTCAAATTGAAAAACTCCTGACAGGAATGTTGGAACACACCCACAAGGTTTAGTTTTGCCTTACAAAAATAAAAAAAGTTGGCTGGTGAACGCTCTGGGATTTCTGCAGGGTTTAACAGCCAGATTCACGTGGTGACTGCCCACTGTCTCTACAGGCTCCTGAGGAGCGAACGAGCCAGTCCTTCTATGCAACCAGCTGGGTTCGGTTTCATAAAAACGTACGTTACCAGGCAGAGGCTGCAGTGAATTAGAACCACAGTGAATTGGAGCTGGGATCAAGTTTGAATAATTTTATTTATTTTCTGTTTTTGTATGTTTCCCTCCATAGTCTGATTGTGGACAAATACTGTCTTTATAGATAAACCTAACTTGTTATTATTTCAGTATTTGTATGACAAAACTGAACTTGAACTATTTTCAGTTGCAAGACGAATTACTAAATTATTTTTTTTGTCACTTAATTTGGTCTTTAGCTGTATCTTTTTTCCTTTGCGGACATTTAAAATTATTGAACCACTTCTTGTTTGTTTGGGCCTTTACAGGACAGCAACTGCTTTGACTCTTGTTTTTCCTGGAAAGAAAAAAAATTATGTTGAATATTGCAAAGTGCTAGGGAGAATTATGGGCTTTATCCACTTGTTTTCATCACCATGCCATGCAATGTCCATTTGTGGATAATGGCTCTCACTGATGTTCACTGATGTTCCCCAGTCTCAGGAATGACTTTGCAAACATTTCCAAGGCTGATAGATTTCAATGACTCTGTTCCTCATCTTTTCTTCCATTTCTTTAGACTGGAGCATGATGTCTTGCTTTTTGAGATCTGTAATAATTTGGCCTTGGTGTGGCTTTTGAAATTAAACTGGAAAAGTTCATTTTAAGCAAACTTAGGAAGGTCAAAGTTAATTTATGGCCAAACTAGTGGGACGTACTTGTATGATTTTGTTCCCATGATGATTGCGTTTCATTTTTAGTCAAATATTAGGAACTGATAGTGAAATTATTTCCATGAGTTGAAAAATTTAGGTGTGAAAAAATTGTGCGTGTTGCTCTGTGACGTCCCAGGTTTGGCCCATCTGTTGCATCCGGTGCGGCTAGTCACCAGCACTGGGCAACAAACTGCACACTGAAGTTTTTGTTTTCCTTCACTCTCTGTGAACAAGGCAGGGCAAAGCAGAAGCAGGAAGGGACTGAAAAACAGCTCCACCGTTGCAGATTTCTTGCTCAGAAATCCATAGTAAACATGCACCAGATGGTCCATTCTGTCATCATTTCAACATCTCAACTTTGTGGATAAGATTTCAAAGTATAGATTTCTTTTCTTTCCCAATTTTTTTTTAGTTAACTCTGTACTTATGATGTTTTAATACGGATATTAAATTGTTGAAAGTGTTTTCAAAAGGTGGTTTTAATCTATTTTACAACTTGAACATATCTCAAAGAACTTAGACAGTCATAAAAAAATTTACATTTGGTGAAGCTACTTTTTCTGGTGCAGGTAAATTTAGTTTATACTGCTCTGAAAAGAAGCACAAACAGCTAAAAACTTTTCCTCCATATTATTTATCTATATATTACAAACTCCTTCTTATTCATAGTTATAATTTTATATTTAACTACTTTTTGAAGTGCTTTACCTTATGAGAAGGTTTCAGTCTTAATGGAACATTTCTGAACTCATAATGAGCCTCATAGTATGACCTTCCTTCAAAGTGTGTGCTTTTCCACATTTATGCACTGAAAAAATGAACAACTCTCACAATAATGGCGTTACTTAAAACATAAATGTATGGAAGGTTAAAGTGGTGATTAAGTCCGCATGCATGGGTTTGATTTAAATTCAGGACACTAATTATTATTCCCGGTAGCAGAGGACAGGAGAGGTGACCCTAACTGCAGCACGACATTTTCTCCTGCATTCTTCATGTCTCTCTCAGGCGAACGTTTGTTTAGGTAACTCTCTGACCTATTTTAAAAGGCTTTTAGTTACTCTTCCATGGTCAGCGAGGTCTGATTCTCTGTAAGTATGTGTCGGCATGAGGATCAAATTTGTGGAAAGCTAAGAGACTGAGCTGCATCTCATTCAGATGCAGCTTCACGATTCAATTTAGCATGGCCACACCACAGTTATTAGGAAAATCAACTAATTTAGAACAATGTAGAGGATAAACCAACTGATTTAGTTGCATGATTGATCCATGATAGTCATAAGAAAAATCACATTTTTGCCATCATTATTGGGAGTCAAACCTGCCTGAAATGAGATAATTCACAGGGATTTCACTGCATATTCCCATTTTAATGATGGTAGATGGATCCAAAATATTTCTCTTCAGAGTTTTTCTGTTTCAGTAATAGCTTCTCTGGATGATCATTTAGATTAGGAATCTTGCAGTCTCTCTGAGAATGTATTCAAAAGCTAGCACAGCAAGAAATAGCTGTGGATAGAATATTGCTGAATCAGTCCCTGGGTAGTGAACATGAAAATGCTTCACAGGCAAAATCTGTTGGCATTGGTGTTGAAAGGGTTTATAAAATTAGTATGTGAAGAATGTGGCTTTACTAAAACCGTGATCAAATTGGACTGGGCTGAAATAGCAGGGAAGAGAATGGTTACGATTTATTGGAAAAAGAAACTGATGAGATTGCACACGCTAATGCTCAGAGTCGGAGGCTGGATGTGACAGATTACAAGCTCACAGGAAGCACACTGTAAAAAAAATGATAATAATGAAAAAATGGAACATTTTTCTCTATTCAAAGAAACTGTTAGATTTAATAAGTGAGGATAAAATGTAAAAAAGTAACATTAATTAGCTAAATAAGGTTTCTGGCCTTTTCAGTCATTGGGACTCATTCATTGTTCAGTCCTTGTTGTATTTATCAGTATCCCTTTATTACTTTCCCAATGGGAGAAAAAATATAAATCTAACAAAATCTGACCAATTTTTTAGACCAGTATAACGTTTGTGTTGTTCTGTATTATTCTGCCAGTGATTACCAGCTGGCTGTGCTCAGTGACATTGTGCAATTAATATCACGAGGTCTCAGAAACAGAACCATCTGCCGTGAGATAAAAATGACATAAAAATCCACAACATGAACATTTTGCTGTTTGTTTTGTAATTTGGATAATTTTATGTCATAAAATTGAGCTCTTTTTCTATATTTTTTCTACTTTCATTTACCATATTAATAATCTTCCGACTGCATCAGGTGTGACACGAACCAGTCATGTGTATTTTACACAACCTGTTGAACATCATTTTGGAGCAAAATGTGAAGATAATTAAGTTTTCAGAAAAAGACGCATTTAGGAAGCATAAAGGAAATAAGAGGAAAAATCTGATATGAAGATACTTAATAAAAGAGTCATCGATCTTCTTCCAACTTTAATTTGCAGTCGGCATGACAAGACAAACTGAAGTACTCAGAGAGGTGAAAAGTCTCACCAAAAAAGAGATAATTATGTTTATGTAGTTTTATTTTTGATGTATTTCACCAATTTCGCTGAGCCATTTGTTAGTAAAAAGTGAGTTTGACTCACGTCTATCATTAGTTTTACAGACTATTCCAGAGCTGCTGAAATTCAAGTGACTAGTGATATGAGAATCTTGCTGCAGCAGCATATTTCTATCCTGCAGATGATGCTCTGGGATGGGATTGTGCTGCATATGCAACCCTGATGGTGATCAGTTCCCACTCTTAAATAGAATGTGGTGCATTCAATATCAACAGCAGCAAGCCTGTGTTGTTCAGTGATAAACCGCTCGACACAACGTGAACTTTCCTCCTTTTCTCATTTGCTCACAGTACAACAAACTGAATTGCTTTTAATATTAATTTCAGGCTCACAATGAAGAGCATTACTGTGAAGAGGAAGACAGTTTTCAGATTTCCACACAAGCGAATATCAGGTGGGCGAATGCTGAAATTAAATTTCAGCATCACACAAAGGTGGATGTTGCTTTCCAGGTACAATTGGTCACACTAAATTTTATGGAAGGGCATCTACACTTATTAATTATCCACTTTTTTGTGTTGTCTCCAACACATGACCCAGGAAACACATTTACGTTTGTGGTTGCATTTTTGACAAATTGTGAAAAAGGCGTATGAATACTTTTGCAAGGTGCTATACCTTAAAGGACAATTTCTTTACATTCCTAGTGTTGAAATATCCGAGAGATGTTTGAAGAAAATTTGTATATCTTATAGTCTTGTCGGTGTTCATAAAGTCAGTGCAATGTCGATGATCAGATTGCTTTAAATAGAAATTGTTTGCTTTCAACTATTGCCTGCATTATTTATCTATGTATTCTAGCTTTGAAAGAAAAATGCTTTTGAAATCAAATTTTCTCTCTGTTCAGCATGTTCTTTCCTTGTGAAATGTTTTACGATGGACGTTTCAACATATCAATGTAAATATTTCATCAACCTCTTGTTGGAACCTCTTGCATCACTCAACCGGCTCCTAAAATCTGGACATTGTCATCGAATTTTCAGACAGACAATTTGGTCGGCAGTAGTAAAGCAGCACCTGTCTGTGGGAAATGATTTGAGTCAACATTAACATTTTGCTGCACAGCTCGTGTTTGTCACTGGACCAGTCGGACCAGCTTCGTGGCTGAAGAGTCACTGCAAACTAGAGTTGTCGACTTTCCTGAAACACATGATCAATTGTTAGTCTGCAAACAAGAACAAAGCACAAATTCACACATTCTGCAACACCTCCCAAATGAAATGTGCACACTCACCCACTTAGTGAGCACACACAAGACACAGACTACACAGGACATACAGACAGGTCGCTGCAGACATAATTCATGTGAAGATACTCTTCAGTTCCTTTTAGCAGCTGTGCAAATTCATTCACCTAGAAATAACCTCAAATGCAGATCAAATTTTAACAGACTGCTTACATCATAGCAGCCTTTCATAAGCTCCATATTACGGCAATTGCACCTAGTTTTTTTTTTTCCTCGACAGATTTGCAACCGAACTGCTGTAAATAAAACTTGACTAGGAAAAAAATTACAGAACAATTCAGAACCTTCCTGAATAAAATAAGTTGTGAACATCGCTCACGCATAAGGAAAACAGAAAAATAAATGATATATTTGTCAGTTACAATATGTTGATGTTTAACTGCAATAATAAAAAACACTTGCACACTTAACATTTGACATGACTCATTCACTACAGTGACTGATACATTGCAGTACCCTGATCCCCACTGAGTTGGTTTCACGCCACTTATTTCAGCTTGTTTGCTCATTGCAACACTTAATGGTGCGGTACGTCTCCGTTTCTTTACCTCTGTGAGTAAATCCGGAGGCACGGGTGCTAATTCGTTTAAGCCCTCAGCTGTACGTCTTCCAGCGTCTGTTTTGCTTTCTGAGTCCATCTGGCGGTTTTTCTCAAGCTTTATCCGGAGATCGTTTGATAAAAATTGAATTTCCAGTATGTGTATTTGGTAGTGCTACCAGTTGAGCAACTGGCATGGAACATGAAGATCTTTTTTGCAGCTGTCCCTAATTTGCATCCTGGCCTCATCACCCTTTGATGGATGTCACTTCTGTCTCTTTGAACTAGTCTCTCTCACCTCTCAAATTAAATCCTTAGAGGCTTATAACTTCTTGGAAAAACGGTGTTCCTTTGCTGTTGTGTGCTCATTTAGAAGAAATCTTTGTAACATTTCAGGTCTATTTAATAAAAAAATTACAAATTGCAAAATTATTGTTCATTTAAAGTTGTGTTTTATTTGATCATGAAAACTGACAGTGCCTCGGTTCTCAGTTCTTTGAGAAATGTTGACATTTCTATGTCTAATCTTAAATGATCTCTGAAAAAAAATGCTATCATTAAAAGGTAAAAGATTAGCATATTTTACTCATTTCTTTCACCAAAATATAAACAAAAATATGTTTTCTTCAGGGGAAAAAGTTAGGACACCCTTCCCTCTATTAGTAAGTGTCGCCCCCTACAGAAAGTGAGAAGAACTGCACATCAGTTCTTTAACAAATAAATAAAATCTGTAAAAATTTTATGAATGTTTGTCATATTGTGAGTACTAATGGATATTTTGATGGCTTTAATCCTCCTCAACATATTGAGAAAGCATAGAAAAGGCAGCTTTAGTATCTGTCTAAATAACAGTTTAATATGTTGAAAAAATGCCTCTTCATGTCTAAATGTGGTTCAACCTTTGAACCACATTTATCTAAATTTAGATTGAAAACAATGGGCTTGGAGAGCCTAATATTCTTGACAGCTTTATGGCTTAAGTGGACATTTAAACACAGTGATCTGCATTTGAATCGATTGAACACTTTTAAATATATCACAGCTGAAACAAGCTGAGGCAAGATAACATTTCACACTGACTATTGTTTGACTTCAGAAAAAAGAAAGCTTCTCTTGTTTCTCCTGGTTTGTTAGAAATTTCAGATTTTCAAAGGACAGTACAAAATGCGGTTTGTTGTTAGTCCAACTACAGTGGAGTGCTGTTGCACCTCTCCAAGCCTTTTAATTTAAAAACTGGCACACCTGGTCTGATCTCTTCCAAGCAGTCCAGAACCGGGTTATTGTAAGCCAGCCGTTCTTTCTTCTGGCAGGAAGCGGACTCATCTTGCGTTCTGACAGATATTGTGTCCGGTGAGATTGGGTCTTCATCCTCTCTCTCTTCACCTGCCTCACAAGTGAAACTGCAGCAGACAGTTGCCTTCCCAATCAAGCGGTCAAGAGGTTTGAGAGAATGCATCCACTTGGGCAGGAAGTCCCAGGTTTGGAGTCTGGTGGGCAGATGTCGGGGGCTGTGAGCCTGCATCGTGTTTACTACTGCAATGAAGAGAGTGATACCCAAAAAAGGACCCCCGACTCCAGCCATCACCTGCCAGCCAGCCAGGGAAAGGCCCAACACAAGGGATGGAAAGAGCAGGAAACACAAGAGAAGGTACAGGATGGCAAACCAGCGGTATTTGGCCGTGCGTTCCCCCAGAACACAAGCCATCCTGATGGGCAGACGCATGAATGGAACAGGATACCACAGCAGGATGCCAAAAACGTTGAAGAGGAGGTGACACAAAGCAATCTAGGTGGGATAAAGGCAAACAGTTGAAAAGCAAGGACATTTCCGCTTCTTTTCACACACCATACATACAAAATAAAATCCTACCATCATAACATTTTTGTTTTGTTTAGTTGTCTCTAATAAAACAGAAACAAACCTGAATGGAAGCTACTATTTTGTTCCCAGGACTGGCCAGAGCTGCCAGTAAGGCAGTGGCAGTGGTGCCGATGTTGGAGCCCAGTGTGAGCGGATAGGCCCGCTCCAGACTGATGACACCAATTCCTAGCAGATAGGATAATAAAATATGTTGTAGAAAGACAGAAAGAAAGAAAAAATATACCAGAAATTGTGTCAGTGATGTCTCATTGCTCTTCATTTGCAGTTTGGTTTTATTACATCATTCTGTGTCAGAGGTGATTTCACTGGGAGCCTGAGTTGAAATCCAATATGCAGGACAAGCAGAAATCTATTTTTGTATTAAAAGCTGTTTTTGCCTTTTCATTTTAAGCTTAGTTAATTACCTCTGTTGGATGTGGGGATTATGCTGATCTCTTATTTATCACTATGTAGCAGGCTGATGACTCAGTCATCACCAATTTTACATGCTTCCTTCAGCCGTCCACAGACTGGGCTTGTGATGAAAGGTGCTCTTACATCCACTGACTCCGTCATCACCGTCAGTGGATGTATGCAGTCATAGGTGTTTATATTTATCTACGAATCAAATTTTCTTCCTTAAAATGAACTCAATAGTTCATAAGTATCAAATACAATATACCTGTATGTTGGCAATTTATTGCTTTTGTAGTAAATGTCCTTTTAGAGGCCATGGTGTTAAAATTTATATATGTACAGGAAACTATGGCTTTGGGAGCAAAAGCTCAGTTTATGGGCTGTCATGTTTCAGAATATACTTTAAATCCGAATTACTTTAGGAACTTCTGTGCCTTTATGTTGTTGATGTTCTACCTATTTAATCTTTTAGTAGCTCAAACACGTGCTATGTTGTTTTTGTTTCTTACAGGAGAGACAATTTCATAATGAAGTAAATGCTCAAAACGTTTTCTGAGTATAGGTTCTTGAAATGATTACTGAATTTTTGCGCATTTTAAAGGAAATAATGAGTAGGAAAAGAATATATATTTAAAATAGTAATAATAATAATAAAGATAGAGATTAAAAAGACATAATAATCTTGACTCTAGGTCCAGTCCAGCCCTGTTGTAAGTGTGAACAATTTTAGTCAAAAACAGCTTCACTTGGGTGCTGGGTAGCTCCAGTTTTGAGGTCTACGTGGGAGGAATATGAAAACATATCATATGCTCTAATATCTTATGGGTTAGAAGCACATATGCAGCAGGGCAAAAGAAAAAAACAGAGGAGCATGAAGAATAAGAGTGAAAAACATAGATTTCTGACAGATTTAGCCTCATAAAAACAGTTTTTTGCTGTGTGAGTGGGAAAGTTATTGTTTATGTCAGTGGTACGTAATATAAAATGTGTGGTGTGGGTCTCGGTTTGCTCAGCTCTTTAAAAGGTAAGTAGGAGTTTGGTGTAGATGCGATGATATTCCAGCCCCACCTTCTATAAAAGCCTGCTCAGGTGCTCTCTCATGTCTTTTTTGTTGCATCACATGGATATTTGCTGCATTTCTTGTCTCATGCTCCAAATTTATTTTCCATGCTGCCACTAAATTATAAAATTATATAACTTTGATTGTGCTTCATATAATGGCAGCAAAAAAAAAAAAAAAGTTTTCTTGCGAAGGGTTTTTGATTATTAGCCTTTAAATAAGTATCTGTGGCATTTATTCATTTCTGATTCATGACGTGTCGATGTTCACTTTGAGTCCTGCGTTGCTAAGCACATCACACGTCCGTTTCCATAATTTCTATCATTTTACACTCCCGGTAAATTTATGCAGAAGTAACCTCGGGGGACTGAGAGTGACTTCAGTTCTTGAACTGAAGTAGACTTTGCATTTTCTTTTATTTGTAATGCAAAGTCGTTCCAGTTCACAAAAGAATTTACAATAATTTGAGGTCACTTTGATAAGAGCATGAAATCAATGCACGATACTCACCAACTAGAGGAGTCATAGCTGAGGTGAAAACGGAGCTGCTCTGGACGACAAACGTAACCCCTGCGCCTACAAACATGGCGATGTACCCCGCCAGCCATCCAAATGGATATGGCAGGTCTGGTCGGAGAAAAGCGAGAGAAATTAAATCCACGAAAACATACAACCACATAAAGAGTTTTCTAAAGGATTAATTACTCTCAAATCTGGCTGTAGGTTAACACGGCCTATTGATCAACAATGAAGCCAAACTGGAATAGGAAACCCAATCTACCTTGTATCTTTAGAAAAATGTCATTGTGTTTTTCCAGGATTGTTAATAACAGCATGAATATAACAACATATGACAGCCTGCAGAGAGAGCCCACCTGTATTAATGACTTTATGGATGACCTTTGCCATTTGACCCTGAAGCAGAGAATTGAGCAGTTTGACCAGAAGCAGCAGACATGTGCAGAGGACGGCCAGAGAGGCTGCGAGGAGAATTAGACCCACTGTGAGGTCTGACAGTTCTGTAGATGCAAACAAATGTCGGCCTGCAAAGAGACATAGTAACTGTTTTATTATACTGAATTTCATTTTTTAAAGAAATACTAATGTGTCAGCAAAACTACAAACCCACACTTGACATGTGTTGAGGATAAGTGAGAATCGAGACCACACTCTTCAGCACTTTTATTGGCAGCAGACTGCAGAAAGAAAGATGGAGCTTCATGAAAGCCACGTTAAATAAACCACAGAGTGTATGTGTATCAAACTAGCTATTACCAAGACTGTGTCATCCTGGCACCACTGTTTCACCAGGCTCCGGTTCCTCATGACCTCATTTCCCATGGCGATCCCTGTGATCACACATTTGTCCAGCTGATGGGAAAAGGAGACATTTTTTCAGCACATTTCAGGGCAGTAAGGTTAAAGAATGAAAAAAAAAATGTTTCTTTTTAACATCTACTCCAGTTTGAATTTATGTTGCTGTCAATGAAAACTTTGATGTGTCTGCTAGATAAGTATCACCATCTTTTTGGTGAAATAGTTTTCATTATAAATATTGGGGTGATAATGTATATGTAATGTACAATGCATATAATATACATCATCCCAACTCTATTAATATATATATATATATTGGCAGAGTTTATATTGACCCATTTGTCAATATAAACAAATGGGTTTATTTGTATTTCTAAGGGTTTGTATCTCACTGAAGCAAATAAATATAAAGTCCAACCATCCATTCTCTGGTGGTTTGAATAAAGCATGAGCACTTTAGTCTGGATTTATGTTTTTATATTCCATGTATTTGCAGAAAAACTGAGGAGAACTCAGGTAAATTTCATATGACATTTTGAAATGGAAAATTTGGTATAAACCTGCAAGCCACATTTTCTTCTGGCAATGAGTGACGTGTTGAAAGGTCTTTGGTTAGTAATGCGTCATGATGTAGCGAGATAAAACAATGGCAATCATATAACCAAAGAATGATTACATTAACAATCATTTCTCTGGTGACTTAATGCAGCTACCCCAGAGTGAAGAACATCCTGATGCTTATTGGTGAGCATCAGGATGTTCCGTACTTTTGTCCTCTAATATCTCAACACTTTTTGCAACATTCAACTAATGAAGGATGACATGGCACCAACTGTTTATTGAGCCGTTTTATTGGACAGGATATTTGCAAACACGGCCAAGCGAAGGTTTTTACCTGTATAATGAGCTTGGTGACTGGCTCAGTGATGACCTTCAGTAGCTCAGGTGCTTCCTCCCCAGGCTGCAGTCTGAAGACACTGACCAGCCACTGGGACAGATGGGTAATGACCCCGCTCGCCACCTCCAAGGGCAACAGCACCAGCACCGACAGCCAGTTGAAGCAGTCGTGGACTGTTGCTCCGGCGAAGGCCCTGCCGAGGGTCGCAGTCATTAACTCTGCTCACCAAGGTCACTCAGCATCAGGCTGATCATCTACTTTCAACAATAGCTTGTTAATCTGATTTTTACAGTTGCAGTTCTCCAGACATGAGTGATATAATGAGCATGTCTGTTTTGACTGTGACGTTGTTTACTGCAAAATGTTGGCATAAATAATTATGTAATCATGCAGATAAAATAATAAGCCATCTGTTCAGTATGTTATCATTTCATAGCAGATTTTTGCCGGGGTAGAATTAGACTGGATGCATGCCATTGTTGTCACTTTCACACTGATACAGAGATTATAAAGCAGCAAGCAGCTGCCAGTGCTTCCTCTGCTTTCATCCGGCTTGTTTTCCTCTTTTTCCCCCCCACATATATAATCATTACTTGTCTCTTTCATTTCCCTCTACTCTGCTCCTGTGTTTCCTTCATTCTTTGACTCACTACGTTTGCTCACTCACCGTTGAAACTCGTTTCTTTCTGCGGCCTGCATCATGGCTACGATGGTGTTCGTGACAGAGGTGCCGATATTTGTGCCCATGATGACTGGAACGGCCAACTTCACTTTCAACACTGCGAGAGAGGAGAGACAGAACAGAGGTTTCTTCACAAGCTGCATCAAGGTCATTACGATGCGGCACCTCACACATACAAAAGGAGCTGTTTTGCCGTGAAACGTCCAAGTTATCAAGAAAACCATTTGCGGCAGCAATAATTGCAACATATGACCCATTCCTTTAATGGTGATGAGAGATGGTTGTGATTTCCAAATGAAAGGAGGCAGCTTTACGGGAGAGGTTAACGTGGAGGGCATCTTTAATGGGGAGAACAGAGAGGACATACATCATGCAGGCAAACATCCTTACCTTCCTCCAAGTTTGGTAATTATCAGCAATCTTATTTTATTTATTTATGTTATCTTTTAAAAGGGGCAGAGAGACAACTTCTGTAGCATGATGTCACTGATTTTTACAGGCTGAATGTGGAGCCTGAGAGCAAGAATCCCTGGACTGAATGAAAGAGAGAAAACTCACAGTTGGCATAGTGTGACTTGACATCATGCAGAGCCACTTTTTCACATATTCTCACCTTGTAACCACAAGCAACATATCATTTGGGGACTGGCAGACCAACAGAAATAGCATATTTTTATGATGCAGGAGAAAAACTATAAATTTAGTACTTTTTTCAAAGGCTTTGAATAATAAAATTAAGGCACGCAGTATTGATGCAATACTTTTGCTATATTTACATCAAAAGTTTTCTTTATATACTACTCAAAGTGGTTTGTCGTCTCCAAAGTGGTTGGAGATAACAGTGAGCAACAATTTTCAGATTTTTAAATTGATTTAGGTCTGAACTTTAACTAGGCCTGAATAGTCATGAATATTCCCTGATGCAAATCACTCCGGCTGCAAGGCAAATCTACACCCTGGTCATTTGTAACCTCCAACAGGTTTACGTTCAGCATGGTCAGCATGACAGCTGAAATGGTGTGTTCAGGAAGATGTTCTGCGTTAATTTTGGTTTTCACACACTCCAGATAACATCCTTCAAAAAAGTTCTGACATCCTTGGTCTTTATCTTTGTTCTCCCTGACAAACTTTCACCTGGTCTTCGTGTTTTTCAGATAGAGCAGAATTTTCTTCCTCCCACTTGTCTTCTGTTGCATCGTTGTTTGCATACAGGAGTGCACTTCCAGCTACTATGTTCCACAGCAGAGATCCTGCTGGAGGTCCTGTTCTGACATTTTATGGATTTTGGAGACTTTTAGTATTTGGCCGTTTTCTTTCAGAGCAGATTTGCTTTGACAGCCAAGCCCGTGTGTTTTGACAGCGGTGAACTATTTTCTAAACAGAGGAATGACCGATTTCAAGTCCTTTGGAGACATCTTTAAACCCCTCTTATCATGCTATCCACTTTCGCTTCAATAGTCAAGAAAACACCAAACTAAATATCTGAGGTTTTAAAAAGGTAAACCTCATGAATTATCACAGACGATTTTCGAGATTTTTAAAAGAATCCATTCAGTTTGTTTTTTATTGTTTATTTACATTGCTTCCTCAGCACTGCTAGAATTCATTTTAAATATGCATTATGTCCAAACTTACAAGAAAAACACGTTAATTATAAATGTTACATGGACATGTGTTTACACCTTATTTTTTTCTCTGAGTTTTAATACACAAAATAGTGATTGTTTTTTTCTCTGTATGAGGTTACTGGATGTGAACCAAGGTACATAAACATACATTTGTATTGACAGGTACACAGTCAATACCTTTACACTCACATAGCTTAAATTCAGACAACACTAATTTGGTCAAAGCTAATCAAAGCTTAATAAAGGTGCTAATAATGTTCATAAATAGAGATTTACCTGCTAGTTCATTTTTCAAGATAGAAAATATAATTGGCTCTGCATCTGCTTTACACTTACTTGTACCACTGCATTCATATAAATGTGCACAGAATCTAATTTACCTCTTGTACCTCATACATATTTTAATCCCAGCTGATTTCGCGGAATTAATCTAGATTCTATTATCTATACCAATAGCAAATCAAACAACATAATGCTGTGTCGCCTGCAGTCAGTTGGGTTTCGAAGCCAATTTCTGAGAAGCTCCGTTGTTAAAAATGTATAAAGGGAGTTTCCAATTCCCAGGGTTCTTTGCTGTCTGAATATTGGTCCATTCATTAAAATATGTATGCATGCAAAGTATTTGCCTGGAGATAAGTACACAATGCAGTAAACACGCAAAATATATTCCAGGCTGGTTATCTTTCTCTGTTCCTTCCATTTCAAAATCTCACTTACGGTTTAAATCAGCTCATCTTCCGACACGCAAACATTTACACAGGTTTTCATGCGCCTACTCACATCCTGAGGCCACCAGACTGACAACAATGGAGGTGGAGGTGGATGAACTCTGAACGAGGACGGTGACCAGGATCCCCACCACCAGTCCTGCCACTGGGTTGGACAGCACAACATTGTCCTGGAAAATGTCCCCTGCCACTTTACCTGGTCCAATATCCCACCCACACACACAGAGGGAAAAATACAAACATAGACAAAACACAAAATTGATTACTCTGAGGAATGACAACATTCACACTGCTTATTTCCTCTCCTTCAAGAGATGATGGCTTGGCAGTATGATACAGTGGGACGGTGAATTGTCCCTCACTGAGTCACTCTTTTGTCACACATCAGCTCGGTGAGTCAAAGTCAGCCTGCAGTGAGGGTTATACTTACCTCCTGCTAACTGGAAGGCAGAGCTCAGCGTGTCCAACGAGCAAATGAAGAGAAAGAGGAGGATGAAAAGGAGAGGGATCTTCGATAGATTGATAAGACGCTGCTTGATCTGGCCTGGACTCACAGCTGTGGTGTGCAGAGAGTTTTCTGTTGGAAACAAAGACCAAGGGAAAGGTTTAGTCTTGCATCACGGCATAAATAGCTTAAGACTGACCTATTTTCCCCATAAGAAAAAGCAGAAAACAGCAAGTTTCAAGCTAGCATGTCTCCTTTTCTTGTGAAATCTGGCTTCTGAATATAAAAAATGTCGTACTTGTATGAGAACAAAGCTTTCACATGTACAACATGCACAGGGAAGCACCTGCTGAGTTACTGGGGAGCCAGAAAGTCCCATTGGCATTTTGCCTCTTTCTTGTGCATGTTTCTTATCTACAAGAATCCGCCTTTCTAAGGAAATCAAGCCAGCTGCCTCACCAAGAGATGAAAGTGTTCATCTCCTCTTGATCCCTATACCTTTTTTTGTGTGTACACTGCCTGTATTTATTGACAGTACAGTCGGGAGACGATTGGGACATTCATTGTAGCACTCAGAGCTGCCAGTGAGGTCAAGAGTGGATCCGATGCCAGACTCCCTGTCCTCCTCCAGTGAGAGTTTGGGCTGGGAGGAAATCTGAACCACATGCATCTTCCAGCCTGAGAGAACACAGGGTTCATATTTAGGTTCCTAGTGGTGACATTAAAGCTTTTCAAAATACCTACCAATCAGAATCACATACACAAACACTATGAACATGGATGTTGTCTTGAATGTAGAGCTTTTCTTTTTTTATTAGAACCATTCCTTTTTTCTCTGAAGGAAAGTAAACAAATTGCATTTCAAGTGATTTTTGAGAACAATAATTGGGTACATAGATTTTAATTTATACCATTGTCTTTTCCCTTTCAATCCAGACATGGTCAAAATTAAACATACAGAAAGTAATTTGTATCTTGATGACACTTTTTGCAGTCATAAAAATAAATCTGATAAATAACTAAAGCCAAAAAATTCCTTCCACCACGAAAGTGTATTATGGCCTTCTTGTCCATGACGAGTGCATGTAAAACTGTAAAAGGCTGAATGTTTCCACAGTAAGTGAGACCTGTGTCCCGTCCACAGGGCTCTGCAGCTGAGGAGGGAGAAAACATGTGGCACTCTGAGCCTGTGTAAAGATGCTCAAGTAATTAAAGTCACAGGATGGCACCAGTGTAGAGGAAACAGATGAGAGCGAATGTGTTTGTCAGCCACCTGCAGCAGTAAAAAGAAATCAGTGGAGACCAGCATTCCTTGTATATGAGCCCATCTCTCACAGAGGCGCTGAGACCGGCAGCAGACAAGCAATTACAAAAGAACAAAAGCCTCCCACATTGTTTCTAAGTGGCACCTTTTCTTGATTTGAGGTCAGATTGAATGCCACACCTCCTGGCAAACGAAAGCGTTTTCAGAATCAGTGAGAAAACATTGGTATCAGTGTAACTTCTCCCCTATTTCTACTTTCTCAAAGGCACCCTTCACCTCTCAAAGAGCTACGACTGCCTTTAAAGAATTTCCTATTTTAAGCATAGAGTGCCTCCTTTTCCCTTTCTGCACATCAGCTGTATTTTAGAGCCTTCAAGGCAGAAAAAGAAAAAAAAAAACGTGTCCCTTAAAAGCAGAGGATGGAAGTAATCACAGCAGGCAAAATCACAGTAATTACAGTCACTGCATCATTAGCATTGTATGCGACATCTTCCAGCAGTTCTTAATGGGTGGAGAGGCCTTGTTAGCATCTGTACATGTTTATCAATATGTGGGAGAGGGTGAAGCTGCTCAGTCTCTGGTCATATTTAGTGTTGGTAAATGCACACTGAATGCTATCTGAGTGTTGCTGGTTGTCTGGCCGATCAATCTTTTTCATCTGTTGGCAAGTTTTTCTTTTCAATCTGGTCAGAGAAAAGCAATGAAATTTCAAAAGTCTTCCTGCAGCAGGAATGCTACAGATTTGGTTGTTGAAAGACACATAATCAAGTTTTAGGTCCATGCGAGTATTGCTATAAAACTTATCAATGTATGTCTGATCTGAACTGATGGGACATGAGTTGTAAAACTTTCAAGATAAGCCAGCAACACAAAGCATTGTACGAACACTGTATCACTACTTTGCCTCTTCTGGACCTTGGACAACCACATATCTTGCTGTGAACCAGAAAGTCCTGAAGAAGAATGTCTGGTCATCACTCACTGACCCCGAGTTCAAGCACACTTGGATTATTCTGCAAGACAATGATTAAAAGCACCCCTGCAAAATCACCTTTGAATGGTTTCAAAAAGGAACTAGTTGTCATGTCTAACTCTTAACTAAAATTCAAAGATGTTGTGTCATTGCCTTAAATAGGCCATCAATGCATGCTCCAATGGGCCTTAATTCCTCCTTGATGATAAAGAACTTATTGCTAATTATTCCAAATGTTTGATGGCACAATAAGTTATTATTTACAACTTCAATTAAATTTTGACGTAGGCCCAGATTGGTTTTGAGTAAATGTTTCCCTTAGTGAGTGAAATCATTTGAAAACCTCATTTGCTTTTGCATTAAAATCTGCACATTTAAGTGCAACCAAAACAGCAATAAACAAGGAAACCTTTTCTTTCACACTGCTCCAGATGGGAAAAAAATATAGGTAAATCAAACTTGACACAAAGATCATATTCATTGATATTGTTAAGTGCAGCTTCTTACCTGGTGTCAAACAGCTTCTGTGTGAGACCTGCAATGCAAAGCGTCAAGCTGGGGAGTAAATCAACTTTAAATACGCTCTCAGACCTGAAAGTGTTGAGAGGGGCACCTGTTCCTTTGGTGATTAACTTGAGACAACACTGTTAATCAATAGCACAAAGAGATAAGTTAATGAGGCATTAGTTAAAAGGGTATGTACTCCACTCGGTAATGATTGATGCTCTCTCAGACGGTCTAATTGTCACTTGATTTGGTGCCAGATAAGTGGATTTAAAGATGAAGCTTCCAGTTTGATTTGATCCAACATGAGAACGCTGAGAGAAATCTGACACCTAGTGGTGAATCTGGAGGAATGCCGCTGACTGTTTTGGTCCACATGTTCTCACGCAGCCGTTTTCATCCTGCTGTGGAACATAGCAAAGACTGGAGACGGTGTATTAGCTGACCACTTCTTTTTCAAGATAAGCCAGTGAAAGTAATTCAAATTTTTGGAGAGTAATCTGCTTTCAGCTGGTACAGGTACTCCCCTCAACCTCGGGCGCTCAAGTTTAAGTATGTTTTGATTGGACAAGAGCTATCAGGGGAATTTTTTGGCAGCCTCACACACAGAAGTGCACATTTACCTTTCCACTCCACTGCTCACGGATGGTGTTCTTCTCAGAAACAGAGTTAGCCTGTGTAACAGGGTGATATAATTATTAATAATTAGTTCAGTTTGAGTTTTTCCCTGTCAGCAGCTCTCCTAACCAGATCTGGCAAACCTGCTGACCTCATGCCTGCATCCACAAACCCAGTGGAGCACAAGTCAATAACACCCTCAGCAACACATTTGCTTGCCAAATGATGATGAGAGCAGGAAAAAAAGGGAAGGAGACGTAGAGGCAAGCTCTGCTGTTGGTGTTTTTTCAGCTATTTGTAAAATGGCTGAATCAGGTAAAATTCTTCAGATTTGGTAACACTGCAGGCAGAGAAAGAGTGAAACATGGATATTCACTCACATGCAGTCACTTCTAAACCCACATAAAGCTGTGGAACATCTCTGAGGCCTTTTTGGTTAGAAAGCCGTCCAAACAGCAGCTAATCCCCTCTCCAAATGCAGAAGTCGTTGAGAGGATGCTGCCACCTGTCAACCTGGAGATAAACAAACCGAAGTGACAGTGTCTTCATCCTGCCATTCTGCACACACCTGCCGGTCAGCCATCAGTCCTGCTCGGCTCTTCTTCACCTGTGGTCTAAGCTCACTCTGAGGAAGGCCAGGTAAGGCTTTAACAAAGCACATGTCTCCTTTTTGTGTCTGCAGAGGAGTGATTTTGCTGTGTGGGATACTTTACGGAATCCCACCCAGCAATGAATTATTAGGTTTGGCTAATAATTCATTGTGAATTGAGGAAGCCCACCAGCTCTTTCCCCATGATTCCGGCCCAAAGAATGACTCCACCACCTCCTTGCTGACATCACAGCCAGGTTGACACAGCAGTCATCAGTGAACAAATCTGAAAGTTCAGCTTTGGACTCACCTGTTCAGAATCCCTCCTTCCGTGTTTTTCTTGTCCCATGTATAGTCTTCCCTTCATCTTATTTGCAGATTTTCCAGCTGATCAAAGACCACTTTTATTTACACAAAAAAGTTCACTGTTCTTGCCCAGCCCCCATAATACTGCACCACGAGTTTTATCATATCAAGTCTGAAAAAGCGGCTTTAAAATAAAAGGTTGAGTCCCTAAATCATTAAATTCAAATGTATTTGTACCCTGGAAGACTTAGTTGTTGCAGTGAATAAAAACAGAAAAAAAGCATTTGTCCAACATCACTTCACTTTAATTACAGTTATATCAGTCACAGCACAATGACACAACTTCATCAGATTTGGACTTTAGTTAAGGTTGATTCAGCATGAAATTCACAGCTTGAGTAGATTCTAGTCATCTATGATCAGAATTGTTTGGCATTTTCTTTGTTGACATATGTACATTTTATATGTGTAACTTTAACTTGTATATGGCTCGATGTCGATGCCATTTTTCACTTCAACTCTTCTGTGGAGGACGAAGGCGTGTCAGAGCCATCGAGACACTCCTGCAAAACCAACTGAGAATTAATGCCTTTTCAGAATAGATGTTAATTACCATAGCAGTGGTAATTAAGCCACAAGAATGGTAGAAAAGAGCAAGAGAACAATTGCCAAACAGGAAAACAAAACCTACCTTCACTTTTTCCAGATCAGGCCTGCCTGGCAGTGACTTTTGTGAGGAAAATGCCTGTTCAAGAAGATAAAAAACTGAGATCAGCTCTAAGCAGGGACTAAACGTCAATGCGTCCATCTGCTGCTCACCTTCCTGGACTGTTGCATCTCCTCTGTGGATTTAGACCTGTTCTTCATGTGCTTCTGAGGAGAGGTAGAGGTGGGACACTGTAGAGAGGAAGGATCTGGTTAAGACCAGGTCTGAATAGCAAAATGCTGTAGGAGTAAAATGTTTTTTTACACACCTCATTTGTCTTCTGCTCCATGGCTGAGTGGAGATTTTTCCAGTTCAGTGCTAAAGACTGACCTTGTGCTTTTGAAAATTCTTGGACAACAGTAAAGCTGGAAAAAAAAAAGACAAAAACATTTCTATTCATTTCATTTTATTTGCTTAATTGAATGTAAGAAGTGATTAAATGCTCAATCAAATGATCTATAAGCAAGGTGCTGAGTGTGTAGTTGCAGGTTCTTGCCACTAGATGGTCTTTCTGACTTAGTTTTTCATTGTCGCACTCATTTTAATCACTGAAGCAGTACCAAATGAATTGTTTTCTTATGCTCAGTCACAATGGGAAGCAAACAGTTTTTGCCTATATTCTTAATCTTATTTCAGTTTTGTAAGTGAAATGAAGGAACACTTTTTCATTCATTGAAGTATGTTTTCAATTTAAAAAGACATGCTGTATTATTCCAAGTCCCCCGATGTTTTTTGACTGATGCTTGTTGGTTATCGCATGTGAAAAGTGTAAACAGCAGCGCTTGAAAACACAAATCAAAATTTAAGGTCAAACACAAATGCTGCTTTTGGGTTTGCATGGCACAATCACCATCCTGACTACAGCAAATAATTAAATTCATACATTTTATATATTAATCCAGCCTTTTTCAGACAGTGAATTCAGCCCTGACTTTAACATTCTGTAGAGGAACAGTAGACAACATGCAGATGCTGCACGTCCTCTTGATGTTTTTTAAATGGAGGTTTGAGGAGATGATCTCCTCTTTCAGCTTGTAGAAACTTTTCACAAAGCTCCGTCACCACATTGAACAACGTTCCCTCCCTTCTCACTGGAAAAACTCGTCTCCAGCATGTCTGAACACATACTTTTTTTAAGTAATCATCAAAAGCCTTTGGGTGGCGTGCTAGCTAGGACCTTTTTCTGACACTTTTATTACCGCTTTGGCTGTTTGATCACTTTGTTACGAGCCTGTTTGAGTTTAAATGTTTTCAATAAATTGCCCGATATGTTCCCTTTGCCTCTTGCTCCTCTTTCTTCTACTTTTTAAAAATTATTTCATCAACCAACATAAGATACAAAGAACTAAACATTCAGGCCTCGTGTTGTTTTCTCAGTGAATATGTTGCTGCTCATTGCTTTTGCCCAGAGGCAAAACAATGAGCAGCAACACATGAGAAACAGATGACAGAAGACCAGGTGGAGCAGGACCTGTAAGTCCATGGTACCAAGGCAATGGAACGAGTAGATACTGTTTCAGTGCCTACTTTTATTACAGCAATTATATATGAATTGGCTTTAAAAAAAATTCTCAGGGGTTTTAACAATTGTAATAAGTTTCTGTAATAATTCACAGACAGCTTAAAACTTAATTTTAATGGATTTGTGTCATAAAAGTGAAAAATCCTTTCACTTTTATTTTTTATTGACTTTTGACTTCATGACAACCTTATTTGATACGTTTAGACATTACTACTATGTTTTTCTGTGAGCTCATGAATGCTAACAGCTGGATTTTTGAACTGTTGAGCAGATGAAATGTTCAGCACAAAAACAAGCTGAACAGTGGCTGTAGCAAGTTAAAGGCAGAATACTAAGCACAGTAATTTGTTTCAAAGTTACAGAGGAGAGACTGTAATGAATGGATTAATCACACATTCAACTTTCCAATTGTATCTGTAAAAGAAAGTTTCAAATAATGCTCACATTTAGTTTAATTACCTCATTAAGAACCTTGCAGCAATCATTATGCAAGACATTATGCAAATAGGGAGCAGAAATTCTTGAGATGCAGATTAGAATGATTTTATTTGCTTTGGAGATATTTGAAAGGAGGACAGGTTTTCTAAAGGGGGGGGGAAAGAACATTCACTCATGCACACCAATGCAACACAAACAATGAGTCCTAGAAAAGCCGAAGTCTCCAGTGAATATAAAGCAACAGTCACAGCCAGAGGCGCAGCTGGCGTCAGGAGCCCTGCTGCCAAGGGACTAAACACCTGGGGGTTTAGGTCACGGTGTGAGAGAAAGCTTCTTTATATATAAAAAAAAAACAACAAAATAACAGACCGACAGTTTCTGTTCTCTCTGTCAGTTCTCGCATCGTCCATCGAAGATGCATGAAATATTATTGGCAGGTCTGAGTTCACATTTGAAGATGTGGTTTATTGCAGCATATAGATCTGTATTACAGATTAAAAAAAACAACAAAAAAAACTCTCAAAGTTAAAAAAAAAACGATCTGCCAGTAATTCTGTATGTCTACAGCTTTTCATTATAACTTAAGACCAATATTGGCAGATGAAGAACAGCTTCTAAACTCAGCTTCTCTGCAAAGCTGCTTTAGTGAAAAAAAAAGCAAACACTTTAGCATTCCAAAAAAGTACAAATAATGCCTTTTTCATCAAAGAAAACTATTGTGTTTTATGAGAAATTAGCACAATTTGTGCTCACATTTAGACCATTTCAATCTGTCATTTATTAGGTGCATAAAGTTTTACAGAATAGATGCATCTCTTTAAGTGAGACCTCATAAGAACATTATCGGAACAAAAGGAAAGGATTTGATTAAAACCCAACTATCACCCTGCTGTTCTGTTCAGGAGCTTATAAAAAATAAATGGCAACTGATCGACAGGAGTTCCTTCACCCACTGTGACGCCTGACGTCAGTGGTCACAGCCGGTTAACATTCGATGCTGCAGGGAACTCCGACACAAAGGCATTCTTGAAGGACTGGTCCTGCCTGCTACCTAAAACATGCCAACACAAGTGACTCAGTGGAGTGCTCTGACTCTTTTTTTTTTTTTTCATACAGGCTTCAGTTAGCACAGCCAGGGGTAAGAAACCAGCAGCTGAGCTCTGCACACTTCCTCTAAATGTGCATTACGGGGCTTTGAAGGAGGCAGAGGAGAATAATTTCAGCCTTGATAGAAGGGCAGGCATTCAGTGAGTCTTGAGTGCCGTCTCTGGCCAGCTCATTCAGGGAGATGACCTAAATAAAAACGATTTGTTGGCTTGTTTCACTTTCCGTTTGTCTCAATAAAGAAATTTATTCGTTGTATGTAAAGCGAGCGGCTAAACTGAAGGAAGGAAAGTTAAATTTTTCAAATAAATACAGAAACATAAATACAGAAACATAGAGAAACATGTCACTGATGAAAGCATTTGAGCAAAGGACAAACATTTAATAATCTCTGTAAGCTTATGAGGGGTTGAAGATTCAAGCAATGCTCTGCAAAAGTAAGCAAGCATCTAATAATCTCACATTGCAGACGTACTTCTTATAGTGATTATTTACATTGTTAGACTTTTATGTGACAAAAAAATAAAAGCATAATTTTGAAATGGAAATAAGAAATCCCATTGTTTTTGAAGATTTGAAGACTAAAAATAAAATCCCCTTTACAAGTCACCTAATCTACAGATGGATTTCACACATCGGATAGTTCTGTACTTCACACAGAAACACCTAGTTCTGTGTGAGGTACCACAAGTTTCATGCATCACATATTTTAAACCAACTGAATATTTAAAAGTGATAACACAAAGATAGCAAAGGTGCTTTGCAGCAATAAGATGAGGAGTTTGAATCCCAGTCTGAGGTCTTTCTGCATGGAGCTTGCATCTTCTCCTCCCGCATACACACATGCCTTAGTTTAATTGGTGTGTGTGGTTTAAGGGATGTGTATGTGTCGCTCTAGCATGTACCCTGATGAAGGAGACCTGCCTGATGAAGGAGACCCTACAAGGACAAGCGAATATAGACAATGGCTGGCTGGAATATCTACAGCTTACACTTTGATAAAAATGCTTTACAAGTTTTACACAGAAGCTTTCTGACAAGCTGCAGATGAACTGTGAGAATATGGAAACTTTATTGCCTCTGAGAGCCAAATATCTGAAAATCAAACATCACTTTGATGTATTGCACCAAAGACACACTCAGAAAGCTTGATGCTATCTTTGTCCTTGGAGCATCTTTTTTGAGAGTTCATCAGAAAACAGTTTTTCTCCGTCAAAATTTGACTTCTGCTTCCAAAAGCTGAAGATGATCATCAATGTGTCTTTATGACTGTGTGTTGCAACAACCTCTTTAAGTGACTGAAAAGGAAGAATCGTAACCATCTCCAGTGACTACAGAATGCAGCAGCAAGGCTTTCAACTAACAAAAAAAAAGACACAGCCCATTAGTCCTATTTTACTCTTCTCACATTGGCTATCAATACATTTTATTACTTATTTTATCATCTTAGTTCTCACTTTTAGAGTGAATCTATAGCAAATATCTCTTGCTTTTTAGAGCCTCCTCTCAGTCTGAGATGTTCTGGGAAGAGGATCTTAGTGGCTCCACACATATTTTGAGACGAGAGGAGATAAATCTTGTAGAGCGGTGGCTCCAAGGTTGTGGAATGAATTGCATTCATTGTTCTGCCTGTGAAGAAGCAGCTAAAGACTCATTTATTCAGACTGGCTTTTATGCAAATTGGGGCTGTAACCTTTTCCTGTTTTTGTGTATGCTGATTTACTTTTGCACCCTTTGGTTTTACTTTCCCTGTCCCTGTTTTTTATTGTTATTTTAAGGATGCTATGCTAACTCCTATTCTATGGTGGCCTCAAAGGTTTATTTTCCACAGCTTGTGGATTGCAGTTCAATCCATCATAAAATAAAAGTATGGCACGAATGCCATCCAGGTCATTACCGTCGACCTTTACTGACAAGGTGTTCAAGGAAAGCGTTAATTGGAGAAGATTGCCAGGAGCAGCTCAGGGTGAGAGAATGTGTTAACAGGATATTTTGGAAAATGGCGAGACATGCAGCCACAAAGAGAACAGAAAAACAAACAAGGTGCCCTGGTTGGATAAGACTGAAACATTCAAAACTTTGTGTTGAAAAACTACTGCACATCACCTTGAACACACCGTTCCAACAGGGAAAGATGGTGGTGACGGCGTCATGCTGTGGGGATGGAATGATGGAAGGGTTTAGATTAAAATAGTTCAGAAAACAAAAAAAACATTTCAATCTGAGCTTGAAGTATCTCACAGCGAAGTGTTTTGTATGCTGAGCCCGTATACCCGCTTCTGCACAGGGTTGTTAGATAAAATTCCAATAGTCTACTTTGAATTTATGGTCTTGACAGGTAAAATTTGTAAATGTTCAGAGAGTGAACATTTCTTCAACCAAATGTTAGAAAACAGCAGTATTTCTGGTTAAACACTTCCTCCTACCACATCCTACACCACTTCTTCAGAAACACTTTGAGGAAGATGAAGCCAAAAACAAAGTAGAAGCATTAAGACTCTTAATAAAATACTCTGGGGATCAAATTTAAATGAAAACCTAAGCTGTTCCAGAGATATTGCCCTATTTTTTTTTTTTTTTTTAAGAGTGAGGTCAGCAGTAATTAACTCCCCGGCCAAGAATTAAAATATGAAAGGAAGAGGCTGAGCTTAAAATGTGTGATTAGCTTCCAGTAGTCAAACTCTATATTATAGCTCCTGGTGGCATGGAGTAACTTTGCCTTAAATAATTTTCCTTATGGTGGCTTTGAATAAAGAATCTCCCAACATCCAACCTTCTTCATACCCAAATAGCTAGAGTTAATTTTATTAATAAAAAATTAGCAGTAGAGGAAATTGTCAAGACGAAGAACTCCCATCCTCAGTCTGACATTATTATTTCACTATGCACAGAGATGATCGAAGCGCCAAGGTCAGAAGGCGGCCAGAGATTCTGTTAACATTGGAGTTGTGAGAAGATAGAAACTGATGGTAACTGGACATCTGTTTTCCCACGTTCAGGTGAACACTCAGCACCCTGACCTCGCACCCCAACAGGATGAATTTAGTCAGTCGCCCAGCTGCTCCCTGTCTGACCAACAGCTGGGCCACGTGTCTTTCGCCCGAGAACTGCTAAAAAGAATGTGAAATGATTTTAATCAGTCAGGCATCCGTCACTGATTTGTTTTCTAAGAAAGCCCTTCTGCATCCATCATTAATACTTTTAAGTGTTAACAGTTTTAAATTCAAATCAAATAAAGCATGCAATAAACTCCATTCAAATGAAGCAGTGAAAAAAGAAATGAAACCATGAGGTTCATCAGACAGGATAAATGCATTTCATCAAGCTCAGTGATGTGATGTCGGACAGACAGGCAAGAAGGATGAAAGATGGGAGTGACAAGGACAAACAAATACACTCTGCAAAAGCAACCTTTAAAAATCCTGTTAGAAATGAACAAACAAAAAAAATAAACATTCATGGGGAAACACTCAAAACGCTCACCTCCTTCTCTCCCCTTGTCTTCTTTCCTCTCAGCAGCACAGCAGACGTGCAGTAGAGTAGATGGCACTCCTCATCCCAGAGCTGTGACGGTGTGTGTGAGAGAACACCCCTCTCTGCCCATTCATAGCTCCACCGACGCACCACTCACTCACGCACGACTCGACGTGCAAACAAACACGCAAATGCCAGGTGTGCTACGGTGTCTGAACACTTTGCACATCGATGTAGTGCCGTTCCTTTCTCTCATGCTTAATTACAACCAGGACAATTGCATGCAATGGTCTAAACAAGCATGTTAGATGGGATGCATTCCAAAACCACGTGCTCCCACATACTATGAAATATATACACTGCTGACGTCAACCAGGGGGATGACATCATCCATGAGTCATCTAATGGGTTTTGTAACTCGAATAAAGCCTCGCCATCACAGAAACATGGCACACCCCCATCCAGCAACAAGTCTTGGAAAATATAAATCAGTTCATTGGCTATAAACCTATCCAAGGAACCAATAGTAACTCTGCATAGATCATCACTGACGTTACATGAAGAAGGAAGTTTTCCTTTCACAGGATAAAAAAAAAAAAATGGGTGTATAAAAAGAGTTTGCAGGTACTCAGACGAATCAGTCTTGTATTGTTGAGCATGACTCATCCAGTCACTCCACTGAGCTCGAGTCATCTTAGAGTGTGCTGAATGTATAATCTAAACCAAATCACAAGCCATTTCTTTCAGGCAGAAACAGACCTCGGATTTATTGAAAAATAAAACGCCTTTCATAGCAAACAAATTAACAGAGTTGGTTAAAAGTTTTGCTAGGTAACATAACACTGAATCTGTCACCCCAATAACAATTTAGGGATCCTGAAATGCCGTCGGAAGTGGGAGGGAACGAGACATGACCAGAGCTTCACAAAGTGCCTTCACAACAAACCATGCAAAACATACATTTCAAAGAAACAAGTGCCCACACAGGAAAACATATTTCAAGTAATAAAAGCTAATCTTCATAAAATATTTAGAAATCATAAGACACAGACATGCAAGGCACGTTTAAAAGGGCTTCTCAGACAGTCCATGCTTCCTCTGCAGATATACACTTATGCTTTAGAGTTAACATTAAAACATAACTGCAGGTTCGAGGGTGAATTCATCTGTACAACATATTTCAGGGTTTTAAGGTCAAACGTTTTATGCATTTATGGGTGCAGTATAGATTCGTAGCAAACATTCTCCAATGAAGATCTGTAGTGTTTTAAAAATTAGACAAATGTTTGCCATAATGTTTTCACCCATATAGATTTGCCTTCAAAATCCTATTTGATCAAAGGCAGAGGCCAAAGAAAATACTGCCGAGTATGAGCTTATTCATTAAAGAAAGTGCATCTGGACCAACAACTATCTTTTTACATAAATCAGATCACATTTCTGTTAGATATTCAACTGGGTTTTAAGACTTTGTCTTTCCACGCAATTCTGCGTCAAACTGTTGTTTCCCTCAAGTCTTTAGATTCAGATTTAGGAGCATCAGAACTTTCTTGAGATTTATTGGCTGGAGCCAGAGCCGAAGCCGGAGCCGGAGCCGCAGCTGGATCCGAAACCGAAGCCGGAGCAGGAGCTGCAGCCGAAGTCGGAGCTGCAGCCGCAGCCGAAACCGAAGCCGGAGCTGCAGCCGCAGCATCTGCATTGTCCCCCGACTCTGTTTTGGAGTCGGTAGTGGAAGCGCTGGTTGGACTGGAATTGTCTGTATTCTGTCCCTGGTTTGAAGAAAGCTGCAGGAATGAAGGGATCTCTAGCTGCTCTTTGGTCAGAAGGCCTCGCTGGTCATCTACTCTGCAGCACTGAGCTTTTGTCAGCATGTCCAGAAATCCTGATGCAAATCAAGACAATTATGTTAATTTTGCAAGTCAATTTTCAAAGGCAAACAGTGTTGAGCAATGTGCATCAGAATCATCATTTAGTAAGATGTAAGTGACGTAAGTGGCAAAGCACTCTGCAAAAGTATTCTATTGATAGCTTAGGCCATGGACAAACAAAACAGTGCAAGATTTTGAATTGGTGAAAAAATTAATTCAAAAATATTTTACAAATAAAATTCCAAACTGCGCTAAATTGTATTTGCTTTCTAAAATGGCTGCTTTAATTACAGCGGCAACAGTTTTCAAATGCAACATTAGTAACTTTCATGACAAGAGATTTTTTTTTTTTTTTTTGCTACACATCAACACATCATCCATCATCCATACAGTAAAAAGCTGATTGAGAAACCAGCTCTACCAGCAGGAAACATCGATCCCAGAAAAAAGATGGGCTGTACTGCACACCACTCCTTTCTCATCTCTAATTGCCCTAGATTTTGACAAAACAATTTGCCCTCAGCTTCCAAATGTGGCCTGCTTCATTTAGCTTGAATGAGAATTAAAACTTCTGTAATGTTACAATTTCTTTTGAATGGATTTAATCTTGACCTGACTTTGGTTTATGGATTTAATAAAGACAGTGAAAATCACTAGCATAACACACTTGTCTATAAATGAGCTCCAGAGAACCAGGTGAGAAATCCTCTAACAGCATGTGGTGTAATACCCAGCTACACCAGACACTGGTGAGGTGCCCTACCGTCCATGTCGCGGTTCTTATTGGGTCTGAGCTGCGTCCTGACTCTGTCGGTCTGAGTCGATGATCGAGGCTCCAGGCCTCCTCCTGCCTGAGGACGAAAACAGTTCCCAGAGACATGATGCACCTTTTACATACAGAAAGCTTAATATCAACAAATACACAAGCATCATATTTACAACACTCTAGTTCTAATTTAAAAAAACAAAAACAACAAATGAACATCTAAACAGGATGTGACTGAGCTTTACAATTAATGGTGTGGTTCCAAGAAAACAGCTTTAGAGCATGCTGATGTGTAAACTCTCACTAAGTATTATAAAAACAATTACGGCTTCGTGTGTGGTGGGCAGAAAGACCACCACAGGGTTCTTGTCTAGTTTTAATTATCAGTGAGGAAGAAGATAAGGGATTGTTTTTTCATTTACTGTTTTAAAGCTCGCTGTTGGTGAACTGCTGAACAGCATTGTGGGTCTCCAAACAACAGTTTGTGTTGCTTAGAGACAGCTTGACCCATCTTTACTGGGATGTTCAATAATTGTGGAGGAAACAAATAATCAACCAGCAGCCATGGTTCCTAAAACTAATCAGACTTTTACCCACAACAAAGTAATAATCTGAAGTGGAGGACAAAAAGTCTTCTAATTCACAAAAAAGTGAAAAGCATTAAAGCTCTGATAAAATGGTAACAATTGCATTAAAGGCAGTCTGACCTGTGCAATAGGAGAAGAATTCCCTCCTCTGGGAATAATGGTCTGCTCTTTACCTATTTTCACAGAAAGAGAAAAATTTGTAACACCACTTCCGACGTAAAATCTCTTTGCTCTCCCTGAACGCAGGGAAAGGAGCTGAAGCACAGACCACAGCTCTGATATGATGTAGGAAAATGAGATGAGAAAACTGAAAATGACACAGTGTTAAACGAACCAAATTCACTGTGACACATCAAACCCACAGAAAAGAAGAGCAGAGAAAAAGCTCAGCAAGAAGTCAGAATAAAGAGAAAGGGACATGGATGAAGGGATTTAGAGAAACCAGGACAGTAAATTGCTCTACTACATTCAGAGAATGAGGCATAAAAACACCAGAAAAATATAAAAAAAATAAAGAATCAAATTAGAGGAAAGAACATAACATGATGTGTGTTACCAATAACATATGGAGACCAGTGTTAATTATTGGAAATGGTCACTTTTGAAGCAAAATGATTGGATTTTCTAAAAGTCCAGCATATCTACCTTTGGCTTTTTCCAACCGCAGCGTCTTATTGGCTAGTCTGAACACAGAGCAGTTCAGGTTCACAGGCTCGTCACTTCCAACCTGAAACAGACAGCAAAAAAGAAAGAGATCCTGTTGAACGTACGCCGACAGTCAGTACTAGCAACCTCAACTCTGGCTCCACATATGCAGACATAGTCAGGAAATTAGAATATCAATGAAATTTTAACTCAATTTATTAAATAGAAGATAATTACATTTTGACACCTTGACTTTTTTTTAGTTCTAGCCCATCTTCAGTATAATTAAAGATACAACTTTAATCATCCTAACTAAATGGTTGAAGATACCACATATAAAATTAGAATCTGACCCAGATGAAAAACAAATAAAAATATTTGGAAATGCAGGAATATGGACTAAAAATAAATTACTTATAAATTAGTTAAAATTCTAAAGCAATAATTTATAAAACAAAATAAAAATGTATTATGAATTAAAACTAGAATTCAGTTTTAATTCTAGGAATTAACACTGAATAAATATTTTAAAAATATATATAATTTATTTCAAGATTTATTCAGTTATTTATTTTTTTTATTTACTCATTTCATAATGGTGTTTTATTTAGTGACCCTTATTTCGTAAAGCTACTTGATGCATTTCATGGACTTATTTCTTAACTCTGTTTTTATTTCAGGCTCTTTCTATTTCACATTCTTCTAGTTAAATCAGGGACCGGACTTTCCTCAGGTCCAGGTCAGAGGGAAGCGAGTTGGGAGACACCGAACTTCACCGTGACTGCATGAGACTAACCCACTTCACTAAAATAGAAGTGGGTTCTTTTGACAAGACAGTTAGAGAGAAATATGCTGATGGACAGACTATATATACCTTTACTGTATGAGCTAAAATTAGAGCTTCAGACTTTGGTATTATTGTTTCTGTTTTGGTTTCCCATGGCTCTAAGAAATTATTCAATGTACAATGAATAACACTCGGTCAATCTTTGGGGAAATGTTGTCTGCTTTTGTGACTTATTAAATGAATCAGTAAAGGGGGTAATTTTGACTAAATCATCTCAATGAAGGGACAGTCGTTACAAGAATGTCTGTTATCAAAAAATACCCTCTTTTGAAATCTGAAGTAAGTCAAACATGACATATGTTGAACAATTATTTGTCACAAAAAAAACAATTTTAAAGAAATAAATTATTGGAAATGTTCTTTTGCCGTTTATTATGTATATGTAAACTTCCAACTTCAAGCTGGACACTACTGAAAGAACAGACTAAACAAATGCATTTGATAAAGCCCAGACCGCATAATATGAGAGAAATTGCAATACTGTTTCTGAAAATTGTGATGGCAATATGTATTACAATTAATCAAAATTTTCCAAGCTTTCTTCTTTATCTTTTCACATATACAATGTTCCTACCTCTCCACAAGTTTTTGCATTTTCACCACTGTAACTGTACACCCAGTTTGGCCAGTCAGGCAATTTATCACATATTCATACTTTGTAGAGTATAAAATTTTCAGTAGCACATACTACCAAATATTGCAGTGTATTGCAAAGCACTGCTTACATTTTAATGGCACTTATGACTCAATAAAAGTAAAAATGTGAGTTTATTTGGCATAAGTGTAAATTATGTTCTGACAACTGCAGGGGAAATTGTGTACTGCTAATTCTAGCAAGTATCTATTCATGGCAAATCATTTTTAATTTTTATTTAAAGGTTTAAAAAATTTAATTAAATGGTGATACTGTTAAGCATAAGTAACCATTCCTAAATAAAAGACTGATTTATATACATTAAGGTGTCAGACATAACCACTTACCATAGTTACCGCTGTCTCTTGCGGCTTTAGATGGTACTTTTGCATCACTGAACAGAGAGCGTCCTGCAGTGTTTTACTGGACTTCGCCATGATTCCCACTGTTTTACCAGTAAAGGCATTCTCCAACCTGTGACAAGATAACATTTTCAAAAATAACCCACACAAATCCTAGTGAAAACAATGCTGATACATAAAATGAAAGTCAACACCTAATGACCTCTTCACATGAAGCGGAAATTTGACCTAATTTGGTCATGTGTTTGAAGAAATCCTGCCTAGAAGGCAGATGATGTGTGCCAACAACATCAGGATTTCCCCCAAATATGGTGAGACGTGACATGTTGTAGTGGTCGTGTAGTGGGTGTGAAAGTCTGCTAATGGTGACTAAAAAGGCAGACAAAAAAAGAATGAAAAGGAAGTGACTAAGATGACTCACGCAAATGTCACCCTGAGCTCAAGAGAGACCTGTTGATCTCTCAGCACGGAGCAGTCTTGGTCCAGCGACAAGGGCTGCCAAAGAGAGAGAAAAGTACACAAGACAGGAAGAAAAACAGTGATTTATTTTTTATTATTTATTTTTTTAAACAGCATCAGTTTCAACCAAAGGTTTCGGAAACGAAAGGCTGAGATGAGACTGAGAGGATGTTGGAACAGGAAGAGGTTAATCGTCTCACATGTTACCAAACATGGTTAAAGAGTGGCACTGCAGCTGACAGCTTCATCTGAAACAGCAAGTGCTGCAGCACACAGAGGAGAAGCTCTCACCTTGTCCTTGCCATGAAGATAAATCATGACATCTTTTAATGGGAAGCCCCTTTTCTCACACAGGCTGGCCAGCATGTCCTTGATGGGCTGCCCATTACGTGTAGGGGCCAAGGAGGCGCTGCCGTCAGGCAGGTAGACACAGCAGTAACCCCCCTCCACCCCAATACGGCTCCCGATGCCAGCAGCCTGATCGCGGGAGATGGGACCCGGCCGACCGTTCTACACAAGATGGAGAGCAAAAAGAGAATATTTAGACGAATTTCCCAGCTTCAGGTCTGCATTTTATTATTGTAGACCTGAAGCTGATTACGTAAGACCATGGTTTGTTTGACCATAATCTTACATAATTGATCATTTATATGATCTGCAACATTCCTGGAATATTTGTCACAAATGTACTGACCTCCATCTGTCTGCAGAGGGAGCCAAGCTCCACACTGCTGGTTGATTTGATTGACATATTTGACTGTTTCAGAGGACCTGAGCCGTTTGATGGATCTATAGACAAAAAGAGAAAAACTCAAAATACAGAATAAAAAAAAAAAGAAAGAAACAATCTGACATACGACCACTACTACCTCCCCAGGATCCTCTTTTCTGCCGCTGTTTCTCTGAGACACTAGTACCACTTGGTAGACTATTGGAGTCAGTCTTTCTGTTCTGTTTGACAGATTTATAGAGATAAATCAAGGTTTAAAAGGAATAATGGGTTGTTGCCTTGATCTTTATGCTATTCACCTTCTTGTCACTTGAGGGGCTCTTGTTGGCCACGTCGTCCAATGACCTCATGCGGACAGGCTCTGTCGAGAGCTGAGGTAGATGTTTACCTTCTACGCTTGCCAAGGTGCATCGCTGATAGAGAGGAGAGCGCACAAAGCGCCGGTAGCTGTCCATCTTCATCAATTTAAAAATCTAACACAAGAGAAGGATTAGGGCTGAACTCCTGAGTTAAGCAATAAATACATGTACCAGTGACTATATGGGAGTGTAAAAGTTCTGCTAACCTGAGCCTGAGATTTGTTAAACATGTCAGGAGTGGGTTGCTCCAGATCCTTCTCCTCCGTCTTGGCAGTGTCATCGATGTTCACACTGTAGGGAGCGCTGTTAGACAGGTAAGTGTCGTAGATGGAGCGAGCTGCTGCTTTCAACTAAAAAGAACAGATAAACCACAATGAATCAATGGAGATTACACACCATTTCTCACTTACTGTATTCAAGCTGTTGAATAGGAAAATAAATGTCTATGCAACCTGTTTTCTACTTTGTTAAATGCAGTAAAACCAAAACATTTTCAAATAATTTTAAAATTAACATAGGAGCAATTCTTTTCCAACAATGAAATGCTACACTCAGCGTTATCTATGTGATTTTCTTTATTGCTGTAGAGGCTCTGCTTCAACTCAGCTGTTTTATTAAAGTGAGTGTAAAACATGCATGTTAGAAAACAGAGCTTTAAACACTCAACGAAATGAGTCAAATAAATACGGGAGCTAAAGAGTGACACCACACCTGATCCAAAGATGTGGCTGGAATCTTCCTGAACTTTTCACATTCTTGCCAGAATAAAATGTTCTCTGCACTCACTTCGGACTTCAAGAAGGCCTGTAGAGAAGCAAGCAAGAAACAAGAACAAACATGCCTAGCTTAGCAGGAATACCTTTAAAAAAAAAAAGCGTTATTATCCAAATAGTCTGTCTCACCGTAAAGTAACAGACCCCATGGGGGTCTTCTAACAGCTTCTCAAAAGAGACGGCCCAACTCAGGACACTGTTGGCGGAGTTGACGTCCCCTCCTGGGGTCCCTGGGAGGCTGGAGCTGCTGCCTCCGCAGCCCCGCGCAGTCATGTTCAGCTCTAAAAACACAATCACACCTACTTTATGAGAGCTAAACAGAAAGCTGGAACTTGAGGCTTAATCAGATCTTTTCATGCTCAAACATGTTGAGATATGTAAAAGGTTGGTCATGTGCATGCTTACCTCCATCTGACACTGCCTGACTCTGGGAACAAATAGAGAAGTAAATCAGGAGGCTTTATAAAGCAAACAAAATGTAGGGAAGAATATCTCACTGCAAATCAACTTTGCTGATTCTGTCTTAGACTTACAATCTCTTCAAAAACAATTTCTGAAATATGCTTTTGAAAATGTGGCTCCATTACTATTATACTTATTGTCTAATTGTAGGAGAATGCTTAGACAAAAATGAACATTTCTGCAACACCAATAAATGCATTCAACCACATACAATAGTTACATTTACAAAAGGAAATGTGAACAACAGCTGCAGATTTTTTTCTGCATGTTCTGTCAGTGTAGCGCAATCAGCCAGGACAGTTTTCACAGGAAGTGGTTGCAACACTGATGACAGCAGTTCTCATTCAGCTTTCAGAGCGCACAAAAAAATGTCATGTCTTGCAAAAGTATCTCCCACAGTAGCTGACAGACAAGAGTTTTGTGAAACTCTGGGATCAAGAAACAAAGATTTGGCTAAACAATTATTTTTCAATGTAATTCTATGAAAAAGAAGAGAGAGATGAGGTGGATTTGTGAGAGGTATTTATGTTTTCCTGTCTGGGTTTCCTAATGTGGGGGCTCTGTTTCCTACCACAATCTACACATGTACAGGCTGGTGAATAAAAATTACTCAGAAGTGTGAATGTAGATGTGTCTGTCACTCTAACAAAAAAAAATAAAAAAACTTCCCCACAGACTATAAAGGTCGATGTTCTAATTTATAAATGCAATGATATAACTACCATCATTGTTTGCTAGTAGTCTAAGCTAAGATGCTCAAACTGTACAATCTCAAAAAAATATATATTGTTTGTAGTTTTTGTACCATTTGCTTTAGTTTCTTATATTTTCCATTCACTTTCATTTTTAGTCTTAGACTTACACCAAGCAGACACTTTTGTAAAAACACCTTGGTAGTTACAAACTTTAAAAGTGCCTTAATTATTCAAGAAAACAATTCACCATGACTCTCAGATGATATGTCATAGTGGTGAATAGATTTCAAATTACTCCTCTGAGAATTTGCTTAATCTTGAAATTATAGCATCATGCAAAAGCTGAAGATTCCACACCAGTTTCAGATAATGTTTGTGTAATTTTGCATTTCATGGAAGTAGACCTCATAAGACACAAACACTGTGGTAATGAGTGTACCACAGTATACACTCACAGTGAGTGTACATTAAATTGGGGGGACATCCCCCCCCATTTTGCTGAGGGAATTTACCTCCCCAGCAAAATGATGCTAATCCTGTGCTATTAGCATCAATGACACTCCAAAACAGACCCTTGCTGATCCAGGCAATGTTTTTCCAATATATTATTCTTTAGTTTTGATGAGCTTGTGTATGTTGCAGCCTGAGTTCTCTGTCCTTAGCTGCCAGCTGCTGCTGTAAACCATATGTTCCATGGTTTGAGGTGTTGAATGTGTAGATCTGGTATTCAATATACGTTGATTGTCGAATGGTTATGTGAGCTACAACTTCCACAATATTCTTGTCATCCAAAAAATAATGACATAGTAGACATTTTTTCCTTTTTCTGCCCAGTGTGTGTGGGAGAAATTCCCATAGATCAGCAGTTTATAAAATTCTAGAAATTCATTGTCACCTCAATCCATTAACCTCAGGCTCATCCTTGTGGGATTGCGAGATGTGCCGATCCCTATCTCCAGCAGTCAACGGGCAAGAAGCAAGGCACACTACAGACAGGTCGCCAGTCCATTAAAGGGCAACACAGAGTCAAACCACCATGCACACACACACATTCACATCTAAGGATAATTCAGAGTCATGCTTTTGGTCTGTCGGAGTAAGCTGGAGTAGCCAGAGAGATACAGAAAGACGCGAGGCTGGGACTCAAACCCAGGACCGTCTTGCTGCTACACAACAATGCTACCAACTGTGCCACTGTGAGCCTAAATCCCTTGCTTTGAATTTCATTAAACCGCCATTTTGGGTTGATTAAATGCACCGAGTTGTTGCCAGGTGATTCACCATTTGTGTTGAGCAACTGAACAGTTGTAAATGTTTCATTTACACAGTGGTCACATAAAATGACCACAGTGTATTTTTTTTATTAAAAATATGTTTTTAACCATTTGTGTAACTGTAGTTTAGCAGCCTTAGTTCATGATGAATGAAGCTGGTTGAACACGATTGTGTTTAATTTGAATCATTATCAATCATTATCCTGATAGTAAAAGATTAAGCTCAGTGTGGGAGGAATTTCTTAAATTACAGCATTGTGTATTTTGTCTGTATCCCCAGTTGTTTTTATTTCATTAAAACAAAAAGCAGCTTTTTATATTAGTCTAAACTAAGTCTCTTGTCAATAAATAAAAGGCTAGAAAAAGCAGAAGGGTTGAAACCAGTTTCAATCCAATGAATTTAACAGAACATATTGCATGCGAGATGTGATCTAAATTGCTTTTTGTGTCAAAGATCAAATTACCAATAGAACTAATCACAATGTGTCTGAGCTATTAAACTGCTTTAAAGAGCATTTTTCAACAGTAATATGCTGACCTTTGCTGCAACTGCACTCCTCATTGACTTCCCCATTTATTTATTTTTTCCTTTTTTGTCTGTTTGATCTGAAAAGCCATCAGTCATGGCAGAAGGAAGTCAAAAAAACAGTCAAACAAATGTCAATAAATTGAATCAAATAAAGTAACACTATCTGGCTTGCCCACATTGTGTTTTCTGTACTTAAGCAGAAACAGGAATGCAAACATAGAAGGTAGCTGCCAAATTATAAAGGAAATTCTTACGTTTCATGCAAAATTTGTGCTAAACGTCCAAGACATTCGAGGGCATCTACAAAAAGACATTTATTTAAGAGCTGAGCCATTTCAGGAAATGGAGAGTGAATTCAAGCCAACTCAGCCTACACAGGACAGATTGGACCACATGTATGACTCGCTTTATGCTTCTGGCTCATAAAGACCGGCCTGTCTTCAGCGGCAACCAACTGCAGCCACACAGCCTGATTGGTGCTGGCTTTGCGGGATCGGGAAGGCAGGCGGCACACGTCAACATGGGACAACTGTTCATCAACCCGCTAAATGTCGACTGACACTTAGCGGTATCAGGAAGTACTAAAATGAAGGCGAGCACTTAAAACGATAAAACCTACAAGTTAATGGGTGCAAAACACAAAAAGAACTGGGCGCAGATAAAAATCAACAGAAACCTGTTCAAACCTAAAAAGAGTGGTACACGCTTACCATGTGGGCAAGAGGAATCCCTAAAGAATTGCAATTCTTCGCCATTATAGCCTGGATACCAGATTGAAAAACACACACACACAAAACACCTCTGTCCTCTCCGTCAAAGGGATACAGCGAAGTGCTCCACCCAAACTTGATGAGCACTCTTCATAACAAACACTCAGACATCACTTGGGTCTTCCTGTCACTTCCTGCCTGGAAGGGAAGTCTCGCCATAGCAACAAGCCACAGAAGAGGAAGTATGGTTACTATGATCAAACTGTTTTCAACCTACATCTTGAGAAACTCTGTGATGTGGGCTCGTAAGCAGACTCACTATGCTTTGTGAGCAGTTCAGCTGCTGTGTGCACTTTGAGATGCATGCAGCTGAGTTTTAGTTTTGACGCAAGTCACAGTTATAGTTCCCCACAAGGCTGTTTCGTGTTTTGGGGAAAGATTTCACTTCAAAAAGTCCACATACAATGTCAATACAAACAAGCAGACGAGCCCAGTTGAAATAAAAAATATGTAGTTTATATTATCCAGGTATATTTTTTTTATCCAAATATCAGATTCGTTTTAGAATAAGAGGCTCCAGAACATTTTTATGACAAGTTTCATTTAAGCGGTCAAATTTCACCAGCTCTCTGAGTTCTTCTAATAAAGCTAAACTCATGTAAGGAAAGTTCATAATGAGTACAAATAATGCGGAGGCAATTTGACCAATATATTTTGGGACACGTGTAATTCACTCACCTTTCTCCCCTCTCTGTTACAACAAACTAAAATACGCAATTTCTTGTACGTCCTGTGTTGCTTCAGGGAAACGCGTTTTGCCAGGCCGGAAAACTTGTGAGAAAGTGCACTGAGAGCCACCATTTTTAGTAATAGGAAGAGAAAACGGTTTCACGAAACCACAAAGATGACAACATCCAGCACCTCCTCGGGACGACACCTACTCTCAAGTACGCGACACAACCAACAGGTGGCACTGGCTCATTTTAATTAATGGCGGCCAATTTAGGCTCGCCATTAATTAAAACTGTTTATTTATTTTTCAATATGTGGCACGAGAAGACAAACTTATTTTCATTACCCTTAATATTTCTGCAATATCTGTTCTTAAAACTGCAAAATGAATGCACACTTACCCCAGAATCAGACTTCGGCGTTGCGTTTAGCGTCACGTCAGAGTTAACAGAGACGGAGAAGCAAGTATATCGACGTGGCGTCGCCCGTAGACGTTGCGGTGTCCCTGGACATAATTTAGAGACTTAATTTCCATAAGCAAGCACCGCTTTTAATTTATTTTGTTTAGACTTGTAGGTGGTGCGAGTAACTTTGCTTCTAGACAAACTTTTTCATGTGTGTCTTGTGAAATAAATACATTTATTTACCCCACAGCTTGTTTTTAATGTTGATACGAGGAGCAGCCATGTTGAAATGCAAAGTCGGCCTTGCAAGCTGTAACTGGGGTTAGTCAGAGTTGCTCTCGCTTTCCCAGTGGGAAATTCCAGTTTCAATTGATTTTTCCAACTGGAACTCAGCAATAGAAGTGGGCCTCCGTGTTACCAAATATAAACAAAACGTGGTCTAAATAATTACAAAATATGCATTTTATGTATAATTTTTTAAGTCATAAGAAAGAAATGTCTGAAAACTAAAAAGATTGGCTATAGAGAGCTTTTGGACTGATGCAGGCAAAAAGCTCAATGTAATAAAACAGATAATGCTCCAAAGAATAAAATGAACACAAACTGTGGGGTTTGTTTTACATGTGCGACTCATTCGCTCCCAAATGACTCATGTTTGGGATCATGCAAATCTGGCAAACCAACTAAGGAAAGAACTGGAATAAAACTTCAAAATATAACTGGACACAACACAATTACTCTCAAAGATTGTCAGTGACACAAAAATAAATGCTTATGCGATAAACCCAAAAACAACATGCATAGTGAGAAAGGTCCTGGCAGCTAATCTTTTCCCTATGCAGTGTGTCAGAACCAACTCCCAAATGGGGCACTTAGATCACTGTAATGAGTGAAATGAGCAGGATCAAAGGTCCCTCATAAGCTGTTAAATGATTGTAATTAACAGAAAGCTATTTCAAAGCTTGCCTAGGCCTGTGCTTTCTCGATTTCCTTCGTAAAGACTGACAGCAGCTCTTGATGTAGTTATGCCTTAACCCCACTCATTATTTCAGCTCTTCATTGTTCGCTGTTGCAGTATGGAAGATGATCATGAAATCTGACTTAGAAAAGTTTATTTTTAACCAGATTTAGAGAAAAGTAAGGCACCACACTTTCGTTAAAGCATGTTCCCTCTTTTCTGTGCTTCCTTATATTGTGGCCTTTTTGCTGGTGGAAAGACATGGATTGTGTCTGTGCTGGTGTTTGACACGAGTTGTCACTTGAGTAGATTTTTGCTTTCATTTTAAAATGTCAGCGCACATAAACTAAAGAGGAAATGGCAGCAGGGTGCAATATGTATTCAACATGATTTTCATCAGCTGGACCAAAGTGTGGAGATGTGGCTCGCATGCAAATTGCAACACACAAAGAAATGTCTGTTAGTTTCTGTGCGGTCACCTTCTCTGTGTGTTGTTTCTTTCAAACAGTCTGGTGCTTAAATTGCATTTTGGTGAATTTTTGCTTCATTTCCACTCTTTTGAAGAATCTCTGTCTCTATTGTGCATACTTAAAAGAGCTCCAGAATTCCATCCACTCAAAGAAGTAATAAGGAAACAAAAGATAATCTACAGCACTCTCTAGTGGCCAGTCTATGAATATATGTCTCACTATGAAGACCAAGTATGTCTTTATTGAATGTGTCTACTTAAAATTAAGTTAACTTTTGTTAATGCGTGTATTTCTAAGTAGGAGTATCCTTGATCTGAGTCTCTTTGTACGCTATGTGCTCAAGGGAAAAGGCCTTTGCATAGAGAACGTTTTTTTTTTTTTTTCTGATGACAGGATGTTCTTAAGTACTCCTTTGTGAGTGCATGCCTCACTTGACCTCACATATTTCAATTTTTTTGTAAAAAAACAAAAAGCAAAAAAAAAACCCATATGAAATGTGAAATATTTGAACAAATTTGCATTAATCAGCACCCATACTGCGATGGCTGGCTATCACCTACACCTTTGAAACAGATAAACAGTGGCAGTGTTTGTGATGCCAAATTCCAGGGATGAAAGAATTTGCATCCCTATCTGAGTTCATAATCCGTTCTTCCGAGCTTTTTCTGTTGCAGAGACCTTCAGGCTAAGCAAACCAGAGCAGGGCAATGCACGGGTCTGTGCCTTGAGCGACAAACCAGGTAAAATCAAGACATTTAAGCCTTGAAATAATGTAATCTTGGGAAAAATGTAATTATTTGCGTCAGTGTATCCTAAGTCTAAAATTTACGAGATGTTCTTTGCACTTAAGTCTTAAATTGATCACTTTTGGTTGACAGAAAATGATCAGAACAGGGAGAGAGCTTTTGCTCGGACTTCTTCTGGGTAAAAACTTATATTTGTTTATTCACCATTTTGGCAGTCTGGGTACCAAGTATTTCTATTTGATTCTGTTTAAACTCCTCCATATTCTATTTGTTTTTGTAGTTTGTGTCTTCTCTTCCTCTCCTGCTCAGGGATGTAATATCACAAAAGGTAAAAACAAAAGTTATTTATGGCCACAATTTCATCAAAATAGGACAAAAGTGTTTTAAATTAGTGTTTTTTGTTTATTATTTCTCTGTAGAATGCTGTGAGAAGAAAATTAACGTCACTGAGTGTTCTAACGGTATATCCACTCTTTCTTACTTGTTTATTTTACATGTGATTGGAAATGCTGTAGTTTTAATGTCACTCGTTCAATAAAGTCAAACAGAGGTAAGCACAAACGTGGTAAACACAGGAGACTCAAAATATTTACTAAAAATGTGTAACTGTTGATATTCCTTATAATTGTTGGACCACATAGACAAGGAATGAGCTAAATTATTAGAAAAGTAACTTTCTAGGTCTTACTATAAACTGCTAGTCAGAAGTAATATCATTATCATCCAGAAGTAAGCCAAACAATATATCTATTTCTTACAGATCACTGTAAGCTATAAACTTTTCAGATCCTCCAAGACTATCACTACTAAAACTCTTTTTCTTCCCAACAGACTTCAAAGCAAATGTCAATAGTTCTCTATCCACCATAAAGGAGAGCGATGACGTGACTCTAGAATGCTCCCACAACATCCCTGCTCTGAACTTGAGCTATGAATGGTTCTGGAATGACAAAAAAATTGTCGAAGATAAAGACAAATATGATCATGTCAATAACAAAACATTAATTTTGAAAAAAGTCCTTTCAAGCAGAAAGGGCGATTACAAATGCTTTGTGACCACCTCATGTGGCAGCTGTGAATCCGAGCCATATCATCTCGAAATAGAGAGTAAGTAGATGTCTTGAGTCCACAATGGCTCTCAATTGTTTTTCTTAGGAAAACAAGGTCAAAGATTTTAACTTTTGCTATTTTTCTTGTTCTTGTTCCCTGTGAATCTCCATCTGCTGTCATTCAGACAACTCAATCGTGATCATAATTGTCTGTGGGGTTGCGGCTTTGGCCCTTATCCTAATAATGGGGGTGGCTATGAAGATTAAGCTTAAAAATGACAAGGGTAAGAACTTTTTTTGGATTGTTTAAGTATTTAATTCTCTTTTTTCTTTTTAAAATGTTAAACTGACTGAAGGAGCTGTAGTCTTATTTGAAGAAACATGGCTGTAGTCTGCAGTCGCTTAGAATAACTGCACAAAGACTAAAACATGGGTAAACACCTACACTCCCTCTATGCAAACTTAGTAAAATTCCCAGAGGCTTGCAAACAAAGATGTTTTAATAAATTTCCTATGAAAGGTGCGTCTTGGATTAACAGAGCCGTGTGGATTCATATGACTACAGCCATGCAAATCTGAAAACTTCCCCGTACACTCTGAAATTATTTAAAACTTTATCTAAAATTAAAACTTTACCTATGAACGTAGACTTTGAATACTGCACAAAAATTGACACAAATTTAGATGTTAACCAATTAGCAACGTCAGTGGTTAAATAATGAATAATGCTTTTAAAAACAGTCATGAATAATGTTACTGATGATGCTGTTATTGCTACACAGACCTTATAAACTGAGCTACAATTCATTCTGGTCCATAACAGAATTTCAAATATAGTTTCAGAATAGAAAACCACAACTGAGAGTTGTTCAGACTCTGACCACTAGATGGCATGAGCTTCTATTATGATCCAGTGTTGACCCGGTTCATCGTCAGCAAGAACTAGTTCTTAACGTTGTTCATCCAGATTACAATACACACATCATAAAAAAACTAGATATTTTGGACCTGAGTTCCTATACAAACTAGTTCTTGTTCATTTGTCATATTTTGTATGATGCATTGAAAAAATATAGATAGATTATGACATCATTAACAAATATGCCTCGCACCTATTTTATTCTGTCTTATTTGTTTTTGCTCACCTCAACATTATTTTAATAATTGCTAAATTTCCAAAATGTCTGACATCATGCACAAACATAGAGATATAGACATATTCCACCAGTTTAAAAATAATACTGATGCTGCTTTGGAAAGATAAAGTAAACAAGCAAAGTTGATGTGTTTTTTTTTTCTTTTTTATGACCTAGAACATTTGACCAAAGATTTTCTTTTTATGCCTCAGATTATTTATTTTACTGTTAAATAAATTATGTTTTTTTTTTTTTTTTTACATTTTGATTGCATTTAAATAAAATACCTGCAAGTTACTTTAAGCCATGCCTCAAACTCCTGAAAACATTCCCCGTAAACATAATTTCTCAGTGCACAGTGTTTCATCTGTGTTATTTTTCATCATTATCAGTTGGTGAGCAAACTTGGTTTTATCATAAGTAGCGTGAGAAGATTTATGACATTTTGGAGTTAACACTAATTTGTCTTTTCGCCTAGAGCTTCATTGTAAGATAAGGGTTTCAATCAGATTTGCACATGTTTTAAACATTAAACTGGAACGAGACCAAACAAACTCGATACGATGTGACAGTCTGATGCTTTTAAAGGTCTGGTTGATTAATTCCTTTAGTTTTGGTCTCACTTAGCTTTGCTGCTTCCTCTCTTTGTGAGCGTTTGTATTTATTTAGAAGAGATGGCTGTTATAATGATGTTTGCAGATCTTGAAGCTACTTATTATGAACTTACTCAGTGCTTATTAATCAGTGTTACCCTATGCTTATTGGCAGTTCAACACAAGGAGAGAATGAAGCAGAGGGCAGAGCAGAGGGCACAAGATGCACAGAATGCTGGTCCAATCCCATTTTCCAGAGGATACTGAAGAAAATGGCCTTTTGCATATAACTGTGATGGATTCTAAGCTTCCTGTCCTGTCAATGAACTTTTTCTGTTTCCTTCTGTAAATAAAGTCTCCAGTTTCACTTGGTGTCACTGTTGGGGGATAAGAAATTCAAAGTTAAAGAACACATCAGTTGTTTTTTTCTCTCTTTTTTCTCAGATTGTATATTTCTGAAAAGGTTACTGTTAACATTCTCACTAGATGTTTGCAAAAACCCCAGTAATAAACAAAAACCTTGATTTACAATGTTAATGTGAATTGAAATAGCATAGAGTTAATATATTGAATGGAAGAGGTGCAAATATAAATAAAGAGCTAAAAATCTAACTGAAATCTGTCAAAAATCATTTTGATCTGTGTGACGCAATTTCAACTGGTTTAGTCCAAAAAAAAAGGTGTCTAATTATTATGGTATGCTCCACAAGGAACCATGTCACTGACGATAATAACAGGCTTTCAATAGCTTCACAGAGTCATAGTTGCAAAACATTCTGATGTCTTTTGTTAGACATACTTCTGAACGTCTGATTGTTTCAGTCGGTACTGCTGTGGTCATAATCTAGAAGTGGGAATATCTTTTCACCACAACCTGGCCCCAATCAGATGATCTTCCAACATTGCTCTTCGGAGAAAAATGTATGTTGAATCTTGTTTAAGGTTATTAGCAGAAGATTTGGACAAACCAGTAAAGTACAGAAAAAAATAACACGTCAAAAATGTCATCCCATCAGTGACGTTTGTAGGTGAAAGCATCATGTCCTGGGGTTATTTTTCAGTAACTGGTACTGTCAGACCTCTAACTGAAGGGAGGACAACTGGAGAAAAGTAATCAAATGTTCATGACAAAGATTCGTTGCCTTGTACAAAGTGATGAAGACAATAATCCCACATACTCTGCAAAGGAAACAGCCAGTCAGCATCAAAGAAAGAAAATAAAGCTGCTAGATTGAGTCAATCAACCAACTTGACTCTGCTTGAAAATTTGTGGATGAAGTCAAAAATCAGCGAATTGGCAATTTGTCCGCAAAATGTTTAAGATTTGAATCCAGCTTGTGTGGATGAAATGGACAAAATAACTCCTGACCAATACATCCCAACGAGTCTGTTTTTTCAGTACAGTTTACAACTTGATACCATCATTGCTAAAAAAGTAAAAATGATGGATAATAATTGTGTTCAACTAATATTCCTAGCATCATTCCACTGTTCCAATAGATATTTTGATCTCTGCAGGTTACATGTTTTTTTGTTGTTTTTTTTTATCATACTTCTGTGGGCCCATTTGAAACTCCTAAAAAGTGCTGTGTTAAACACTTATTTTCCCCACTGTATGAATATTTTTCATGATGTAATGCTCCTTCCACATTGCCCTGTTTGGCTGAGGAAAACAAGTCTAGAAATGTTTTAATCCAAATACAGGATAGAGATTCCCACTAATCCTCCTGGATGCTCTATTCACAGAAGCACACTCTACACAGAGCAGCTTAACAGTGGCTAGCCTGTAATGGATATATTGAACAATAAATCCATCCAGTCACCCTCTAAAAGGCAACCATATGAGGAATCAGACTAATGAAAGCAGAAACAGTCTCCTGGTTCAACACTGATTTAACCTTGAATGTTTACATGTTAACCTTTTCCACACTGAGACCACAGAGTGTCTTGCATTAACAGCAGTCATATGGGTGATCATTTTCTTTTTCCAATCTGTGTATGTGAATGGGTTGGGAAGAACTGTTTATTTAGCTGCCTCCTGCAGCAGGTGGCAAACGGATAATCCAGGTAAAGCCACTGCAAAGTGGAGAGGGAGGGATGGACCAAGGTGTGGGGGGAAGGGAGGAGGATGGAGCGGCCTTTGCTTGGACGGCGAGGGCTAATTCTGGCCTCCTAATCCTAGTCCCCATCCACCCTCCCCCTCTTCCTGCTCACAGTGGCACTAAGGAGATGTTGACGCCCAGGTAGACATTATCACTTACACACATAACACTTAACCTAGACAAGTTTTCAGAGAAGGGGAGAGCGTAAAAAAAGCAGTATTTGCAGGTTAATTATCTGGATAGATACTCTGCGTGATCTGGATTGCTTACACACCTGTGTGAGTGTCTCTGGAGAATGTAGCTGCAGCCTGTTAGCCAGGCCACAGGACACACACCAACATGGGAGAAGCTCAGAAGGTAGGTGAGCTGATCTGCCAGAGCAGGACATAGAAAGTCAAATGTTAGCTTACATCTATGTGTTTCTTTAGGTTGGTTATAACTCGAAGAAGATGAATCATTCAGGATATGACATTTTTTTCTCACTCTTTGTTATTCTCAGTCAGAACGGATTATCCAAATTCCTCAGGTTGTGAGTTCAGCTCTAATTATACCGTTACATTTGTCTCTTTGATGTGGAGTAAATCGCACGAGCGTCATTAGACACATCACTAACAATCAAATGTTGAACTCTCGGTGCAAATACTCAGCAACGTGGCGGACCTGCTACGCCACAAAAACTGTTGCGCAACCTTTCAGACTGATCACATTGAACAAGGTTCTATTATATGAATGGAGCATCTGATGCCAGAGCTTTTCTAAATGTAGCCTCAGATTAATTTTTCTCAGAATGGGGGCTGGGGGAGCGTCAGTCGCATCAAATCTGTGAGCATGAGTTGGAAAGAAAGCTTTAACCACAAATCAGACAGAGGTCAGAGAGGGTTTATCAGTTTACTGATAGAAGTCATGTTTGTTTTCTCATTAGCTGTTCAAGCAGTTTCTGCTCCTTGACTCCCATTACAAGAATAAAAAAATGCATTGTTGTGTTACAGGTGTAAACACAGTTCACTTCCTTGCCATATTTTTTCTCTGTCTGACCTCCTGCCCCTGACACTCATCACCTTGCAGGGCTTACTCTCTGTCATAGAGAAACTGAAAGGATCCACAGATCAGGAGGTCAGGATAGTGCTGCTGGGTTTGGACAACGCAGGCAAGACAACACTGTTGAAAAGCCTGGCCTCGGAAGACGTGAACACCATCACACCAACACAGGTAGGAGGAAGTGCTTAAGAGCCAGTAACATGCAGACTGCATGGCCTGCTTTCTAAAAACATAATCAGACTTTTTGGGTGTATGTAGTAAAAGTATGACATGGATGTCATCTTCCCATCTTTTAAATAACCTTTCAAAAGAACATAAACCATGCTCTGATTTGTATTTCCCCAGCACGCTTTCTTGCAAGATATACAGACTGAAGCCGAGTTCTATTTATTTATTTTTTTCCCCCTATCGTCTCGCTCTGATGCAATTATCTAATCTCTAATGTCATTATCTGATGCCCTTATCTGACTCTTCCAAGAAAATATTTGATGTCCTGCCAGGTCCTGGACCAGTGTGACAGCTCTTCAGGCGGGGAGGATGTCAACCAGTAAGACACGGCGACAGTGTCCGTAGAAGTAAATCAGACTTGACACATCAGCCCATACTCTTGGCTTGATCCTTCTGGTCTTATCCTCAGATTTGGTCCTCGGCTGCCCCTCGGGATAACGTTGTTATAAAACTTTGCCAAGTGAAACACGGGCGAGATGTTATGAAAATCAGCTGCGGATTAACACGCTGGCTGTGTGTTTCTAAAGCACACCTCACTCTCTCTCTGACACATAGCTAAGAACGACAAAGCAAACTTTATTGGAGATGTGTTTTAGGAGGCTTCCACTCCGCTTTGCACATATTTTGAATTATATGCTGTGACACATTGCTCTCTGTGGTTTCTTCCAGGGCTTCAACATAAAGAGCGTGGCCTCTCATGGCATGAAACTCAATGTTTGGGACATTGGAGGACAGAGGAAGATCAGACCATTTTGGAAGAAGTATCTGGAAAACACAGACCTCTTGGTGAGCAACGTTGATTTAACTCAACCCATTCTTATGTTTCCAACACCAAACGGTTTGTACATAATTACTTACAAATAATTACTTACAAAGGATCATAATGTCCAAATGAAAAAGATCAGATTGCTTTATTCCTGTGCAATATTACGATTTATGGTAAAACTAGCAGTTTTGTAGATATTTAGCATGGAAGTGAAATCCACCAGCAGTTGGAGACTGAAATATTTCAACAATGAAGGCTGCATATGGCACATTCTAGCTTCTTCGAGACTGCATATTTTTGACAATAAAATTAATGGTGATACTATTAAAAGAAAAGACAACTTTTTATGTTTTCTTTTTTCAGATTTATGTTATTGACAGCGCAGACAAGAAGAGGTTTGAGGAGACGGGATTGGTAAGCTTGGAAATTCAGTTTGATTCCCGCCCCACAAAAAAAGAAGCATCACAATGTTTTAAGATATCATGTTTGATTGTTTATGTGTATTTAAAATTCCTTTCAAGCAGTTTCCACAAAGATAATAATCTTTTTTGCTTAGTGGGTTGCCCACTTTTTAATTGAAATCTTGAGAAACTTGAAATACAGGAAAGAATATGAACACAACAATAATATATGTATTGTCTTGTTTAATGTATGATGTCTTCTTAATTTATTGATGAGGATGATAAGGAATAAAAACAAAAAATCAAAGGCTTACTGTTAGAAAACTGCAACAAAACTGTTCATTGTCAGATCATGTTACTGCATTGAATGGCGACAGGTAGAAGATGCTGCTATCGTAATTACACTGACTGTTGGGTTGTTTTGAACTCTTAAAACTTACAATGACAGAACAATTTCAAAAAGCAATATTTCAGTAATTATCTGGCCACAAAACTATGTCATGTGTGATTATGTAAAATTAACTTGTCATTTTCATGTATACCCTGTTTTGTTTGCTGTCTTTTAATACAAATCCTGACTTATCCATAATTGAAAACTGTATATTTGTTCGGGTATTTTTTAATGTATTTTTCTAATTATTTATCAGTATGAAAGCTAACATAACTCTCATCCCTAACCAAAGACCTGAAGATAGTTATCTGTGTTTAATTTACCACTTTGGTATTGGTGATACACTTTGAAGTATTCTACATCAAACACTTTATTTTGATGGTCGAAATGACTCACAAAAGCTGTATGTGCAGGAGCTGTCTGAGCTGATCGATGAAGAAAATTTAAAGGGCGTTCCAGTGCTCATCTTCGCCAATAAGCAAGATCTGGCCACAGCGTCACCGGCTAGTGAGATTGCTGAGGGGCTCAACCTGCACACGTACCGGGACCGCGAGTGGCAAATTCAGGCATGCTCGGCTGTTTCTGGGGAGGGAGTGCAGGTAAGGATCAACATTTAGTTGCTCATTTAGCTATTTTGGTCACATTACAACCACAAACGTCTCTTATATCATCAGAATTTTATGGGACATAAAGTCCAAAACGTAAAGAAGTGAATATTTGTGAAGTGGAATTAAAATAGTTCATAGTTTTCATGATTGCTCACAAATTCAAATCAGGGTTAGGTTACAAATCAGTATCAGTTGCATTGAACATACTGCTGAGTTCCTTTCAACCTATCATATGAAAAAGTGAAGAATATCTGCAAAAGCACAAACACATGAAAAATCACCTAATCCCACAGAGAAGCATTTAGAGAACACTCAGTTGACTGTAAGTCATATATAGAAAATAAAGTGTTGTGCTCAGGTGAGACCGAAGCAGAACTTTTTTGACGTGGAGCATGGAGGAGGGTGCATCATAATGCGGGGATACTTCAGCAGAGGATTACATGGCAACTCTAGAAGAAATCCTGATACTGGAAAATGAAACGAAGCTTTCCCTTTTAGCAACAGTAATTTTAAACTTGGGATTAACGTATACTCATTACATCAAACTTTAAACCTCAGTGATAATTATGATTTCTGATTAGACATGAGACCTGTCCAGGGTGTACCCCGCCTCTCGCCCGGAAAGCAGCTGGAGATAGGCACCAGCACCTCCCGACCCCGTTAGGGAGAAGGGTGCTCAGAAAATGGATGGATGGATTAGACATGACAGCGACTTTCTGTCACATCTGACAGCAAATCTTAATTTGCAAAGCATAATGAGCAAAAAAATACATATCTTTCTATGTGCAAAGCTGGTTAACACTTTTCAAAAAGATGCTTAGCTCATCGCAGCAACAAATGGTTCTGCCAAGTATTGATTAAACAAGAATGAAATCAAATGTATACCACAGTTTTCAGATTTCTCTTTATAAAACAATTTTGTTTTGAAAATTTTTTTTTCTTCTACATCACAATTTTGAGCTACTTTCTACTGGGCAGTTATATAATATCCAGGCAAGATCTATCAAAATTTGCGGTTGCGATGCTGCAAAATGTATTAAAATTTAACTGGTATGACTACTTTTGGGAATAAAAAATCAGGACAACTCTGTTTAAACACTTGCATAAAAATAATTTGCACGCACAATTACTGTCTTCATTTTACCAACAGGACGGCATGAACTGGATTTGCAACAACATTGTGAACAAGAAGAAGTGAAGACCAATCCCAAAATAACACTGACCAGAATGAATCAGAGCATCAGCAACACAGAATGTGATTTGTATCTTTCACGTCATTTAATTATGATGCATTCAGCTGACTTCATAGATTGGAATAACTGTGTTTTTATGAATTTTTATTTTTATGAATGTTTTACAAAGGTAGTCAATATGAAGAAGTACCTAATTCTAATTAGTATCAGTATTTTAAGTATCAACATTGTTTTGAAATTAAACATTTTGGCTGTGTTCCTTTATGCTGCAGTGACCAAGGAAAGTGTGTAGCATTGCTGTAGCAGGTTGTGTGTGTGTGTAACGTGCACATTTTGACAATAAAATTAGTTAATTTCTGCTGTGTTGTGACTTGTTTTCAGATTAAATCTGTCCCTATGTAGTCAAAGTGTCTTTACATTTCACTTAGTACAAGATGTAGACAGGAGATACAATACAGTTAAAAACAACTATCATTGATGGACAGAACCTGCATTAATGTCACTGCACGTACTTCATTGTGAGACAATTACAAGCTAATCTGACAAGTGCTAACATTTTGCTGTGAGATGGAGACAAACTGAGCAACAAGACTTGCAGAAAAGACAGTTTAAAATTACACACTTGCATGGCACAGCAAACAAGATCTCAAATCTTAATGGCATAGCAGAGCAAACAGTGCAGGAAATTACACACAGAGCGAGACTGAGTACTTTCGGCATAGGCTATTTTCCATGAAACGTTTTATATGTTAATTTTGGAACTATTACGTTGCAGCACCATTTCTGTCTATCATCATTGGTTTTCACCGAGACAGTCTGCCACATGACAACTCTCACTTCTAGCTGGGAATGCCGTTTGTTCCTCAAGCAGAAATGCAAATCCTCAAACAAAATCTGAGCAACTGGGAGGGAGAAAACCTGTTTTCACGTTCTTTGTAAGATGGGGTCAGATCATTGATTTTTTTTTTTTTTTTTTTTTTTCAGAGCTCCGTCTTTGTTAGCTGTCTCTCCTGGGAGGATAGTTGTCAGAGACCCTCCAGGCATTATGGCCCACATACTCCTGTGATTATTCCTAATGTTGTGTTTTGTTTGGCAGACCTTAGTGTGTGCTAAATCCTTCATTCATGCTCCCTTTTTTGGCTCTTCCTAACTGCATTTGGATGTATTGGACCCTTTGTTTCTATTGTGTAAAGCTGCAATTAACCACCTGAAACCACTCTGAAATTAACAGCTAGCGGGGTCCATTCTGTGCTTTTACGCATTGAATTGTGCTAATGAATATTTTTATCATTTTTGTTGTCATTTTGTTGAATATTTTGATGTAGAGCTTTAGGTTTCTCAACAGACGTTCACAAAGTGAATGATTTTCTTCTTGCAGATTTTAATCTGAGGCAAGACTGAACATTGTCAGTCCTCAGTTGCCTCCGAGCAACTGAGGACTCAGCGGGGGGTGCCGCACCAATTACAAGTTGTGAAAAATGGATCATTATGGTAGTTGGAAGGAGGCAGACAGCAAAGGCACTGGGGGAGGGGCGGGAAGGTAAGCTGGCATTTTGCAATGTGCATTGAGATTTTTTATTTTTTTTAACTAACAGGTGGCTGCACCAAAGGGTTTGAATAATCTCTCAGCCACCAAGGAATCTGTTTGCGCTTATCCATTGGCCTTTCTGGTTCGGCAAAGCTTTAATTCCTGACAGTGTCAATAAATCATAGGCTTCACTGAGGGCCACATTGTTTTAGCTTTCACTTTGTTTGTGCTTTAACTATACTCCTCTTTCTTTTGTTTAAAAATTATATACATATATATAAAACTGTACATCATTAAAAACAACATGTTGAGGGGATGTGATGTCACTGTCATACGGGCGGCCCCTAAGTCTGCGTTGCCATGGCAGCCCTCCCATTATTCTTGGTCCTCCAGCCGCCTCTCATCTCTCCATTGATCTCCAGCCCTCCCTCTCGTTTTTTTTCCTTCATTTATGATACTTCCTGACCTGTGCTCACAAAAAGAAAATCTCGAATCCTGTAACGGAAAGACGGCAGTACAGCTTCTGAACTTAACAGGTAAGCACAAAAGACAAAGTCAGTGCAGTGTTTTATGCAATGAATAGAAAATGTTCTAAAATGAATGGTGTTACATGTTAAGCTTAACATAGTAAAACATGTCGAAGAGCTTAGGGGGGTGTAAAATTGTTTTATGCAGGTTATCAGCACTTTAACATGCTTCCCTTAATACAAAATTTAATGTTAATGGTGTTTTGCTTGGAGCTGCACATTCCTTGGGCTTCATTCTTTTCTGTGGTGTGTGAAGGATCGAGCAACTGAGCAAAAGCTACACAAGTGGCAACAAAAATGACTGCCCCCTTAGCTACCAGCTAGCAATGAAGCTCAGCTAGCTTTAACCAGAAGTTAGAAAAGTATCAGTTCAAAAAATTTTAATGAGTCATTTCTTCATACTGTTGTTTATAATTGTTTGTGTCAATCATTACTTGGATTATTGTTGTAGTAACTGTGACTACTACTTCCACTACAACTAGAGCAAATAATAGAATATACAATAAAAAGTATATACAATTCTGTACAACCAACTAAAGACTGCATTAAATTGTTTTGAAAGTGGGCTTTATTATTGCCAAATTAAATCAATACCCTTCTGTAGCAACCAGATTCTTTGTCCACTTTATTTAAAAGACCAGATTTTATTATTTGAAGTAGACAAAATAGACTCTTACTTCATCCAATCTTTCTTGATGTTTGTCTCTGAAAATATTGAAAGTTCTTCTTATGTTTCAGACTGCATTATTTTGCTTGTACAAAAACCGTCTGCAGCTGTGTGGGACTAAAGCACCACATAAAGAATGATAATCATTGGGTTTCAGTTTGATTAACACTATCCATAATTAAATTAGGTGCAATGCTGAATTAAATGTTTTTTTCCCAATAAATAATCTTCTTTTCCTCCTTTGTGAATGGAGTTTTTTTTAACTTCCTAAAAAGGTCAATAATTAATCTTCAGTTGAATTAACCTTATTGATAATCAATGTGATTGACTGGGTTTTGGACAGACAGTGAGACTGGTTGCTGTCTGGATATTAAAGAACCGGGTAGTTGCTACAGTCCACACTCCACTGAGTTACTCTCTAATGTGCCTGTTTGAAAGTGACTTCAGGTAATCAGGCCTTGATTCTGCACATGTGGTAAACTGAATTGTGTGTGTTTTCTTCCTTAAGGTATCATCTACAGTAAGCCTGCCCAGCCTACAAAGGACGCACCCTGTCTCATCATGTCATCTGTGGAACCGTGGTCTCCCAGTTTCAATGCTACCCCAACAGCGTTGAGCCTCATAACCACAACCACACTCCTCCCAGAGGAAAGGCACCACATGGAAATACAGACTATTGTGATTATTGTCATTTTCTGTGTTGTCTGTTTCCTTCTCCTGCTGGCCTTCTTTTATGCCTCCTGCTTCCACTGGTCCATCGGTTCATCTCAGAAGGAGACACGGTCGGCTAACGGATGCAGCCCAGAGCCAGAGGACACCACCTATAGGTGCAGCTCATTTGAAATCCAGTCAGTGCAAAATGTAGTCTGACTGATAAGAACAGTAAAAGTAATAACTATAGGCTTTCTTGTCATTTTGACTACAAGCTACACCAAAGAAAAACTTTGTGATAACTGAAAGGCACAGAGCTGAAAGAAAATCACACACAAAGAATTGTTGTGAAAATTTTCAAAAAAATTAACTTCACTTCGTCCCTGTGTAAATATACAACATTTATTTTATATTAATCTATAGCTGAATATAAAAATGCAAAATAAAAGATATAAATCATATGAAAATGTAACCATGACTGAATTATGTTGTTGTTGAGGATCAAGAAAAATAAATGCATCCATACAGAGATTCATTTCAGCCTCCAATATCCTCAGTGAAATGACAAATGATTTCCTCTTATGAGTGGATGAGCTTCTGAATGATACGGATATATGAAAGATAAGGAACAGAAATGAAGAGGAGCGATCCATAATGATGAAACGATAGCATCCACTGGGTGCAACAGAGCAAACAATAACATATTATTATTTGTGCTGTGCAGCTACATTACAGGGACATATAAGGAAAATGTAATAAATATTATCTAAAGGAAGAAATGTGTAAAACAAATCTGATTCCTGTATCTAGATACAACCCTTTAAGGAAAGAAATTATATGGGAATCAGCCCAAGTATCATAAAGGCCAGTGTTGCAGCAAACAGGTCAACAATTCTTTGAAAGTTCACATTGCTTTCATCACGGTTCTGCAAATTGCCATCATGCTGTCTGGTAGTTTTTCAGGTTAAGTTGTTTTTCCCCATATAAATTGAAGCCAATCACAGAACAGCTGCTCATAAATGGTTTGACCCATTTGACCAAACAATTTCCAAGGGTTGAGGCTGGGATCCAGGGTTGACCGTGACAAAGCTAAGAGCGCGCCATCAGTCTCTTTCTCTCAGGATGTGATGAGGGTTAAGTGGGTTTCTCCTGTCCTTGGTGATTGTTGAGGTCCATTTTAATCAAGCAAGGCATTTTTGAGAATTACTTCCTGAAGTTTTTTTTGTGACACTGCAGGACGTAAAACTTCGTCAATTTTGCTTGAAGTGATTCACCTACAACACATTCACTGTTCATTCCACATGCTATAGTTCGCACATTATAAAGTAATGATTTATCTGTTGAGTCTGATGTTAGACATCACCAACCCTTTCTGTTGGTGAGGAGGTCGTTTGATGTTCGGTTCAAAAAGTTACTTTTTTTTTTTTACCCCTCAAGTTGTAGTCCAATGCCCTGAAGCCCTGTTCTAGTTTTCAGCTGAGTCTCTCCAGGTCCCCTTGTGTGGACTTTTATCCAGGCCTCCTCCAGGCATATCTGCACTGCTTTTACAGAAACTATGTTAAGTCAAAGGTGATTTACTAATATAAACAGTCTGGAGGGGAACAATTTACCATCTATTACCCAGACTAGAGGAAGTTTGCCCTTTCTAGGACGTTTCTCTGGGCTTCACATCATACAACATCTTAAAGTGTGTATAAGGTGATCTAAGTGAAAAACAAAGTGCTGTGAAAAGTTATATGCCCTTTTACATATTTCAAAAAAACTTTATTTGACGGGGTGCGCATAAGACTGACATAAACATGACAACATCTGTCATGAACACAAATGAGTCTTTATGAATGCCTTTGACTGTCATGGAGTGTCATTTGGTAAATAGACAGTTTTATTGCAAAGTTGCCTTAAAAGTTGCATTAAAAGTCCATTAAAAGTGCCAACTTTGCATGATTTTGTAAATAACGGCAATTTAGTGCAAAGTTGGCACTTTTAGTAGACTTTTTGTTTGTTTTTTCCCCACGTAGGTGTTTGTGAACGTCCTACAAATTTCAATTTCAGGCAAAAGTAACCTCCATCCACCAAGCAGCTTTCAAAATGTAATTTAATTTATTGAAGAGGAACAGCAATTCAATCCAATCATCATTATCTGGCAGCAACTGCTATGTAGCATTTGCAAGCGAACAATGACTTTTTACAACGCCGGGAGGGAGGACTTGACCTATTCTTTTTGCTTTTTTCACTTTTCTAAGTTTTCTGAATTTGTGAATAATTGTTCTCACTTTAGTTCTCGCCATGTCCCTCCCGACCATTCAAACCTTTAAAACCACATTTTGTACTTATTCAATTTGTTTTTGGCTGGTATCACTTGATACAGAAAATAGCATACAATTAAATTAAATGACACATCAGATTCTAGCATTACATTGATTATTGGCCTCCTAATAAAAATACATTATGAACAAGATAGATATAAATTGCTGTGCACACTTAACTATAGGGCAATGAAATGGATTGTTCAGAGGAGCAAAGCAGACCAGGTTGAAATGGAAACACCTGGGTAGAAAATGAAGGCTAGAACTGTCCAAGGGGCAAAGAGACCTGAAGCCAAAGCCAGCTGTTGTGAGTGAGAGCATAACAAGCAGGTGATAAAACTGGTACTCAAAGCAGCAATCACCAGATCCTGCCATGGAGACTGTCCAAGGTTTGGTGGGATTTGTGAAAGCAAAAGTCTCATCTTGCCACAGTAAATGGCTTGAGAACTTCAAGCAATCAGAGATTTTAAAAAGTTGATATTAGGTCAAATGAGATTGCTTGCAGCTCAGGGATATCTCACTTGTAGCAATCATTTTTATATCATGTGGCGGTAGGACCTCGGAAAAAAGATATTATTGATGAACTAGGTTTAGAGACTTAAAACAATTTGGACAATATTTTCACTTCTGTTCCTCACAAACCACATAACATGCAGCGCATATAAATACACAAGCTTAGATGCGAAATGCGGGCTTCTCTTTTCTATTCCCTGATGACAGATGGATCACTCTGGTGTTTTCTAAGATTGGCACCTGCAATCAGCTCCCTCCAACACCTTCGGGACTCGCTTTGCTGTTATCGCTGAATGTACAGTCACAGGCAGAGTCAGGCCTGCTGATAAAATGTCACATTGACAACCAAGCTGCTCACGCAAGCAAAGAATTTTAAGTGTACAGGGCCAACAATATCTAAATATTGACTTTAAAGATTAGGTTAGATTCTGTCTGCTGATATGAAAAAAACAACATAAAGTCTGAGTCGTGGAATCATTCTGAAAATGTTGTGTGATGCAAAAAATGTTACGAGTAAGGAGAAAGATGCACTAATGTCCATATGTGTTGTCCCACAAAATGCTCTGTGTTTAACTAGGTTCCTTGATAGAAACTGAAAATGGTTGTACTTTTAACAGAATTTATTATTCCAGCTGCAAAAGCAAAAAAAATCTGTAAAAATGAAAGAATCAGCATACAAAATAAAGTACTATAAATATCCCTCACGTTAAACAAAAATACAAAATCTTGAGTCAGAGATCATTGATTGTAGTCATAAAATCATGAATCAATATCTTCAATGACGGTGATTAATTGTGGTTCTTTTTCAAAGACGTACTGACTTCCTAGCTAATGCTGCTGAGCAAAATGCTCATCGGAATAAGATCAGGTCTGTCACTAAATTGGAATTTCATCAAAAAGTTCAATTATTTCATCAATATAGTTGAAAAAGACAAATATAAATTCACTAAACGGGGTGACATTCAAAGCTTTTATCTTAGCAAATGTTGATGCTTATGGCTATGCTCAGAAAAATGCAAACATTCCACTTCTAAAAGGTAGAATATAGCCTCAAACCAAAAAAAAAATAGTTTTAATACATAAATTGTATGCTATAGTCTTACCCAACCACATGGGGAAGACTGCTGACTGCAGACAGTCACTGACTCCCCCCACAAAGAGAGCATTTCATTTTAGTTTTAAAACTTGCGCAACTCACGGTTTGTTTATTTATTTATTATTTTTCTTATGCTCATTTTTGGGATTGTTTCTTCATTCCTCCAGTGCTGTTTCTTTTTTAATAAGGATAAAGACACAACGCAAAGCATTTAGATGGTCAGATGATGCATATACTTTTGGCACTGTATGCAAAATTAGCAGATACAACAAAAGTGTCATCACGGCAACTACGCTCCTGTCTTCACGACAGACATGCCTTGTCTTTGATTTGGCTTTCTGTTAGAATTAATTTGGGCCAATTAAAGTCAACAATGAGGATGTGCCTTTAATATTTCAGGCAGGAAAACTCGAGTCCAAGACGACATGAGAAGAATGTTAGAAATTGTGACTTTGATCCAGATTATCTATTATTAATGACTGCAGACTTCTGAAACAAAATCTTCAAGAACACTGCACAATAGATATACTTCAAAAAAAAAAAGCCAAGGAACTTGGTTTGGAAAAAAACTGCAGCAAGAAAATGAAAAAAGCACAGCATGCAATTCAGACCGTACAAGCGTTGAGAGAGATTCCTCTTTTGCATGACTTTTTATCCAATTTCACAGAAATCATCCTGGACTGGACTTTAACCAGATCTTTACATCTTTCATTTCAACAGTTATGTTATTTACCCAGAATGAATGCTGAAGCAACAAATCATTAACTTTGGATCTACAGGATTTTGGACTGCAAACAACCACAGACACACATGGCACAAAATGAAAATCTAGTCTGCCAAATGGGCTGATCAGACATCAGAAACTGCACACAGTGTGTGGACACGCAGTTTAGCCACTTTTCTTTTTATGTCTCTCCTGGAGCCATGTATGAGCAGGCTATTGATGTTCAGGCTGGTCTTTAACACATCAGAGAGCTTAGACCCTTCTGTCTCACATGAGAGAGCACGAGATAAATCGATCACAAATAACTCAATTTTATAAGAAAGAATAAGGCAAGTAGAAATCTAATATTACAACAGAAGCTCTGCCCACAGCATGTATTGTATAAAAAGACAGATATGACTGGCTACATCCCGTTTGGTGTGCTGCAGCATCGATAATGTAAAAAAATACATGCCGCTGTTAACATTTCTGTAGCCCGGTCCATAACAACCTTCAGAGCTACAGAGATTTTTACTTGCATGAGGAAATGTTTTCAAGGAGGAAGGAGATGTTTTGGTAATGTACTCTGAGGAAAACACTCTCACTTGCAAATGGGTTCCCATTAGGCTCACAAGAGCTGCACTGTTTGATTACAAGCTAATTAGCAGCTCATTTCATGCATGGTAAGTGCTGCTAGAATGGGCCCCTGATTTGATTCACTGCCCAGGCTTTTATTTCCCTGCTCCTAATTCACTTTAGCTCTTGCTGCATTTTTAGAACGTTTTACTTTTCAGCCATAGTCTTTTTAATAAAGATCTGTATCACTGTAGTGTATGTGTGCGTGTGTATATCTGTGTGTTCATGTGGACCTTCATTCACTGTCGTTTCCAAGAAGATGATGGGTTTCCACTCTGGTATGTATCTCATTCGTCCTTTTAGTTTAAAGCCGTGGCTCCACTCTTACCAGCTCTTCTAGATTAGGAGCTTTTACAGAAGCAAGCGAATAGAAACAGGACAATACTTTATGAAGTGTGCTTTTTAGATTTTAGCAGGTCATAATAATTGGATTCTGTTAATGGAGTTTTTAAAATGATTGAACTGTGCTCAGTGGCTGGGAGCAGCTGCTCATTCGGATAGTTTGGTATAAAAAGATGTTTAAATAGCTGGACAGGCTAAATCAAACTGTGACAAATATATTACAACATCTGAAACTTCCCAAGCAAATGTACGCAATGAATTTTAAAAGAGTGTGATAAATTTTGGGATGAGGTTGATTCTCACGATGAATATGAAGCATGAAACATTAGTATCGGTAAAATGAGGATCAAGTGTTTAAGATGGGTTAAGTAGATTCTGAGTATGGAGAGCACAGATATGCAGTTTTGCTGAGATTTCTGTACATCGCTGGAAAAAGAGATTATTACAGTAAAAATAAAATTTTCCTGTACAATGCTCCCCATGAGAACAGTATATTTTTCAAAAAATAAAAAACGCAAAATGCACTGTTCCAAATTATTATGCACAGCGGGTTTTCTGAACATTTCATGGATTATGAAGAACTGCAAACGGTCATTCTTTGAATCAAAAGTTATTTCAATCAAACACATCTCAACGGAACAATTTGTGGATAGTTTCTGCTTGAATTTCTTTGCAGGATGTCAGAAAACCTTCCCAGAGCTGCTGTTTAATATGAACTGCATCCCACCCTCAGATCTTCTGCTTGAGGAAACTCCAAAGGTTCTCAGTAGGGTCAGAGGTCAGAGGAGGACGGTGACCCCACCATGAGTTTCTCCCCTTTTATGCCCACAGCAGCCAATGACACAGTGTTATTCCTTGCAGCATGAGATGGCGCATTGAAGATGACTTTGCTACGGAAGGTTCGGCTCTTCACATGATTATGCCAATAATCATGTGCTGCAGATCCTTTCACCGCCTAATCTTCAAGGGTCAAGGTTAGAGAACCATAACAATTTTCACTTAGTGAAAATGTCCCCCGGCAGATAAAAGTAGAGTCAACTGGATCCTTCAACCCAGGAGGGGAAACAGTTTGAATGGTCGGTAAAAATAAAAATCTGGAGGGAAACAAACTTGAACTGTCTCCTCCCACGACAACAACTCTGAACCATTTTGTTTGGAAGAAACAATATTTTAGCTCCTCATCAAATATTTTTAAAAATGCATTTATATACATAATTTCTTCATGGTTTCTTCACTCAGCCCTTTTGCAGACTCACCTGCTGTATAACCATTTGACGTTTTTATTCACATTGACTTCTTTCTAATGTATGTAGCATACATCAGAAAGCACTGAATATTTTTTTCTTTTTCAACCTTATGGATCATTTTATAAGCAAACTCTCCTTTTAACTTGAGGAATCCAATTCAGCGGGAGTTCATTAGCTCATTGCAGAGTCTTTTTCGCGGCTGTCTTCGTGTTGCTGGAAATCAAACAGTTTTTGTACACCTGCAGAGGAAAACACTTTGAAAACCAGGTTCTTTCATTGAAAGAGTAAAATGAAAGTTAAGACGTTACCGTACCATGCCGGGTTGTAGACACACATCAGAGAGATTCATATTCCATGCGTGTACATTATGTCGTTTCTCATTGTGAACATTTTACCTGGTAGGTACCTACTCTGACAAGCATGCAGACATCAGCTCTGTGTGACTCCGTGATGAGACTCTCACACAGCAGTTCGCACATCATTCGGCTCTAAATTGAAGCTCAAACTGAGCACCGTCAAGCCGACTCCCCATCTGATTGACTTCCAGCCGTTCTCCCAAAGGCAGTGAGGAAAAGTTCAGAGTATGATGACTTCTTCAGTGCTGCAAAATGAATTTTAATGAGTTTTGCTCTCAATGCAAAGAGATAAAAGGCCCACTTAATTTTTCAGCTTTTGCTCTCTCCTGCTCTCAAAGCAGCCAATAAGGTCTTATCTCATGGCCAGCAGGGCAAATCCTTTTAAAGGTGGTCTCATTGCAGACGCTTCAGTCTCATTGTTCTTGTGTCAGATGTCGGTGCCCGGTGGCTTTTCACTGCTCGCTATGGGACATGAACACAGAGTCCTATTCATTTTCCATATGCTTATTCTCTGACATCAAACACATTGGCTTTCTCCACTAAATGCTGTATGTGATTTTTTTTTTCTGGTACAGAGATAAACTGAAAAGCATAAGCTCTTCATTCTTTTTGTGAATAAATGTTATGCTAAATAGATGCAAATTTATTCAGGAACAAACTCTGTTTTATTTATTTTATCCTCTTGTGAGTAAACATAGCAAATTCTCATCTCTAACAATTATGATCATATTTAGATGTCAGCTAAAAAAAAAAGACCAATCCTTCACAGGGCCTTACTGAAGTATTCTGGGTGAATTTTATCACGTTTTCTCATTACAGCCACAAATGTCAATGGACTTCATTTGCAATTTATGCAACTGAACAAAACAAAAAATAAGAGGAAGGAGAATAATGTTCTTATTTTCCATTCGTCCACCCAACAGCTCCACTGTCTAAAGTCGCAGGTCCAGGCAGGTTGCAGGGGGCTTTTGCCTCTGTCCAGTGGGACGGGGAGCCAGTCCATCACTGGACAACATAGAGACACATACCCATAGACACACATAAATATGTTTACCAATAAGGTGATTTCATTAGTTTTTATTTGAGGTTTTCATATTCGATGTGGGGTTGAATAAAACCCAAGATATAGATTGTATTTGCAAAAAATAACTAAACTCAACTCATTTACCATCTATTTTACATTGGTGCTCCTTTGTGTTGGTCTATCACATAACATTCCAAAAGAAGGCACTATGAAATCCACAATCTCTTCTCAGCCAGTTATTTTTTGGTGCCGTCTCCACAGTTCCTCCAAATGTCAACCTTGAGTTTCTGCCAACTACGTTCCAAGAGCTGCGTTGGCTCCAGTGTCAACAAAGTCCCTTTTTATAGCGTGCAGTGCGATGGTCAAGCTACATATCTGTTAGAGGCTGTCAGTAAGCTGCATCTCATCCATGGAAATAAGGAGCCTCCTCTCTCATATTTAGCATGACTGGCATGTCCATAAAGCCAGCACTCATCGCCGTCAGTGAAGATCATCTTGGTTATTCTATGCTTCACTGAGGCCCCATGCAATATCTGGCAAGAACATGATCATAAATATTTTAGTTTATAAATACAGAAGGAAATACTTTTTGAAGCAACTCGTCCTATTTTGTTTAATCGTTATTTTGCGTTAGCATTGGCAATTATTAAGTCCTAATAAAAATCACAATTGAAGGTTTAAAGAATAGTGGCATTCTTTGTCAAAATGCTTTCTCTACTAAACAATTCTCCTTAATAAACCGTTAAAGAGCAGCCGCCTCTCTGCCTCATTTGTGCATCAGCAGACGAATATTTGTGACTAAGGATGACTTAACGTTTACTTTCCGAGGCCAGGAAGCTTCCCACCGGGAGATAGAGGTAGGCAAGGGTAAAATCAATTTCCAATCTCAGCAGAGATAAAGACAGAGTTTTTTTTCCCCCACAAGGCTTCTGTTAAGTTCAGGGAATCAATTTGTGAGAAAAAAAAAAAAAAAAAACTCACTTGAGTTTAAATAAGGCAACCAAATGTAAAAGTCATTACTGAAAAGGTGAAGCTAAAACAAATTTGGAGTTAATCTGCATTTGTAACATGGTGGCCTGTGTAATCCCAATAACTCAGGTAGGAAAGGTCAGAAAATGGAGGACCAACCTGCTGCTTAGTTCAACTTCTGGTCCTAAACAAGAAAACACAGGAATGATGATCATGATAGCAACTTCATCAGTTTCAAAGGTGCCTCCACAAAAATACTTGTGTGCTTGTTTGCATCTATGTTTGCAGTGGGTATGCCTGATGCTTGGCCTTGCTTTGATAGTGTCTGGACAACTGCTGCAAGCTCACACAAGCACGCGCGCAGAGGAGATCCGGTTTTTACAATCAAAGCAGCCCGAGGTCAGGATGTAAATCTTTGCACTTGCCCCCACCCCCTAATCACCTTTTTATAACCCCACAAAAACACCCCCTCATTTTGTCCGTACTGCCTTAGCTCTCTGCTAAAATAAACCCAGTGAGGTAAGTGCCGGAGGCATCCTGAGATGAGTTTTATACAGTCTGTTCCTTCAGGGTTGAGGAGTGTCCGAGTTGAGAGGAGACGCATCCGTAGGGGGACGAGGAACAAAACCAGAAGGAAACGAGAAGAAAACACAGGTAAGGCTGGTAATAAAGGCTTTCTAATCATTTCAACGCTTTGACATGAGGCACGATTAGACTTCACAGAGTGAAGGGACACCATGTGTAATTTTTGACACTATCTGGTCAGAGCTGACAACATGCACGTCATTAAATAAAATTAAAACTGATATGCAATGTCATACCGGAGGCAAGTTTTTGGCACCAACAATAGTGCCATTCTTCTTGAAATTGTTAAAAGATTTGCTCTATTATTCAGTATTTATGTAACACAAATCCTATTTTAAAAATTTTAATTTGCTCAAATTATGTTTAAGGCATCAAATTAACTGTTACCTGAGTACATGCAGGGCATGTTTTTGTAAGAGAAGGAAGGTAGAACTTAAACAAGTACTCCAACTCAAAGATTCGTAACTTACCCACAACAGGAAGGAGCTTTTGTATTTCAATTCATGGTATTAAATCATGGTACAAGTTAAATGAGGAGTTAAAACAAAGTCAAAATTTAATACAATTTAAAAGGAAATATAAGGATTTTTCATTTTCACAAGATATAGAAACACATGTGAGAATTAGCACCAATATTTACATGTAAATTGAGGCATATGAGTGTATATAGGTGTTTACATTTAGACAAACGTAAACACAAATAAAATGGAAAATGAATTAACCTGGGTTTGTTTTTTAATTGATTTAATAATGAGGGTATATCTGAAAATATGGCATGAGTTTATGGAGAAGGAGTTCATAAATTTCTTACCTCTTCATTCTCCTTTTCGAGCATGTTAAGATTATCGTGGTACAAAAATATCCGTCTTTTGCATTCTCTGTTCGTGTGTGTCATTTTATACTTCTATCATGTTTGAAATATGCAAATAAACAACTGAATATTTATTATATGGCTGATCATGATTAAGGGAAAGCCATTGGAGATGCATTCCGGAGTGGATGGTTTGACCAGGCAGAGGATGTTGCAAGCCAAAGCTCTGTCTCAGGAGGCCAGAGGAGGTAAGAACTTAAAGGAGCGACACAAGGGGTTTTGTTAGGTTTTGGGACAATATGGCCAGGAGGGCAGCAGAAGCACACAAACACAAAGAAGTCCTCTCTCTGTTGCAGCTCAAACAACTTATGTCCACATCAGGTCAGTAGGAATATTTTAAAAAAAATTTCCAAACTGAGGATACATGGCTGTACACCACAGCTGGCTGAGATGATGTTGTAATTAATGGAAAATTACTTTTTTTTTTTTATAGAGACTGAACTGCATATGGTCATCCATCGTCAATTCACAAATAAAAAAAAAAAACAAAAACACATGAACTAATCTGTCTCTGTCCTGAAGATTACTTTCTGCAAATCGGAAGAGCCAAAGCTGATCAGGTCAACACTTTCAGTGCACGTAACGAGGGACTTGAACCACAGCTGCCTGTGAACACGTATGACAACTCGACACTAAAAAGGCTACAATTTATTTAACTCCTTCTTCTGCCAGACAAAAAGCGAGATCACAGCTGGGTGTGAACCAAACATCAAAGTGTGTAGCTTGTCTTCTCGGAAACAAGTGGACACTGATACTCTGAAATCCTTGGAGTGGTAATGTGTGGATGGCCAGCTGGGACTATCCCAGCTGGCTGTTCGGTACTCCCGCCCCGTCCGCTAGTAAGGCTTTGAAAATTATTCTCCTAAACTCAGCAAAACGTGACTCCCACCGCTGAATTATACACAGGCCGATCAAAGGCAGCTCCTCTAGGGTGGCATGGGCCCAGACTTCTCCCAACACTTATCATGTGCAAGTAAAAAAGGACCATCTGCTCTGACACAAGTCTTTCATCCAAAGATCCTATTTATATGCCCAGTTTCCCATTTAACTCTGGAGCACAACAAACATTACACAGCACTTGACATCATCTCGAGGCTATTTCAGGCCATCCATCATGCCGCAATACAACCTAAGAAGGAACCCCCTGAGCAAAAACTGCATGGCTACTTAGTGACGGCACACATGCTTTAGCTTTTAAATATCAGTCCAGCTCAGCTGTTTCATGTTGACAGACACAAGAAGAGCGCTTGGGACTTCATGACTGGCCAAGTGCCTTAGTTTTTCTTTCTGCTTTCCTTCTTTTTTGTAAATTGTTGAAGCTAAAGCTGAATCAAATTTATGAACTTAAATTTGGAAGTAGTGGTGATATGAGAGAAGTCTGACTTTTTCAAAGCTTTAAATGATTTAAGACAGCAGGGGGGAAAAAAGCATTTTTAATCCTGTTGTTTTATTTGTAAATTTAAAAGAAAAACTGCTTTACATTTAAGACAAGCAACGCTCTCCAAGAAAGGATAAGGCAAGAAATATACTCCTCAAGTGGCTTATTGAGTAGTAAAACAAAAATCTGTGTTCTGAGAACAAAATGGACAGAGAATCTTCAACATATGAGTGAATAAAGAAATAATGATGCAAAAACAACATAAATTAAAAACAATGAACAGAATTTCTACAAATGTATTACTGTACAATGACTATAAGTAAAACGCTGAAGGAATCAAGAGGCACAAATAGAGGATGACTGAACACACACACCCCCACACACACACACACACACACACACACACACACACACACACACACACACACACACACACACACACACACACAATGAGTCAGTGAATCACTTACTACTGTGTTCCCTTCTGACAGGTCTGAACCTGGGGAAGAAGATCAGTGTACCAAAAGACGTGATGATGGAAGAGCTGAACCTTTCCTCCAATCGAGGATCTCGCATGTTTCAGGAGAGACAGAAGAGAGCCGAGAAGTTTACATTGGAGAACGCTGCCAATGGACCTTATAATCCCAATGTAAGAAATAGAAAAGAACAGACACAGAATGTTAAAGTATTCTTTTTTGCCTGAGAGTTTATGTGACAAACTGCACAAAGAGCATTGTTGTTATAATTTGAGAGGAAAAATAGCACATAGTTTTCATTCTTTTTGCTCAAAATAAACAATTTTAAGTTTGTTCACTCCATAAAACTGGTCTTTGTGGGCGAGGAGAAAGAAGACTAAAATAATGGATAAAATATTTATTTAATTTACACAGAAAAAAAATCTAATAAATATATAAAATAGGAATAGGAATAGTTTAAAAGTTTTACAAAATAAAACTTTGTTATTCAGCTTGAAGAGCAGGGAGAAGCCAATGCTTGCTAAATCCTACCCTTATCTGACCCATCCATTATAAATGATGCATTTAGAGTAAGAATATCTCAGTATTTTCCACATAATTTACACTTACATGTGCTTTCATTTCACCATTATCCAGTCTATCCACAAATGAACTTATGCAATTAATTCCTTTTCATATAGACGACATCTTCCTAAAAGATTGTCATCTAAAATCTAGCTCTGCCCTTGACTAGTCCCCTGCCTCACTTAAGCACTTTGAGTTCCCCTCGGCCAAAAGGTGAGGTATAATTAAAGTTGCCTTGCCTTTATTTCAAAAAAACGTTTTTACATTTTTTTTTTTTTTTTTTTTTTTTTTGGTAGATTGACCACTTTTGAATTTGACCCAAATTTCAGAATTCTCTTATATCCCACCTCATGGACAATCTGTTTTGCTTCTCAGCTTGTAGCATGCGATGTCAGCACACAGCAAGCTCCAGTACTCCGGTCAAATTAGACCAAAACTGAAAATTGTGGTCAACGTGCTATTTATGGTAGAAAACTAAGTCTGTCCATCTCCTCCACCAGGGTGAGGGCTACGTCATACAGTGGGTATTTTTTTGTCACAGTAAGGGACAGTGAAGTTAATCAGAGTTGATGGGATATGAGTGGAAGCAAGAGGCTGCAACGGATTGAAGGGTAGAAGTTCGCCTGAAAATGATCAGATCAAAGCTTAAGTCATGTATGTGTTGGTTTAGTCCAGTCCAGTCCGGACATAAATGCAATAGAGAATCTGGAATAAGACTCCACAAATGAATTCCAAGCTGATCTTTAAAAGTGTGGGATGAACTGGAGTGAAAACCATGTGTCATTTTCCTATTACTTCATTATTGCAAACTATTTTTTATTGCTTTATCATACGAGGCTCTAAATGTTGTTTGGTAGCTTATTATTAACAAAGCAGATGTTTTTCCAGCTATGTTCCAATCAAATATTAAAATAATAATAAAAAAACATACAAATGTACATTACACTCAGTAGGGATACTGTATTCCCGAGGTTAAACATTTGATAAGCTTTCCCACAATTGCTGTCTCAAGCAGAGTAGCATCAGTTACCCCCTCTGTTACCGCCAAAGCGTAAAGCCGGTCTTGTGTTGCCATTTGAGGGTTAGATAAATTTACAGGAACCTTAACCAGTGTGTATCCTGCAGGTTCGTCTTGAGCTCAGCCCCCCCCTGCAGTCAGTCTCCGTGCCGCAGGGAGGAAAAGAGAACCAGGCTTTCTCCATCCCCGGTAAGCACAGCCTGGTCATGAACCTTCAGAAGACTGTAGCAAAGAAGGGCAATCCCAATGTCCTCGCTCCAGGTAAATGGTAGTACACTGTGAAGAAAGGCCTGCCACAAGCGCTGTCTGGCTTTCAGCATTGCCAGCACTTGAGAAATGCATGGACACTGTTGCACCACGATATGCCAGAACTCACCTTTCCAATCGCACTCCCAGCACATTAATTTGTTTTATTATAATCAGAGCCAGGGGAGCTGGCAGTTTGTGGAAAGCAATTATCGTGTGAGCATCTTTGCTGAGGGCTGTTGTATATTTGGCCTGGCAGAAAGCACTGCTTCCAGTCTGACTGATGAGCAACTAAGCTCCCTTTATTATCAGGGATTCACACTGAGATCTCATTACTGTCATTCCTATTGCTGACAGGAGTGACATCAGAGAGATTTGTATGTAAATTTTTATCCCTATCCGCTTCGAAACAGCATGTTATTTTTATTCAGAGGGCGGGGGTTGAATTTAATTAAACAGTTTCTCAACTGGAAAGTATTGAAAATTACTCAAATACATCCTCAACTTTACTTTGGGTTGGATCCTGCTTCACTGCTATCACGCTTTTTTTTCTTGGCCAGGCTACTCTGGACCCCTAAAGGAAATTCCACATGAGAAGTTCAACACAACGGTAATCCCCAAATCCTACTGTTCCCCATGGAGGGAAGCTTTGGGAGGCAGCGAAGAGCTTCTGAATACACTCAACACCCAGCTGCCACAACCACAAAGACTACAACCTGCTAACTACAGGTGCTTCAACAGGTAAATCCTTTCCTCCATCATCTGATATGTCTCTGCAAGTGAATCAAACACATAAGTTTTTAAGCATGGACGCTGAGGCCCGTCTATCTCCAAATAGACCCGCAGATGACCTAACCAAAGAGATCCATTATCATCTGTTCCCCCGGCTCCGGTCCATGTTTCCACAGGTTGAAAATGAATCCAGAGACTGGCTTTCAGCTCCTTGGACTGTGGCAGCATGATGGTTATTTTCATCTCTGGGCCTTGACAGATGATCCACAGGAAGGAGGGGAGAGGGGTCTATAAGCTTTCAAGACCCAATAAGACATATAGCACACGAAAAGGGAGTCGTCTTTCACATGACATACGTGCAAGACAGAGCAAATGTGAAGCCAAGGCAGATGCAGAGATGAGGCTGGCAGGCGAGACAAACTGAAAGAAACGCTGTCAGTCAAACTGATTCAGTCCGCCTGTGAGGAACTGCACCCCCTGTGGAGAGATCCTCTTACATCCTTAAGATTATTATGAAATTACAGCGTCTTAAAGCTGAACTCTAATCGTGGGGAAGAGAGGTTGAGTTCAGGGCGCACCCAGTTTTAATGGTGTTAAACCCTGGTGGGTTTAAAAAAAAATAAAAACCTTATTTGAAGCAGTGTATATCATGTGTCATGTAAAAGATTTTCCCTGTTACCTCAAGGAGAGCTACTTGATATAACCCTCTTTCCCCCCACCTATCCCCCACCCATTTTACAGAACTCCGACGCCATTTGGCGGCACAATGGCCAGCAAGAGAGTCATCCCAGTTATTGGCTTTGAGGCCGTGGAGCCCCAGAAGCTTCCCAGCGTCGCCCTAGACCATATGTGTCGACGGCCAAACTTCAACAGAGCGCCAAGAGGATGGGGAATAGACTATAGCCCTGAATCTAATGAGCTATGAGAGTGACTTTATGAGATAAAACCTGAAGCACAAACCCTCTCTCTTTGAAACAGTCCCTCTGTTGATTGCAACAATCGAAAGAATAGGTTGGAAAAAAAATAAGACTCCAGCATAATAGTGGTTTGCTACTAATGAGTGTTGTGAGAATACAGAGGCAGGCAGGCAATGATGGGCAGTCACATGTTCACAATGCCTTGCAGAAGTATTCACCTCCATTAGGGATAGGCTGTAAAACTAAATCCTAAGTTTTTGTACGTCCAAGAAAGATCTGACCAATCCACTTTCTTTCAATGTAAGAGGTGATCTATCAAGACACAGCCATCGAACGTACCCAACAGGCCATAAGAGAGAAGTATGATTCAGAGAAGCAGCAAGGAGTCTCGTTGTAACTGGACGTGCTGTAAAGTGACGGCTCAGGTGAAGGAAACTATTCAACTAAAGGTCATGCACTGCACATCTGGCCTTTAAGGAAGACCGGCAGGAAGGGGAGCTAAAAAAGCCAAGTAAGAATACATAAATATGTGGAAGAGCATACTCTGGTCAGATCAGGCATGACATACGTTTCACCTACAGTCAAAAAGCTATTTTTGGTGGAGACCTAACCACCAACTCCATGCTGAGACAAAGCTATTTTCATCTGGGATATAGACACTGGAAAGATCCTAAATATTCAGCTTTAATGGTTTTAAAGCGAATTCATGTGTTTATAACAGTCCAGTCAACGGTCAGGCCTGAATCTAGTTGACACCCTGCGGTAAAATTTGAATATTACCATCTGCAGATAGTTTCCTTCTACTTTGACTGAGCTACAAAGAGTAGTAACAAGTATCAACATCAAGATGTGCAAAGCTAGTTTCTGTCAGTGTCGGTGGTCGATCAGAAACACATGCTCCACTTTTCAGATTTTATTTGTGAAGAGTTTAAAACCATTTATCAACTTCCTGCCATCTCACACATATGAAGTGTTGTGTCAGTGTATAAAAATTGCATCACAATAAAGTTCATGGTTGTGACAAAATGTGAACATGTTCAACGAAAATGAATACTTTTGCAAGGTACTGTATGAAGTGATCCCAACGTATTTCAACTCATCAAAACCCATCTGTCCTCTCTTGTTTTTCTTTTGTGCATTTAATTCTGTGAATAGTCATAAACAACATGTAGTAATAAATGTATGAGAAGATAATTATTGACAGGGGTGTCATTTTAATGAGAAGTGAAAATATATAACAAAGATTTTACAATAAAGTCAATATGATGCTCAAAATTGAGATGGTGTCCAATAAAAAAAATATAACTCAAACTAAATGAAAATGAACAGATTTTAAAATACTTCTCAGTATTCAACTCAAGGTGAAAAAAGCAAAATGAGACAGAAACAAATTTACTCCAAAAGCTAAGTTCTTATATGTACAATGATTCCATGTGGTCCTGGTCATATCCGCCTCATGCTCAGAGGCTGTTTTAACTGCTTGCTATTAGTTAATATTCCCTAGTACGACCAGAGTCATCGAGTTAAACTCTGACTGTCACCTCTCATTTGCAACTCTGTAGGTTGTATTAACAGGAGATAATCAATTCCTGTGCAGCGTGTTTTTTTCTGGAAGCAGTCCTCTGGCCCGTAGAAGCCTTGAACATGCACGCAACCAACCAGGTTTGACATGAGAAAGCCAGAGAAATCTAATCACAGCCTAAGGTCACTCCTCGCTCGCAATTATTCGGTGTGGCGTGAGCCGTGTGCCGAGTGGGCACCCATGCGCTGGGGATCCTGGGACGGGTAATGGATTGTACCAGGGGGCCTCATTGTCAGGGGAGGGGGGACAGGTGGGGCCATGGGACCCATGGGGTGAAACATCGGAGGTCCGTAACCTGAAGAAAAATAAACAAGTTGCCATCTTAGGCATCTGCATTCACTCTGCATCATTAACACTGTTCATCCACTCGTTCTACCTGGTGGAGGGGGGTTTATTCCTGGAGGTGGTGGTAAAGCAATGTTCATAATGGCAGGTGAGGAGCTTGGATCTAGGTTGAAGTAGTTTGCTGGAGCCTCTTCATCGAGAGCTGGTGGTGGAGGAAGTGCTGATAGAAAGAGGGGACACAAAGCCCGTCATGGTCTACATGTATTAGGGCTGTACCTAATGATTATTTCAGTAATAGAGTATTAATGATTAATCTGGAAAGAAAATTGCCACATTTTGTACAATATTAGAAATGTATTAAAAGACCAGAAAGAACAAACTCCTTGTTTAAACATGATGCCCAACATGCTGTAACACAGTTCTGGGTAAAACATATTTACAGACAAATTCTTCCGGTGGCTGCACTCACCTCCAGGCAGGCCAGGGACAGGATCCAGTCTGGTTCCCATTTCACTCACTCCTTCCTTCACACCATCCTTTCCTCTGGCTGCCTGAGACCTAAAGAGTCACACTATCTGCATTAGACGCCCATTTATTAAACACAGCGTAGCAGCTGAAAGCAGCATTCGCCACAGACAATCTTTGACTCTCACTGCGTCAGTAATAGTCACCTTTTAACAGCCCTGTAGTTACCAATTTACTGACACTTGTAACAGCAATGCTGGGATTAGCTCAGGCTGCTACTCTCATTCTCCTTGAAAAGCACCTGGCATTTAACAAGCACATCCCTCAAAGTGGCTCTGCTCGGTGCGGCTGCACGGGAGTTCAGAAGCGACTTACCTTCCCCACTTGACAGTGAGCCTCCGTCCATTAATGATTAGTTTGTTAAAGGACTTTTCTGCAGCCATCTCTGCTGCCTGCCGAGTGGCGAATTGGATGAAGGCACACTGCTGCCTTTGGACGATAGTAATGGTGCGAATTTCTCCAAATTGGTAAAAGTGACCCCTGTAGTGATAAAAAAAAAAAACTGTTTGCTTAACAAAAGATAATGTAACCTAAAGGCTATGAATATAAAATTCACTATTTGAAGTCTCAACAGCTCTTGCAATAAAATACTCACTTGAGATCTCCGTCTGTTACTGTATCTCCCAGGCCGCCTATGTAAAGAGTGCTAATGGACTTGTCCTCTGGTGGGTCAAGTCGGGGCATAGTTGAAGCCCGCTTCAATAACTTGTCAGCAACTGGGTCATTGATGCCATAGTAACGATCTTTAATGTTCTGGTCAGCCAGAGGGTCATCAGGATCTGTAGGCTTCTCATGCCTGCAGGTAAAATAAAAAAGTTTGAAGAATGTACCACAAAGATAGAAAATAAATGTCAGACTGAACACGACACACAACAAAAAAACATTTGTATTAAACCTTTTATACAATGCTAACACACCAAAAAAGTGTGTTCACTACTTCAACCTAGATCCAAAGTTAAAAATTAAACTTTTTTGACAAATGACTTAAAAATGATATTGTAGATGATAAAAGTAGTGTACTTATGTATGCTGATAATTTTACAAGTGAACATGGTTGAAAATAATCAACATAGGATTGCTATAAAAAGACCAACTAAAACTGTGCATAGCAATATTATAAAGTGAAAATATAGAAATAAAAGTTATTTGTATAACAAAATAAATCAAAAAGTAGTTTCAAATTGACTGAGGATTACAGATCTAGAGAAAAAAGTACAAAAATAAATGCATGTTACTTTATTCAGTAAAACTACAAAGCTCCAATCCATTCTTGTCTTCAGGAAGGTCATTCAAGGCCCTCGGTCAACAAATGGCAAACAGATGTCTCCCTGTCTGTTTTAGTTTGGACTTTTGAAATATTTAAACACATGCTACCTGAAGAAAAGATTCTTCTGGAGGGCTAATGCAGTAAAAAAAAAATAAAAAAAAACTGAAATACAAGATAAACAAGCTAGGACCACTGAGAGCTTTGAAAACAAGTAAAAAGACTTTAAAATCTTCAACTTACCAAGCAGCAAGAGTAGAGACTTTAAAATAGGTTTCATTTATGACAATTCTACAATTCTTTGTGATTGTAGTAAATCACAAAGAGAGCCTAATTGACTACTTAAAATAGTGAAAAAAAATACCAAAAAAAACATAAGATTTAGCCATAAAGCCCACCTGTAGGGACACTCTTCTCCTCTCTTACACTCCCCCTTCACCCAGAAGGAGCAAATGTGAGGCCGGTTCCTCTTGTAATACGGCGTAGTTCGGGCCAATTTCAGCAACATATCACTGGAGCTTGGAGCCTTACCAAGCTGGCCTACTGGTCGGGTGCCATCAGAATTGGCTATCTGAAAACACATATTTAAACAGAATCAATCACTGAAAACTGAAAAGTCAGAAAAACAAATTAGAAAGTGTACAATAAAGCAATTTTGACAAATTATATTAATAGGAAAATCATTACTGAAAAAGGAAATTATAAAAAAATTCTGACACTGATACTACATGGTAAACTATAAACAGAAATTAAGAGAAAATAAACATTTTGCTTAATTATAGTTACTGCATTTATAAAAACTTGTTTGAAAGAGCAGTTATTTTGCAAGGCTACCTCTCTCTCCATGTTCTGTGTGTAGTACTCTTTGTTCACATCAGACCTAGGAATCTCATCTTTAACAGTGAGGCCAGTGTCTCTGACCTGGATAGGCAAACCTGTCAGTCACAAGATAAAACAGAAGGGTTAAAACCAACTTATGTTGTCTAAAACATATCGCATTGGTCAAACTTAGAGTATGTAATCAAAGACTCACCATACTCCAGGTCAAGAAGGCATGTCTGACAAACGTTCTTCATTTTACTGCAGGTCTGACAGACCTCCGTCTTCTTAAAACGCATCCGTGTGCCTGGGCACCATCTGAACACGGTGAAGGGCCGAGCACAGATCTGATGGTTGAAAATGAAAACCTCAGACATGTTCTTACAATCCAAATGTTGGTTTATAAAAATGTCTCATTACATAGTGTAATACAAGGTCAGAGTTGCAAAACATACCTTGCATTCTTTTCCATATTTCTCCTTGGTCTGTAAAACGAAGCACGGACATGTTTACATCTCTAGAGCTATAAGCATGAGTTCAGTTAGCACAGCATCCGGAACATAAAATCTTACCATACGGATGTAAGGATTTTCCCCTAAACATGTCTGGCACAGAATTGGGAAATCCTAGAACAGAAAAATTACAATGGATCTTTGTGCAAGAAAACAACCACATTTTCCATTTTTATCTCTACTATGGACCAGATTCTGTCTTCAGCAAAGCTAGAACTAATGTGTCCGTTTCACCTGTTAATTTATTTATATTTTGTCAATACTCCGGAGTTCACTTTTTGCTTCAGTATCAAGGCATATTCAAATGAGTGACCAGAACAAGTCCTGATTCAAGCTCTCTTCCACTTTGCCATCTGTTGAAGGATGCTGTTTCAGTCAAAATGCTTGCAGCTGAACATGACCAGGATTTAATCCATCCATTTCACACCATCAGCCAAACATCTAAATATAAGCGGCTCTAGGGATTTAAAACGTCAACTACATATTCTAAGGTTACTCCCTTAGTAGTCTGGTGTTTTTAAAAAACTAAGATATCAAACACCTGGCCGCTAAAAAAAACGTATTAACTGCTGTAAGAAGTACTGCAACAAGCGGGCAAAAAGGTATTGCTGTGTTTTATGCCCTAACTTGTTTTAACAGACTTAAACTCGAGATCTTGCTTAGCGGCTTTATCTGAAAAAGTTGGTGCTAATGCCAAACTGTTAGCTTAGGTATTTCCCTCTCAGGGCCACGCGGATACTATATTTACATTTCTAGGTCAAAATTATTAATTCATCTGACTAAATTATAATATCACTGCACATTTGTGAGCTCAGTATTTTAAATACAAATTCTGAATGTGAGATTTTACCAGATTGCGATTATTTTAGCCCTGTCTGCCTCCTACCGCTAACCTTTTTAGCTTAAGTAGCTAGCTCTAATACAGCCCGCGTTCATAAGAAATCCCAAGATATTTCTTTAGAAATCGATCTGGGGAGTTATTTATTTTCTTGTTTATCACTGAGACAATGGACTCGTTTTCATCTCTATTCAGTTAACATTCACATAGCAGCCAACCGCGACATACGGATCGATGCTAAACAAGATAGCAGCCACGCTACAATAGCTAGCCGACAATGGCTAGCGAATATTACTCCTCAAACTGATGTGGATTTAAGAGCTACTAAGTGTTGAGTTTTGGCTGCTACATATTTCATTCATTCCTACTCACTGTTGTAGAAAAACATGACACTGATTGGACATACCGCGTCTTCCCAGTTCTGTCTGTTGTAGGTGTTAGAGCCTAGGGAGGTCGCCATTTTGGAAAGTGTTAGCCAAACTTCACAGCTAAACAGCTCAAGCTAGAGAAATCACAGCCGCAGTACCTCACATTGCCTTCAGGTGTCGCTCTGATTCAAAAATAATTGTACAAATATGGCTATCTGAAGCGTTGAATTAAAATTACATTACGTATCAATCTTTATAAGCATGAATTTATAAACGTAACCTTATTCATCGTTATACAAATGTAATACAAAGAGATTTTCCCTATCTGTCTGTCTGCATATTTGTATTTTGAAAGCGAGAGAATGAATGGGTGAGAGAAAAACCTTATGGGACATTGTCAGAGCAATGTGTTCATAGGAGCTTATTTTTTATTAGATATCTTCTTTTTCTGATAGTGCACAACAATGCAGCAGAACTAACGGAGAAAAATGACAAGCTGTCCATTGGTGACAACTTATGTAAGCTAAGTTTAGATATTAGAGAGAAATCAGGCTAGTTTCAACTACTGATTCAACTTTCATGCAAGTGATGGACAAGAGGAAGAGATGTATTCACAGGTCCCTCAGAGGTAATGTCGTCTATTTTTAATTTAGCCATCTTCTTGCCATTTATCCGTCCACCTGGACTAATTCAGGTCAGAGTGTATTTTTTGTGCAAACCTCAGATTAGAGGGGCAAACGATGTCAAAGATTACAGCCGCAGGGCATTAAATCCTGGAAGTTTACTTAAGTTTAGATCTTTGCCCTTTGTCGAGTCAAAGGGCAAAGATTATTAGATACAAGCCCAGGGAGCTGTCAAAGAGTCTTCTCTGTCAAAATAATCTGCAACAGACTTGACAACTGTTGGTTTGGCTGTAATAATACTATAATGACACGGAACAAATACAAAAACTATTTCGATCTCATTTTATCATGGCACCGAAATAAAAGTCCTGGGAATCGCCTTCTCCAAAAGTCATGTGACGCTCTCCAAAGTGTCATGTGACATGGAGGAGACAGCCAGAGTTGTTTTCAAGGAAGACTTTGTCTGGGATTTAATCTCTCAAAAATAAAAGACACACACCTCTTTAGTCACAAGGTTTGCTGTTTCAGTATGTTAGAACCTTGCGTTCATCTTCTTTAAGTGAGATTTATTTGTATAAATCACTGGACCATGTACAAACAAACAAACAAAAAACCCATTGCATTACAGTAGCAAAATAAGGAAGAGTGATTAATAAGAAGTAGCTGCAATTTAAAGGAACCCAGGGTTCAACAATTTTGTAGTTTTTTTAAAATTTGTTCCAGTATATTGGAGCATAAAGGCTAAATGCTGATTTTTTTGTGTATAGATCCGATTCTGGGAATGCACAGTAGGCTTGAATCAGAAGGCCTGAGTGATCTGGAATGTCGACATAATGACCACAGGTCTTTAATGTATTTTGGTCATAAGCCATTCAGTGATTTTAAAGTCTATTTTCTGAGCTACAGGGAGCCAGAGTAAAGGCCTTAGAACTGGATCAGTTGCAGCTGTCCGATCGACGTCTCAGGCAGACTCATGAAGACACAGTTTGGGTCTGTTCACTAGCATCTGTAATAACTGCAACTGTGCACTGACTTTTGCTTGTTCCTCTTTACGTCCAAAAATAATCATGCCAGCTTTGTTTCTGTTGAACTGAAAGTTGCTCTGACTCAAATATTCTCAGAATATTCTTCGTTATTGTTTTGAACGAATAATTCAGATTCTGCAGTCATGAATGTGAACTTTCAGCTGAATAAAATTACTGTTCATTGTAATTCAATGACATCCATTCAAACCATATGAAAATAGACCAAAACCCACTTTTTGAGGTGGTCTTGGTCCGCTTCCAAATAAACTCTGGTGCGGCATGCAATGAATCCACACTGAACCATCTACAGGAAAAATAAAACTGTGGTAAAAAGGAGCCCTTCAGAGTTGCTTGCACGACGACTGCGTGACCTGGCTGTGCTGAAATCGTACCTTATCCTTGTTTTTTTTTTTTTTTTGCTTAGCGATGCTGCTGCCAGCATGTTGTGGGTCAGGGCACGCAGAGCATCTCGTCTCATTCAGCTTGCAGAACACATTTGCTGGCACTGCTCCAACATCAGATATATCAAATTGCAAAACCTGCACTCAATGAGCTGCTCTCGACATTCAAGATGGCATTGCAGTTGTAATTACAGCACAAACGTGGACAACAGAAATTCAGACAGTAGGACTTCCAGATTTTGTTTTGTGCAGGGATGTGCTCTCTCCCGCACTTGTCTTTTCTGTCCCGAAGAAGCAATGGTCCCCACCCCGCATGGCTTTGTTTACAAATTATAGTCTGCTTGCAAAAAACTAGTTTTATGAAAATTTTGCTGACATACAAAGTATTGGTGGCCCCCTTTGAAGCTTTCTGGTGGCGCCCCTGACACAGTCTGTATATTAACGCACTTTCAAGAGAAACGCAAATGTAAAAAAAAAAAAAAAAAAAAAAACCTCTGGGGGTAATTCCTGCATTCATTTGCCATAAATGCTTCCCCACAATAGTGGGATACACAGCACGTCCAGGCCCTTATAATCTGAGCAGTGACGAGGAGCGGATGCAGATAAGCCAGAGCTGCGGAGGACTTCAGTGTGCTTGCATGCGTACGTGAAAGGAAAAAATGTGCCGCGCTGGCGCCTCCTGAAGACAGTTATGGGCTACTGCCGGTGCTCAGAGCTGCAGAAAGAGAGGGGCTTTCTCACATTTCCCGATCTCTCCCGGCCGAGACCGCCACTGTGCCGCTTCCACAACACAGCCGACGGCGAGCCGAAGCGACGACATGCTGCCAGCGTCCTCTAACGCCGCATTCAACCAAGCCAGCTTCCGCCCGGAGTGAAATCTACTTAAACGAGGCGAGTACACCGACACACAAGGCGAGCCCGATCGGGGCTGCTCCTGTTTGGCTGCTACACCACGGAGCAGCTCCGCCGCTCGGTCTCAGAGGCCGGGGCTCGTGTCTGGCGCAGACGGAGGTGAGGCCAGCTTTTTTCGGCCCGACTCTCCCCGGCTGCAAACACAAAAGCCCCGGCGGCACGGTGGAGGCTCGGCGCGGCTTTTCGGTTTGCCTCGGCGGGCAGCGTGATCCGTGGGGGGAAAGCCTAGCGTTATTGTTTTTGCTTTGGTCGGGTCGGAGCGTCTGTCTGTGCCCCGGGATAGAGCTGCGTGTCCGGCTGCCGCGCTCCGTGATTTATCGTCGGGATTCCTTTATGGAGTCGAGTCCCCCGTAGTGCAGCCCGGGCGAATCAAAGCAACGCGACAACCCGAGCAACTTGTTTTTGCAACTTTGTTGCAGCCTGGATGTGTACAGCGTTATCTGCTCGACTCGAGTTAGGGCGAGGAATCCGAGACACAGTGTAACCGTATAGGTGGAGAAACTGCTTTGTGTTCATATTAACATCCAGTTAGCCTGCAAATGAAAGAGGTGGACAAAAGATTAGAAAAGGAATGCAATGAGTGCTGTAACTTTCCATTAGGCTGGGATTGATCTGGGGGATTTAGCCCAATTATCAACTATGATAACAGAAAGGATGTTGGCTGCATTTTTAACAGGGTCTTATGTCAGAACACTATAATTAATACAAAGGATTATCATAACTACCAAATAATAGCAAGATCATACAATCCAACACTTCAAGATAATCATTAATTTGCACTATTGCCTTTTAAATTAGTATTGGCTTTTTTTTTTTTTTTTTTTTTTTTTTTTTTTGTAGAACAGCACCATTTATACATCAAGTGTTTTTCTTCTTCTACAGATTATGACATCTACAAGGAGGAAGAAAATGTCCCGTAGATTATGTGGCATATAAGACAGTAGTTTTGATTCTAACCACTAATTATTGAGTTTTAATATTGGCACCATTAGAGTATCAATCTTTCTTGTTTTTATCACACACATTAAATAAATGAATAGACTGACATTGAGGTATTTTTGGTGGTGGATGTGTTTATCGACTAAAATATGCTGGAGTTTTTCATGCTTTTAATGAAGGTGAAAAAGAAACATGACAAGAGGTAAAATATGCTCACATGCCAAATTTTTTTTTCTTTTTTGTGGAGATGCGTTGATTTGAGTTTCCCGGCCGATAACATATGTGGATTTTTTTTTCTTTTAACTGTGATAAATAAATGGGAGGAGATTTGGCTGCAGATTTTTTGATTGAGAAAGTTTTCGATCCCACAGAAAAGGAAGGAATTACAAGCATGAGAGCATGTGTCTCTAATCTTTCTCTGGTCTCGGCTGCATCAGGCCAGACGGGGTTGATTAATGCATTCATTAACCGAAAATCCCCCAGTTGTTAGTTTTGATGCATTTGATAGATAGGAAGCAAAATATCTGATATGTAACTCTCATTTCTATTCGTACAAGAATGAACAAATGATCGGATTTCTCCTGAAATAATGTGTGGATTACAGCGTACCTGAACTCTGTGCTGCTGAATAATCTTATAGATGAATTATGAATTTAGGATTATAATTATTAAGTTTGGATTTCAGTTAAATTCCCTGCTTATGAGCAAGGCAAAATCACAAATAACTGCTGTTTATAGAACATGATTCCCCCTCATGAGTTTTTCTTCTTTTTTTTTTTTTTGAAAGTAGTGTTGTTTCTCAAAACAAAAACAAAAAAAGAAAATCCAGGTTTAATATGTTTTTTGCAATCTCTTTTTGTCTGTGTCTCTACAGGTTGATAAGTACCTGCAGTATGGCTTTTTTTTGTGGTTCAAAATATGAGCAAATGTTTGCCTCCTCCTAGAGCTGCATCTATTAAACACTACAAACACTTGACTCTGCTCTGTAGGAGGAAAAAAAAAAGGGCCGTCCAGACCTGCTTGAAATCTTTTGCCTTGGGGGTGTATGCGCATGCAAACGCGCGCATACACCAAGTGTATGCGCGCGTACACTTGTAAGAGATTACTGAAGAAGAATGACTCACGCTCAAAATATATTTGGCAAAGTCACAAGGACTTTTCCCTGCGTTTTTGCCCTCAGCTGCGGAGCAAATTCTTGCAACCGCAACATGCTCGTCCCTCTGGTTTCATAAGATTTATTATTTGATCAGTGTTTCACATTATTGTTATCCTCCAGCCATGTGTCGTATATCACATGCTCCTCCCTGTATTTGTTAGTGTTGGGGCTGGAGGGGATTGAGCGGACAGGGGGGGCATGTGGGCTTATTCCATTTGGAGATTACTGTCATTCGTTTGTCAAATTTGCAGAGAGCCGAATCTCAAGTTGTGGTCTGTTTATTCGTGCCAACTGTTTGTCTGGTCTTTCTAAACCTCCATCTGACTGCTCCTGCTAGCTGCCAAGCATGCTGTGGTCTGGCGCTATTAGTTGATGAAGGCTGCCACTGCCGCCGCTGCAAGCATTCGATCATATATCGGCATGTTCTTTACTTGGATAGACCGGCGATGTGATGCAATTGAGTTGCACCGTCTTACCTAAACATATAGGTTGTCAGACTCTAGAGGCATGACAAGAAATTGATGTTTTCTTGCAGCTGAAAGGGAAGCAGAATAAAAAAAAAGAAAAACGTCTGTCATTGTTATCTCCACATCAGGATGTCGGTGTAATCGCGTGCAGGTGCAGTAATTCTACCATCACATTTAATGCTAAGCAGAGTAATTGTTGGGAGCTACAGGGCCCACAACATGCCAGCTCTTGTATTTTTCCATGTCACTGCCCCTTGTAGGCACTCTCAGTGTGTGGGGAGCAGACCTCTCTACAGAGTGTGGCTGAAGCCAGGCATCTTTCCAAAACTTGAACCCCCTCCTCCGTCTTCTCTGCTGGGTATAAGCGCGGCTTTGTGCCTCGCTACTCCTCTCCGATGGGTCTTATTCATATACTACTACAGCACTTCTTGCTCTGCTAGATAGTAGTATCTACGACTGGAAGCTCTCCCAAAATATCCCGCTGTTTGACAAACTCAGATGTTTCCTCATTAAAAATCAAACTCTTGGATTAATCTACCAGAATGCAAGAGGCAGGCTGTAATATTGTTCCCTGTGAAGCAGCTTGTATTTCAGTTCCTGAGCATGGGCTTAACAGTCGTGAGGGGTGCAGAGGAGTAAATACATTTCAAACAGCTCAGCAAAACCCAGTATTAGCCAATGATCCGATAGCATCTGTAATCCTCAGGAAAACCTGGAGAGTTGTCTTTTTTTTATTTTGAATGGTGCTAGTCTCCACCAGACAGTTGGCAGGCACTAAGGGGGGTGTCCACATGTGTGACCGGCTGGCCAGGCTAACGGCGAGGCTGAACGCCGCAATATGCGGGCAGATCAGATTACTGAACGATTAGCTGTGGCCTCCTATCCGTGGCCCAGGGAAATGATTTTCCACTGTCATAATTCCCTAGACTGAATTACGCAGGCCAGTGACTCACAGATACTCCATACTATGGGCCAGAGTACAGCGTGGCATAACTGTTGCTCTCTGGAGAAGAGGAGATATGCGCTGCCATTGTTGCACCAGAGAGCAAAGTAGTTTTCAATCATTGTGAGCTTCCTTCAGCAGATGAGCAAAGGGTACACTTTAGAGCTGGAGCAACTAATCACAACTTTAAGTAAAAATGCAGTTAAGATATTTTATTGATATTTACACAAAGGTATAAAACAGGAATGTTTTATATTGTGTAATTAAATTTTATTGAAACATAAAGTCTGCAGTTATTCATAGTGTTAAACAGAGATGCACTGTTCAGAATCCTGTTGCCATTTTCTGATCATCTGGTTTCTCGTAAAGCTTTGACCTGCTGTTACAGATTTTAGCCGATTCTGGAGCTGTAAGAAGATTTGCATTTAGAATATTTTTTTTCCGTAGCCTTCATGCTTTGAGTGCTCATTAATTATTTGCGTTAGCAGCAAAGCACTCTCACACTGTGTGTGTGTGTGTTTGTGTGTGTGTGTGTGTGTATCGCTGAAATATGATTTGTTATTACAGTGGTTGCTGAGTTGACTTGTTAAACTGGATTTGGCATCTAATCGTTGTGATTATTTCAGTTTTGATTGCTAGATCAACAATCTCTGTGTGTAGATGCTGGAGAACGCAGCTCCTTTACTGGAAATCCATCATTCTTCATGACAGTAGTTAAAAAGTCAAAAGAATAAAACAACAAAGCATGTTTGTTGTACTTAGACCTGTCAAGATAACTAATTTTGCTGGGCGATAAATTGTCCTAGAAGTTATTGTGATAAATAGTAATGTTGTTATTTTGAGATTTAAGTAAGATAAAGGTAATGGCATGTTAATGCATGTACACCCTGCCAAAGGTTAACAGTTTAATTTCCAATGAAAATTTAACATTGGAACTTGAAGTTCAAAACAAATAAACTAAATAACACATAAAATGGATACTGAAATCTCTGTAAACAAACATGGACCAATTGAGATCAGTGCACCAGACTTAAATGTTTTGTCATCCCGTCTTTGATAGACAGTCAAGAAAAACAATCATGCAAATGGAAATTATTGAGCTGGTTTTAATTGATCATATGGTCAGTTGCTTATTGTGACAGACTTAGCTGTTCTCTCCTCAGCCTTCCTGTTATCTACTCAAAAGTCATGCTTGAACTCATTCTCTCAAAGCATATATAAACTAAACTTCTCATCGTAGAAAATTCAGTTTAGATTCCCTTTAAAGAACTTCTTCTTCCAAACTTGCATTTCTTTTTCTCCCCCTGCCAGCTAACCGGCAGTGCGCAGCAAGATCCGGGAAAGTGCCAACAATGAGGTACTTCATGGTAAAAACTCTGGCCACTCCACCAGTTTTTTTGTGGCATCATATTAAAGGGACTTTTAAATCTAATGAAAGGCATATTTTTAACGTTTTAGCAGCTTTGCCATAACAATTAGGATGGAGATGAAGGACGGGGAAAGAAAACCTGTTGACAACGGGGCGATGAGGCAGATTAAATCTAGCTGCCCAGTGGTGTCATTTTGGTGAATGGAAGCAAGACAGAAAGAGGTGTGGATTTTGACAGGCTAGCTGTTGGAGATGCGGCCATGTTTCCAAGGTGCATATCTCCTCCCCGAGGCAGGAATCTGATACATTCCACGGGCTCCTGTATCCAGACCAATAATGGTGACCGGCGTGTAGCGTTTCATCAGGTGCCACATGATTGGAGCTTAAGTGCTGGGAAAGGAAGCACTGTGTCATGGGGCTCACAGTTGGCCAGCTCTGGTTGCTTCAGAGATCAGAAATGTGCCAGAGGTTATGTGAGATATGGATTAATGTTTGTCAGAAGATGATCTGGTGAATACAGCAGCTCAGCTTATCGCATCCATTCCCCCTCAGCATTGTTAGGTGCATTATGTCACCCATTAAGGTGCTCTATTTTCAATATTTCTTTACCGCATTAGCCTCCATTTTGTTTTAATGAGGCCCTTCGTGGCAGCCACATTGATCAGCAATTCTCCAGCCGGTGATGTCAGGTGAATAACAAAAAGAAGCCACATCACTGCACTTGATAGCTTCACCTGGTTTTATGTCACCATTTCACATATATTTCTGCTCTTTGAACAGAGTTTTCCTTGCTCTCAGGCTCTTGAGCTAAAGGCTATTTTTACAGCAGACAGGAAAAAAAGAAAAGAAAAAAAAAACGCCCCATTTTATTTAGCGGTCAAAAAAACAAGCTGTCGGGTGTTAATGGACTTCACCTCAGCCATTCCAACAGACCCTCGGGCTACTGCGCGTTCATGAGCTCGGCTAGGGAGCTCTCGGCTGTGAGCCCTGTTAATGAAGCCATTTTCAGAGATGGAGAGATGCGGTAATGGGAACACACCACTCCACTGCAGGATATTCTAACCCCATCCTCATCGTAAGTGCCATCATTCAATGGATCCGATTAGATTCTTTTTTTTTTTTTCCTTTGTCCTTTTAGTTGTTTAGAAGGGTCCTTTATCAGACCCAGAGTCGGAGATGTTTATCTGAGAGCTGCTTTAATGAAGATTTCCCTAGCTTTTATTTTGGCGAGCGTCAAACAAGTCGCATTTTGGGTGCAGATTTTCCACTTTGTGGGAAAGGAAGCTTTGATAATGTTGTTGCAGTGCATGAGCAAATATTTTCCATCTCTGCGTGTTGGCCTTGAACCTTGTATTATCAGACTTAAAGTTCAGTGAACTGAACATAGGGAGAAGATCGGTGGAAGGGCCTTTGTGTGTTTATGCAGTTGTCTGGTGGCCTCGGCCGAGTGCAAATACCACACATGTGTTCTTACCTAGCTTCAAACTGTGTGCAACCTTTCCTGTCCATGCCTCAAGCTGAATGCAATGTTATTCCAAATAGGATGTTGGAAAAGCTCACGCTAAAAGAATGCGATCCTGCACACACGAGAGCAAAGTTTAACAAGTGAGATTTAACTAAAGTAATCTGGATGTAGTTTTTAATTTTACTAATGTTGATACACCGATCAGCTGGCAACCAGTTTAAGTTGCTAATCCTTGTTACGGCTCTGGTTTGCAAAAAATTCAAAAATTAGAGATGTGCTGAGAAATGGGCTGGTGACTGAAAGCAGCTGATTTTGCAGGTTCTTTTTTCCAATCGGCGAATTGGAAAAATTTGCCAATTGGCAACCCTTCCTGGTTGTCAGGACCAGGAAGTGTCAGGACCACTTCCTGGTCCTGACAACACTCTTCATTGTGGAACATATTACTGGGAGGAAAAAGACTCAATGTTAGTTGACACTGTCCTCGGTGTTTTAAAATAAAACAGTATGTAAAAAAACTATTTTAGAACATGTTAAGATATTCAGGGCATAAAGAGAGAGCAAGACTTTCCACAGATAACATCAAGGCTGATGTTGATCTGTTTGTGACTTTCGATGGCTTCTTTTTTCGTTGAGTTTTTAACCTGTCTATTGTGAAAAATGCATGGTTTGAAAATGTTTTTGAAACCTTTATAAGAAGGATCTACATTTTCTAACGGATACACGTGAAAAGTGCAATTTCAATTATTCTAGCCATTAATGCTATGCAGATTGCTAAGATAAGATGACCAACGGTGGGAGACAAAGCATTTGAAAGTGCAGTAACTTATAATTTTACATCGGTGAACCCTTTAATGCTTTCAGTGTCCTGGACAATTAGTTCATGACTCGTCCCTCTTGCATTCAAAAAAAGAGGGTCTCACATGTTCAATGAGCAACTGGCCATAAAAGTGATCAAAGGCACTCTGTGGAGTATGAGATAAAATATTTACAATGCTTTTATTTTACATGTACTTTGAATAAAATCAATGACAAAAAATGTGTTGTGTCCCAGGTTGGACTTCATCAAGTTCTTTGTCTGTTGTGGTGTACACTCCTGCTCTGTTACACCTTGAGACTTACTGGAGAATTAATCCTTCAACAAATATCACATTTGATTATGGTCTGGAGGGAAAAAAAAAAAACAAATAAAAAGACAGAAAATCAGAAAAGGAAATGAAAGTTAAAACTTTTCTCACACAGATTTGGTGAAGTCAGCTCTTATCTTGTTAAAAAAAAAAACAAAAAAACACTTATGGCAGGAATGTTTATCTTGAATTTTAGTATGTATATTGACCAGGAAGAGCCAATACACAGTTTTATGATTGCTTTACAAAGTTTTTATTGTGTTTTTTGTAAGTTGCTCTAAAGATGTCAGATACATGTTTTATTTAAAGGGGAAAAGATCTGGTTCACTGTAACTGGACTGTTCATTGTAGAGTATACCAATGGATTTTTTTTTGATGAAATATTTTCTAGAGTGGAGAAAATAAATCCTGTAACATGCACTATATTTAGAGATTCTATAATAGACACCTGAAAAAATGGTGTCTCAAAAAATGAAAACTGTAAAAAATAAATTTTCTGTTGAAGGAAATTCAACTTCTGTGGCTTAATCAATGAAGAAAATGTATAAAATCTACCAGCACATCTTGTTATGGTATTCATGTTTACATATTTTTATCAATAAGCAAAATCAATTTTTTCCCCCCTCCTTTTCTTAATAACTTGTAACGAGACATGTCTTTGAAATAAACTCTTGTATTGTATTCTTGCACACCAAGAAGGGCTTTATTGCACTGTTTTAACCTCTGTGATTTTAATGGATTGGGTCAGACATTGCTCTTAGGGATTACACAGCACCACAAAATGCATCTGCTGAATTCAACTTTTTGTTATAGTCTTCAATAGCCTCAAAGGCACACTGTGGAGTATGTGATAAAAGGATGCATTTCAGTGTTTGTAAAGTTATTGGATTCCTAGAACTCTACCTGGTTTAGTGAGAAGTGAGAGTGTGACTCGTCTTCCTATTTTGCAGTTTTGCATTGTTTGACTCTTTATCCTGAGGCTTTAAAGAGCTCTCTGATATGGACAGATGCTGCCTTGGTGGAAATTGACGCTCAGTGTTTACCTGGCAGTTAGTTCGCAGTGATACTCAGAAGAAAGCCAGGAGCAGACGCCTACGCAAAGGTCAAGCAGGGGTTTTGGATTTCCTTTGTTAGCCTGCGATGACAGAAACTGATTGTCTGCAGGACAACTGCGCTTGTTTAAAAACATGCATGTCTCTGACCTCACTCAGTTTCTCATCTGCGAGCGTTTTTACGGTCCCACCAGGGCTGTAAACATGTAGCTGAATTTCTCTCACTCACCCTTTCTTCCCCTCTCCCCTGCCTCTTTGGGCCAAAGCGCCGGCTCGCTGGTTGATGTCCAGTCGGCTGCCGTTTCTGAGCGAGGTTGGTTTGTGAACAGTGGGAGTCATCCTGGGATACAAATGGACATTAATACATAAGAAGAGCTCAGCCTTCAATCTAACCTAATTGTTGTGTTGCAAAGATAAGTGCTTAGCCAGAGATATGGATCATCCCCATTTTAGATCAGTGTATTTCATGTGCAAATGGACTTAAGCTGATGACTTACCCGCTTTCTAGCTTGAGTTGCTGGGGTGGAAAGAAGCGCAGACCCCAGGATGGAGGTTCTGGCAGCTTCAAGTGCACCCCTCCAGTGATCCGCAACAATGCTGTCTTATCCAGCCTGGGTGGTACTGGTGTGTGTGTGTGTGTGTGTGTGTGTGTGTGCAGTGCTTGCCCCTGTCTCTGCGGGACAGGTGCTGGCAACCTGGAGGTCAGTACAGGCATATGGGGCAGAAGGAAGACTGGAGACTTTGAAAGACAACAGCAGGATGAATGAGAGTCGCTTTGCCAGGTTTTCAACACTTTTATTCAGAGGGGCAGCTACAAGTGGGGTCCGTCATGACAGTCGGGTAGTTCGACAGCTGGCTGCCCTGAGCGCGAGAACCCAACAGCAGAACCTTTCTGTCCTTACAGAGGAGTTTTTAGGCCGTGCAAAGCTTAACTTAAGGAACTTCAGTGAGCAGCACAAGCCTGCAAACACAAACAGCAGTCTACCCCCTCAGTGAAGTGTTAAGTGGCCGGATATAAGCGGTGAATGGAACACAGGTGTCTGGACCAGGCTGTGTGAGCCCAGCCAAAGGTCTGTGTTTGTTTTCTCTTGGTAATGGCCCCCAAACTCTCAGCTGCAGCCCAACCTGGGCTTATTGGATCTCAATGGGCTGAGGTGAAGCTGTGGCAGTAATTCAGAGATCTGATAACTAATTCATTCTGTAATTCCACAACCTAACTCTATTAGGTTGGCTATTTGAGGTGGGCAATTATTAGATTGTGTATTGTTACGGGGGGTGGGGGGAAATAACTTTTGTGATTGCATTTTTACCAATATCAGTTTAGATGGCTTTTATTCAAGTTTAAGAACAATAAGAAAGTAGTTGCAACAAAAAAAAAAGTTGACTTCTTTCTGCATGAAAATAGCTCATTTTTGCCTGCACATGTGTTGGTTCTCTCCAGATTCCACACACAGTCCAAAAACACTACTGTTTTGTACTGCGCCTCTGGCCCAATGACCACTGCAGATGGACACCAGCAAATGTGCAGCACTGTTCTCAAGTCTAAACCCTAACACTGAAATTCATGTTAATATTCCACCACACATTGCTACAGCATTTTTTTTCTTTTAACATTCCTCTTTCTTCTTTTATTCCTTTATTCTGCTTTGCTGCTCATCTACCACAGTAAAGGAGCCTTTTGAAGTCAGTAAGACTGTGGCTTTACTGTTTTAGTTTTCCGAGTGCTTGTGTGACAGGTAGTGAAAAGCTAGAGGCGAGTAATGGGACTCGAATATAATCCACGACTGTCTCTATAGTCAACGCCCTTGCTTCTTTCTTTTCTCCCCAACAGAGGCAGGCCTCTGTGCTGCCGTCCATCCACTAAGCTCCTCTTTGTCAACTAACAGCCCGAAGGTGCGCTGTGGGGTTTGAAGAACCAACAGAGCTCCATCTTGCACCTCCCCCCCTGGGAGAGCAACAGGGTGAAGTAATGGCTTGTTAACCCCTCAGCTACCTCTCAGTTTGATTGTTGCATTGTGAGGAGCGGCGACTGTCCTCCACGCTGATGTGATTGTTTGAACAACCCCATGGCCTCCCCAGATGGCCGGGCCTCAGAGCCGGTTTATGATAACCATGTAGTTAATATCTGGCCTACATAACCGTCCTCCTACCTACTTACCCCCCACCCCTCTTAAACTCTGCTCTCATTTCTCCCAGCCACCCTCTGCGCCATTGTCTCCAAATGCCTCTGTTTTTATTTCCCTATTTCGCTCAACTTTTTTCTTTCTTTTAAATCCCAGAATCTATTTCTTTTTGGGCCCCGAGGCATAGTGGGTGATAGCTACAGACCGTGTAGCAAATTAAATTTCGTCTCACCCCCCCTCCCTATTTTCTTTCACTCCCTATGGACTTTGGCACGATGGATCAGTGGAAGGAGAATGGGAGTGTGCAAAGATAGAGGAAAAAGCCCATTTCCACTGCATTACTGTCTCATTCCTCAGGGCCTCGAGTCAAGCTACACCAACACTTCTATTGCATTTCTCTCCCTCTTTAATTTTCCTTTCCTAGCTCTATCTCGCTGCTGCTGTTCTTCACACGCGGCCCTAACCTGAAGGTCTCTGCGCACTCGCTACCACTGCCAACACACAGTCTGACCCACTTTATTAGTTTGGCTCTAGTGAATCATTAATCGAGGTTATCTAACTGTTCTTGTAATGATTCTGCAGTGACTCCTGTGTCAGCCGCTCTGTGTTCTTAACCAATCAAGCCATACCCTGGTATGCTTCCTTCTCTACACATTTGTACTCCATCATAATATCTCACAAGAAAAAAGGAGGGAAAAAAAAGCATTGTTCCTCATGCTAGACTATATGTTTAATAGGTGTGCCATGCACTGTAATATGTCATTGTGTCAGAACACAATACGAGGACTAAGTACCCTGAATGCAAATTAATCTTGCGGGATGGCAGCGGCTGAATGGAGTGTGGTTTTTGGGGGCGATGAGGAGAGAGAGAAGGGAGGGACAGAAGGAGGGCTAATAGTGGTGACAGGGAAGCGAGGAAGAGAAAAGAGCATGTGAGGAGGAGGAGGTAGGTGGAGGAGGGAGGGTGATGTGTGGGATGTAGTCATGCCAGGCCCATTCATCATGCAGTGCCTGCTGGGATGCGCTGGGGTCAGTCCCGCACAACACAATTACAGCCTGTTCTGGTGTGTTGTGCTCGGCACCGCTGTGCTCTCACTGTGTTCTGCTGCCTTTGTCAGGGGTTTCTCTCTTCTGGCTCTCTTGTTTCCCCCATTTGCATGTTTTCTTCTCTGCTCCACTTTGTTTGCGACCATTATTCTACCTTCTCGTGTTTTTCTGAGCTCAAGTTATCGCTGAAGCATTTCTTTGAACTAAACGTCTCAATTAGCTGCGCGTTTGTTTTTTTTTCTCTTCAGTGTTCCTCATGCTCCACTTTCTTCTCAAAGAAAGTTAGTTTTTCTTTTGACTCATGTACTTCCTGCAACTTGCACCATGCAACGCTTGGTCCTCTTTAATCCACAGCCACAACCTTGTGATTTATGCATTACAAGGGCTCTGGTTATGGAGGTTTGAGACGCTTGTAAGCATGTTGTTTATCCTTCCTCTCTGACAATCCTCAACAAATCCACAGATGTTTCCAGAGGGCTGTACATGTCTGTTGTGCGCTTTAATGTTAGTTGACAGCGTATCGCGATCATGAGGATGTCTTTCCTTTCCCCTCCATGTCTGTTATGAGGGCAGTGAAAGGGTTTTCTCCTGGTGGTAGCCTTCAGGTGGTCTGGACGTCTGAATGAAAACATTCCTGAAACATCCGAGCAAGAAAATAAAAATCTCGAAGGCTGTTTTACAACATCTTTGTTAATGCTGTGTGGAGCAGAACTTTGTTTCACTGCACTGTCAGTCTTCACTTGCTGAAATCAAAAGCAGAAAAGAGCACAGACTTGGTGTGACAGTTAGATCATGTGTTTTTTTTAAGCATCTGTACATAATTGGTTATAGTTCATTCAATTTTTGTATCATTCATGACTTGTTAGATTTGAATGCTTGTTGTAGTCTTGGCTTAAAGATTTCAGGTCAATTATTTTTCCACTAATGCTCTTTTAATCCCCAGTACTGTTTCCCAATTGTCCTACAGTGACCTTTGCTCCCTCTTAGTATCACACAAACAAAACAAGTCAATCATAGAAAATTGTAGACCCATATAAATGTACGCAAATTTTTTTTAAAGACTTTTTTTTCCCCATCATGCATTCTGTAAAGCTCCGACCCCCTGACAATAATTTTTAACAAATTCTATCATCCAATTTTTCAACTTTCTTGACAAGTTGAGAATGTAACTGCTATAACGATGAGATGTTTTTGCAGATAAAACAATTTTCCTCCAAACAGCCCAAGGTTACAGAGCTGTCTGTGCATCACTGAAAATCTACTGCTACACTAAAACCCTCCAGGTTGTGGAACAGAGGGATTTGTGCAAATAAAACTCAGCAAAGAGAATTCTAGTAAATCTCCTTTTCTCATAAACATTTTTTTCCCATAAACATGGACCAATTCCTACAAGTATTGTTCATCGTAACGTTTGTTTAAAACAATATTTGAAAGGAAGAAAAGCTCTGATTTTTACAGGCGCCTGAAGAACTCTTTTTGTGATAAATTATTATTTTTGCTAGAAGCAGAAAAGACATCCTATCTTGTGTGAGAACAGTCAGTGTTACACATTTCTTCAATTTATCATAATTTCATTTTTATTTCAAAATAAAGATGCAATGATTATAAGACATGGGTTAAACTATCTCGAGCATCGTGTATTTCATGGAAAGTGTGCACTACCAACATTTCCACATCCAGCATGTCCCATTGGACTCCATCACAGCTGTCTGTATCTGTGTGCAGCATGTGAACTGCATTTCAGGGTGCAAGTCCATCACCGCTCTGCTGAGGTTTTGTACAAAACTTTTATGACGTTTGTTGAACAGCTGTAGGGATGAAAGTATTCACAACATACATTGGATCCTGTTTGGATTCTCAGCCTTATGTGTAACTGAATTGCCATGAAAATCCTCACTCTGGAGATGTGTTCACTGTCTTAGAAGAAACAGCCAGGTTTTGCTATAAAGTTGAGCAGTGTGAAGATTGTATTTTTATTTTTGGTGTTTTTTTTTTCAGGCATTTGATACAGAGCATAAACTGTGGTTCAGCTGTGCTTTTTTTTAAAATAAAAGACAAAAGTACCCAAAGTTTCCAATGGTGCAGTCAGTCCCAGAAATGCATTGGGTGGTGGCTTGGCAGATGAGAACTAATAGGAAGCCCAAAGATTGAAAGAATGGCAAAATAGGGCCAAAATATGCAAGGCAACTGAGCATCTGGAAGCAATTTGAAACTATGGACTGTTTTCAACGGGGTCCGTATCAAACTACATTATTACCTCTCATTTCTGACTCTTTTAGGTTTTGTTCTATTCCTTCAAACATCGGAAAGTCTTCAAGTCTTCAGACCATTTCTTATTTTCATTGGAAAATTAAGAAAAAGCCAGCCATTGAGTCTTAGTCGTAGTTAAACTTGATTGGGTCACAGACTTGGCTGTACCCATTTTTCTATAAGCTGCGGAATCTTCCTGAAGTACTCCAGCAGTCTGAGGTATTCAATAACTCCCCGGAGAGCCGTTGATTGTTACATTAAAGATGCACCACATGCTTCCCCACCCCCCCCACTCAAATTCCATCAAAGAACATGTCGATCTAAGCAAATAATAAAAAGGTAAAGGCTTAGTTTTGAGATTCATGATATTGGAGTAAAAGGCTTCCTGTTCCATATTGACCTACCAGTGCATTAGACTCATCAGATGCCAGCTGGGGTCACAGCAGGTGGCAAACTTTCCAGCTACTGAATCAATCCAGAGATGGTTTTGTAGCAGAAGTGGAGGGGAGCTGGTGATGAAACAATTCATTGTTTTTTCTTTCTTCTGTGTAATTTGCCACTTCTGCCATTTTTTTTTCACATTTTGATAACATATTCAGGTTTTTGCTTGCACTGTAATCCTTTAATTTTAGATCTCTGATGGTAAGTTTGTAATGGTGATAAAAGGCCCATTGTGTTCTTGTAATGAAGAATTAGTAAAAGTAAAGAAGTCCTCAGAACAGTAGGCTTTTTAGCTAAATTAACTTCCTCTTTAAACTGTTCTGCCAGCTTGTAGCAACTAACCGCAAATGCTTTGGGAAAAGACTGTTCGTAAACTGGAAGATGTTTCCTGAGCACCAATCATCTGATTGTTAGTCTGTGTGGATAATTACCAAAGAACTATGAGACTATGCCTCAGTCAGAATGGCAGCCTGGCACAAAATTTAAATGTTTACCCTGTTCAACTTGAAAGAGTTTGGACATGGAGAATGTATTTTTGACTTTCATATCCTTCATTGAGGCAAGACATGACAGAACACGCTCTCTACCAACAGTTTGTGCTCTTGTATCTAGAAACGGCGTTTTTGAGAAGACAAAACCAGTGAGTGTAAAACCAGTTGTTAAAGTGGACTGATGAGTTACAGCTGATTATATAGATTCATACAGCCAGCAGCGTAATATTGTGCAATATTACCGACCTTGTGTGGTTGAAAAAGTAGACACAAACTTAGCTGGAATTGTTTAATGTTCAATAATACTGCAGCTTTCCCCACAGATTGGAGTAATTTCGCTTTGAGTGGGTTTAAACGCCTAAAATCATGTGATGATTTTCCATCACAGTAACAAATAGTCTTCCTCTGCTCTGATGACTTGTTTATTTGACTGCCACACACCTGGATTGTATCTGGGTGACAATCAGGCTTCTGCGGTTCTTGATGGTCATGCAATCATTTGAATCAGCTGTTCTGGCATAGAGGCACATCTAAAACATGCAGACCAGTGAGGCCTAAGGACTGGAATTGAGAATATGGCCTAATAGTGACATAATGCCTTTCTTTTACAAGTAAGGGATCTTATTAAAGGCTTCATAGAAACTACCTGATACCTGGAAATAGTTGTGCAATGGCAGCTAAGTAGACTAACTGGGGAGCCAACATGACGGTGACTATTCTTATCCATTACTAACTGGAGTCTCATCTTTCAAGGATCGGCTGATACTTGAAAAAGTAGCACACCTTCACAGCAGGAATGGGTTCAAAGTGAATTTTGATCAGGAAGTTAACACAAATTTAGCGTAATTGTAACTTGCTTGCTTAAGGCTAACGACAAATTTGATGCCATTTTTAAAGACTGTTCATAAAGCACTAATGTTGCATTGTTGGAACAATCGAAATAAACCCTATTATTGTCCAGACCTACTGGATGGAAAAAGCTTTTGTTTATGGTGGTAGACATTATGATGCCACTGAGGTCAAACCACTGGTAAACAAAGCCAAACATTGTCTGCGTCTGACATTAACAGGCCATTCTGCTCGTTTTTGTAAACCCTGCAGTCAACAATAAGCCCAGTGATATTGTATTATCGAGGACAAGCTCTACCTAGGTTTCATGGTAACTGGTTTGCTAAGTACACCTGCTCAGGCTCCACCCAAATCTGCACACACAGCATCCCATCTGTCATCTTCTTGTCTTTTTGCGAGGACTAATGAAGCTCTTGAGATGTGACGACGTGCCTCACATTTCTCTCCACGCCTAATTGTGTTGATTTGGAAGATGATTTTTTTTTTTTTTTGTGCGATGTTGATGCAGGAACAAGAGTTTTTGATGGATGCAACACAGATGAGAGGTGATTGGGATTGTTGTCTTCAAAGGTGTGGCTGGGGTGTGGCGATAGCTTTGAAAAAATACAGTGAAAGAAATTACTTTTTTTTCCTTTATGTTCAATTTTCGTGAAGTGGTACAGAAAGTAATTTCAGATTCTAGTCTCGAATGTGCCATGTGCTTAATCAAACCATCCATTTCTGACAGAAAACACAATGGAAAACGCCAGCATTGATTACCACCCTACTTGCTCCATTCTCAGCAAATTACCATTCTGAATAGTCTGAAATTAAACTTGAGCTCATTTACCCTATAACTCCATTTTTATAATTATTTCAACATCCTCAGAAAGAAAGCTGTTTTTGGACTTTCACTGATCTCAAGTGCTCTGGTTCACTATTAGGCTGAAAACAAAAGCTCCAACCCTTGCTTCTGGAAATTTCTTGGCAATGAATTAATGATAAAGGTTTTAAAGGCAACACCATTAGAGAAGCTGTTAGCAGTGGGCGGGCTGCTTCTTCATTGCATTTTGCAAAGCAGGTAATTTGATGTGCCAAAAAAGCGAAATGCATTGCACTCACTCTCCGTCCTCTCATTTTCTTCTTTCTCCTTCCCTCTGGCTACCAGTAACAGTAATATTAACCTCATCACCACTTCACTGTCCTCACATGACCCGAATGTCATCTCATATGAGAAGTGGTCAAATGTTTTACTGCTCAGGGTCTTCAGCCTCACTGGAGTTCTTAATGCATTATGGCTCCATTACTCGGGGGCGGGTGGATCAAATAATTTATTAATATCGTGTTGCGAGCTGTCACACCCCACTTGGGTTGAAAAGTACTATGCCAGCAAATTTTTCTGCAGAGTAGTACCATGATAGACTTTTTTTTTCTTTTTTCAAAGTCAGCCCTAGGGCTTGTTTGATTTTATTTCAGATTCCACTCCATTGCCAGTGACATCCACACCACTCATCCCAAACACTGACCGCCATCAGCACACACAGTTCCCATACTCATCCATCTGACAGAGCCATCCTGACGCCCTGCGCTCATCTCTGTCGCCGAGTGGAGCGCAGACTTGTCACCTGAGGGATAAACTGTATGATGGAAACTTGTATCCTCTGCGGTATGCGGGAGATGCTTAGGCCCCACGTTGCCTCGGCTGACGGCTCCTGTGCAGACAATAAACCCGAAGCATGTCTCTGTTGCTGGAGGAGTTATGTGGCTGGGAAGGACGCTTACTCTTCGCACAGAGCTTTTTATACCTCTTTAAATCTAAATTTGGTTTCTGGTGCTTCGCTCACAGTGGCAGTTTAATGTTACTGTATATAAATGTGTTTGCATATACAATTATCCAATTTAAATCAAGAGCTTGTATCTCCTGTGGAAAAAAAGGGGGGGGGAGCTCATCTTCAAACTCTTGCATTTTTTTTTTTTAAGACGCTGGTTAGTGGTCATGGTTTTAATGACTATGGCAGCTTGTCTGAGGTCAGCTTCTTTGTAATGTTTATGGCTGAGTGTCAGTTTTTTTTTCTCCTCACTCCCTGAAACTCTAGGCTTGAATTTCTTCAGCGCAGAATGGAATTGAGTGCATTGCAGTTGTCACAAAACATTTTATAAATATACATTCTGTTTGTTGTGCCAGCACTTTCTTTGGCCAGTATCCACGATGGGGGATCTGCCAAGAAGTGTCATTTATGATAGCACAGATGTAGATACAATTATGTTAGTCAGATTTACAAACTAACCACAAAGTAGTTGCATCATATGCAGTCAGACAGGATGCAGCCTACCAGCCAAAGTCTACTGGCAGCATTATCCCCCAGACAGAGAAAAGACGGTCAATATATGCTTTTACAGTAGGTTTTATGAGCCAGTAAATTGTTTACCTTCATGCATCTACAGCTCAGATCAGGTATTAAGTATAATCTTTCCTGAAGCATGCAGATGTACTGTCACTGAACAATAATCTCCAACTGTAGGTTTGGTTGAAAACCAAACAATCACTGAAATGCAGCTGGGGGATCAACTACAAATGTTTTTATTTTACAAATTGATTAATTTCTCAAAGATCACAAACTGTGTTTTAAAGAATCTACTATGGAAAAATTTAATTCTCGTTCGAGTTTTACATAATTTTCTTCTTATAATCTGTTTCTAAGGAGCTGGATCTCTGGCGTGCCTCCCAGAGAAAAAGAAAAGAACATTTCTTAATCTTTTCATTTAGTTCTTAAAGGATCAGCATCATAAGTCGCAAGTCAGAATTACTATATATGGTAATAAAGTTGCAAATGGGTTTTTTAAGATTTGTAAGATATGTCCTGGAATTGAGTCTAAAACGTTCTGCTGATTAGTGGAACATGTTTGCCTGCCCTTGCATCACAGCCTGACCAGTGTGTTGCACTTCTGTCTGTGTAGGTCATGATGATTTTCAATTTGCAGTTTTATCAAACACTGTGGCAGTGAAAGTCTTGTTCCTCATTTAGAACAAATCTCCGCGACGAGACATACATACTTAGCTTGAACTCTCCTCATAACTGTGCAAAGCTTACTGTTGGAATCACAGGAACCGTCTGTAAGGACAGTTGACAATAAAGTGACGATTAGGTCCACTGGCATGCATACGGTCCATCCTTGTGGACACACTGCAAAGGCTTGTGCTCATTACAAATTAGAGATCTTTGTTTATATTAAGAGCAAAATCAAAAATTAATAAACATACAACTTGCCTTGCATAAGTTTTTACCAGTTACAGTTTGTGTTAAATGTTTTGTTTTTGTTTAATGTATTTTGTGATATTTTGTGTCTTGACAAACTTCAACGTTTAGGTGAATTCAACAAGGCTGATTCTGATTTTGTTAAACTGGTAAAAGAAGTTCTTCTGCAAAACAGCATGTATTACAAATCGGCTCTGATGCATTAAGGATCAAAATAAACTCCATTTTTATTTTACTTAGAATTTAAACTTCCCTCTGTTTATCTCCACAAAAACAAAGATGACTTTTTTACTGACTGTTATTTTTGTCTTCTTTCTCATAATTTATCTGCAAATTGACAGGATTTTATTTTTAAACCCACCGAAACATCTGCAATCAAATATCACCATAAAAGGAAACTTTGCTGTGTCTGACGCAAAGAATCACTTCTTCTTTTTATTATGAGAACTGCTAACTCAAATAAAATTAGATGAATTTCTTGGTTGTGCTGTTAAAAGCTCCGGAAGAGGCTCCGAAATGTTATCAGTAATACGGAAATTAGCTCATCAACAAGTAGTTGGCATTTCCTATCAGATAGTCTCATTGTCTTCTGTGTCATCAACCGGAAGAGAGCAATCAGAAAAACCTGGGAGGATTCTAGCAAAAGTCAGAACTTCCTATCTGGTATCTCAGTTCACAAACTTCACAAATAATCAATTTATCAGACAAAGTTTCCTCTGAAAACTTTACAACCTCTGAAAACTAACAAACGATGACAGCAGAGGGGAACATTCAGGTTGTTTAATACTAAAAGAAAAAATAAATGTTCAAAGTAAATGACATATGAACAGTTTTAGTGAGATTTTTATGTTAAGAAATTTAAAAATATTTTAAATGTGCAGAAAAGGGGATAAAAATGTGAAATCAGAGGATATTTAGTTACATTTAACTTCAGTTTGAAATTGTTAATATTTTTGTCTGAACACAACATAAATGCTGGTACACTCAGTTCTAACGGCATTTATTCCGGCAGTAGATCGAAGACATGGTGGCATAATCACCTCAGCACGGTAAAAGTCAGTCTTAACTCTTCACATTACATAAATTAGGTCAAATAAAGTTGTTTTTCTGTAGTTTGAATAAATTTGTATTCTGATTTTAGAACTAAAACGTGTCATTGATGGCTCACAGCTTAATATAAAAATATATAGAGAAGTCACATTTATAGACAAAATAATTAATACAGTATTTTTTCCATCTGCTGTGGTACTAACATTAGAAGTCTAACAGTAAAACATCTTAACATTGACATCATTTTACTAATTGTGTCAAGTTATGTGGCTGTTTGGTTTGCACTTCAAGCCAAAAATAGCAGAAGTTCCTCCTGAACGTCTGCTATAATAATATTCCTACTGAAACTGTTGAAGACTTGGAAGTGAATACTTTGCAGACTCTTAGAAATTTCACGCTTTGCCATTAATTAACTTTAATTACCATTAATGCAATCAATTTACCTGCCCTTATTGTTCTTGACCTTTTAAATTAGGAGATGTTAAAAAGAAAAATTAATTGGAGAAATGATTCTTAAAATTCATTTTGGAATTTCAGGAGTTAAGATTTAATCAGTGTGAAATATCATATGTCATGCAAAGACACTCATTATTCATACACAAAGAAATCCCACAAGTTAAACAACAAGCCTGATTGTACTTTAGGTTTGCAAGCTGGCTTTGAGTGCATCATAATGGCTTTTTTAAGTTTGATTCCATATTTAGACGCTTCATCTTTCGGAAACGGTGAACATGGCAAGACGTTCTCAGTAAATAAATGAAGTCTGACTAATTTGTTGAGTTTGACTGGAGTGAAAAATACAATTAAGATGAGTGAAATGTCAGAGCAATGCATTCATGGTACAGTTTTTAGAGTACTTATCTTCTTCTGGGAGAAGGAGTGACGGCGAGATAAATGGTGAGACGCAAGGTCTCTCCAGCCACTCTGCGCAAGAAAAGTGTCACAGATGGACGGCGAACATCACCCTGTCACTTCTCTCCACCTTTCCGCAGCCTCAGCCTTTCAGCAGATATGACTGTGACATCACCTCCACCATCCTCCATCTGAGCGCTCTGCTCTCATCAGCTGCTCAGCTTTAATTAGATGAGGATGATTCCAATAAAGTTAAAGCCGTCCTCACTCCCATTAGTTATATTAACAGTCGGATTCCAGCTTCTGGAGTCTCCTATCCTCCGCGTTTCACCGGGGGGCCGATCCTGCTCTTTTCATGGATCTGTGTAACCTAGTTACTGAGGCCCAGCAGGGGAGGCCAATCAATTAATGAACAAAAGGAGCCCGCTCAGTGAGCAGCAGCACAAGCCTGGATCTATAAACAGGGCGCTCCCAAAACATGGTTGCTGTCAATTCAGTGCTCATCTGATGGATGTTGTTTTGCTTTGTTATTTTCCCTGTGTGGGTGTGAGGCACTGTTTCACTAGTGTCTAATAAAACTGGAGAATAAATGTTACTTGAGAGCAGTGCAAAGATGAGATAAATGTAATTCTGCGCAGTTATGTGAAGAAATTAGAATCACAGTTTTATTGATTAGTATTGAAATCATTGTTGTCCAGAATGGTTACACATGGAACTTAAAAAAAAAAAATAAAAAAAAATAAACAATGAGCAGTCAGTTGTCTTATATATTTAAGCATGTTATGCAAAATTATACAAAATAAGGTTAATTTGATACGTAAAATTTTAAAAATATATTGTAAACTGTAAATCAATTGTGCATGAATATATTAAGTAACTGGTGGAGAAGAACATTATACCTGTTGATCCTTGTAGACTAAAATTGCAGACCCTTTTTTACTAGTACCGCTACAGCACAGCTTGACTTTACTCAACTTTATCTCCTCATGGTTCAAGTGATTTTTCATTACAATTGAGTAACAACACTAGCAGGTGGGGTCACGATATAGTGGGTGGCAGCTGAGTCTGAAAAGTAGCGCAACTTAACCTGTATGCGACACAAGCGCTGCACAACACTGGCGACTTGGAAGCCATGTTGAACCGTCTCTGACTCTCGAAACGGGAGAGAGCCAGACTCAGAAGTACAGGAACGTGTGAGAGTGGCTCTTATGGCAATACCACCGACTCCATCCCCCCAGCCAATTGGTGACCAACAGCCTCTGACATGTTCAGCCCATCTTGAAATATGTTCTCAAAAGAGGCCGGTACCATGTAGTGGTACCACACGGTATTTTCTAGTGGGAAACCCTCACAACCAAATAGAGTCAAGTCGAGCCACGCTGAGAAGGCACTGTTTCTTTCTTTTTTTTCTGCAGGCAATCCTTTAGTAGCATAGATTTGGAAAGAGTCACTGTGGTTAAACCTTCAAGCTTCTTATCTCAAATTGATCCTGAATATAATTGGAGCATATGTTTTGCCTCTTATGCTATTAGTATGGAAAGCCAGTCTGCAGTTTGACTCTTTTTGTTGTTTTCCATAATGATAAAAAATTACAAACAGTTGAAGTTGTCTGTTTCATATTAGTAAATCAATGGTTATTTGAGTTAAAGCGGAATGTCAGGCTGTTCCAAACACCAGCAAGTTTCTCTAAGCTACATCTCTACTCTAAACTACAGGAAAAAATTAAGTACAATTTCAGCAGTTTTAATTGTTTTTATTATTTCTGTTAACATGTTAGAGTTAGGGAGTTAAGCTAAAAAACAGATATGTGTTCACAGGTTTAATGTCTATATTAAGAAATTGCCTGAGGGCAACAAGCTCATTTTGATGGGCACCTCTCTTTTGTGTGTTATCCTCTGGTGCTTGCATGTTATCTTTCACCACTTTCTCATCTTTTCTTTTTCTCAATACCTCTTTTCATACCAGTGAGTCACAGTTTTTTTCCCCCTTTGCAGCTCACCTCTCTACCCCTCATCCCTCAGGTCCACCCCATATTCTGTGCTATCTTTTGTCTCTCCAGCCTCCCGGTCTCTTTATCATCTCCTTTCTTAATCCGGCTTTCGTCCCCAGCGTCCCCCCTGTCCTTGGAGTTTCCAGCTCTGTCTCCTAGTGTGTGAGATCAGGGAACAAGCTGTTGTAACAAGCTGCTGAATAATGTAAGCTCAGGCTATAGGCCAGAGTTTCAGTTAACCCTTTGATCTCTGATCACACGATGGGTTAGGTAGATGCGTCATAGACGAAGCCAGACAGCAGAGGAAAGCTGCCCGGAGGACGTTTTGCTTCCTCCTGTTGGCACCAAGAGGCTAAAGTTTCCCCATCCGGTCTCTTTGTCGACGCCTTTGTAAGCAAGAACGCGCAGAGTATCCCCATCCTTTGTTATTCTAACACTGATGTATAATTAAAGGGTTAGAAAAGGCCAGGCTAAATAATTTATACTACAGCAAAGAGGCTGTGGCATTCTGAACTTCATTGTATTATGTATTTTTACTTGTAGAGCAGATAAAAATAAAAAATAAAAAAAAGTCACCAGTTTGATATCTTTTTTTGTATGGTCAGCACTGATTTAATATGGAGCTGTGTTGCCATTCTTTCATCATCTCTAGTAAAAGAACATATCCCCTCATTTTTATATCCTATCCCTTTCCAATTTGGTCAGGTCACAACAATGAGAAACAAAAAAGTAATCGCTGAAAACTGAAAAAGATTGGCATCACTGGCTTAGCCCCGTGGGCTTAATGCGAGGTCTCTAGCTCAACATGAGCTCATGTAATGAAGTCTTGGCAATTGGTCCAATGAGGGGGAGGAAGTAGTATCCTGGACATCTAATATTTCTTCTGTGTAGAGGCTCCTGGCATGGAAACTATAGGAACATTAGCCATTATTGTTGTTAAAGTAATGTTTTCTCGACAGTACAGTTTGCTCAGAAGCTAATGCAGCAAGTCTGTCCAGCAACAGATGACAGAGTTGCTATATAAGTAGGTAGCCTGGCTAATTAACTGTCTACTATAAGCTAACTATCGGTTTTATGCTATAAAGAGCAGAATAGCAAAAAAAAGGACAATATTCTGTGCCAAGAGCTCTAATAAAAAGTTACTGTGGAATCACTCTAGTTATTGAATTTATTGAATTTTACAAAAGACTCCATTGTCGTTGTCATTTATATCATACACACTTCTTGTTTTGTTTGATGGCTGGCCACAAAGACATTCTGCAGTTCAAAAAGGACATTTGAAATTGTTCTTCTGCATAGCAGAACACTAGAATTCAACTTATTATTCATTTGGTCCATTCTCTCAATATTTATAAGTTCAGTGGCTTTAAAATGTTGACCATTTTATTTTAAGATTTTAGTGTTTTGCAGTAAATCTTTATTGGAGCTGTACACTGGTTTGTATCAATCAGCTGATCGGATTATGCGTTTCTAGTCACAAAAGACCCCAGCTAGCACGTAAGGCCTCATTAACTCTTTGTAATCAATACAGATCCCCCTCTCCTTAAGTGCTCCTAGTTAGCTTTCAAGCCTCATGTCCTGAGGCTAGGGCGTATTGATCTGTCGCTCTGATTGGAAGTTTCCCCTGAAGAGGTGAAGGACGACATTGGGACAGAAGATGTCTTGGCAAGATTGGAGACTTCAGGACTGGATCGGCTTTCTTCCTCTCACCCTCCGCTTCTGTCACCACACCTGTTACAGCCAGGAGGATGAAAAAAAAAGTGTCACAAATCTGTCTGCCTGTGCAAGTCTGCGTGTGTGTGTGTGTGTGTGTGTGTGTGTGTGTGTGTGTGTGTGTGTGTGTGTGTGTGTGTGTGTGTGTGACAGAGTGGAAATGACTGTTTGTGTGCTCACAAGAGCGAACGGCTGAGAGGCGTATCAAATGAGAAATGTGTTACATGGGGTTTATGGTGACGGCTTGCGCCTTGGCGCTTTGACTCAGGAGGCTTCCAGCCCCGTCATGGATGGCTAAGAGGAGACGGATTTCAGATTTTACAAGGCTAACCCGCGAATTAACCGTCTGCTTTAGCGATCAGGTGGTAGGACCCAAAACCATCCGAGCGCACATGCTCGCTCACATACGTTTGTGGCTCTCCACACATGAGAGCACATATACATACACACCATTAAACTGTCAGGGATGATGTGTGTCTGTGCGATGCTGCTCTGCAGCATTTAATCCATAACTCTGACAGGCTGCTTCCCAGCCTTGAATGGAAGTGGATTGCTGTCTCTCCACACTTAAATGCAAGAAGTTTTGCCTCTTTCATTTCCTGATTTTACCAATTGGGTTCCAAAGCGTTTTAGGCCAATACGTACACCGAGCATGCAGCCTGGAGAGAAGTTTGACCATTTGCACACCCCCTTCTGTAAACTGATACATGTGTGTGGTGTCACAGTTGGATACACAACAGCTGTAGAGGCGGCAATGAAGAGGGGAAATGGGAATAGCCAGCACAGTAGACAGAGCCCAGATAGACCTGTCAGCTCTGTGACACCCACGCATACCTCACACTCTGGTCCCAGAGCGGCAGCACAGGAAGGGAAAGCAGGGCGGCTGGGCTCAGGTAAAGAGCTTCGGAGAGCGCTGGTGGTAAAGTTTAAAATAAAACTATGAAACAGAAAAAGGTGGGCTGAGGCAGAGCTGTTTATTTCAGGGAAGCTTGAAGGACCTATGGGAGAGGGATTTGGAGACCTGCCATAAACAATCTCTTCAATTATTCAGCGTCTTTTAGCTTTTTGTTGTTTATTGTTTCCCACAGATTTTTAAGGAGATGTTCCCTTAAAGTTACATATACAGTTCCAGATCTGATGGACTTGAAAGACTGATGTAAAAACAGAACTGTCTGTGTGTCTAGACCTTCATCCTCTTTTACAATCCTCGCCATAAACACCAAAGTTGGTGGTCTCTGCTTCATTCAGTTCACTGTTGTAACGTAAACACTGACTAATTATTGTATCTTTTACTGAGCTTGCCTTCTCAAATATAAACGTAAGTAAAAGTTATGGATTCTTTGGTACATTTGAAAATACTTATGCTTGGGAAGGCAAAAAACATTGCCTTCACTGGCAATATCTTTTGACATATGTTTTCTTCAAAAGTTGACCTTAGTTTAAAAAGGATTACCATGGTAAGGTCTTCCATCTCAACATTTTAGCAGAACAGTTATTGTTTTTGTAAGTGGTTGTGGTCTATATATCATGTAAAATGTGAACTGATTGCTGGGGAAAGTTATCTCTGTGTCCCAATGATTTTTTTAAAGAAATAATTTTTCATTTTCCCATTTCCCCATTTCAATTTTATGATTTAAACAATGAATGTTTCTGCTCCTAAAGAGGCTCTAAAATGATTTAAATCTAATCCCTGTCGCAACTAAGCTGCACACCACAGACCCTCGCCTTCTCTTTCTTTATTTGCCAAGGATAAAACCCAACATAACTAAGAAATACTCTCAAAATTCTAGGAAGGTAAAAAGTGAATTGGTAAAACCATAAAATTAGCTGATTTGCTCGAGGTAGACCACTTTTTGACTTAATCATTCAATGGTTGTGTGACCAATGACAGCATTAAGTGACACAGATAGTAAATACTAATTTTGAGTCCAGTTCTCATCTCCCAACAGATTGGTGAATCACCCAGGCAGCACTTATTAAATGCTCAGTCCAGAAACCCTGTCGACTTTTGGCCTCTTCATTGCAGAGGTAATCAGGTTTTGATGATGGCCTTCTGTAAGACAGATGCTCCTCTCACTTACTGGAAAAAAAGATATAATTTAGATATTTTCTGTGTCGCTCTTTCATAAATGAAGTACATTTATTTTTCAGTTATTTGTGAGCTTATTTTTAGCATGCAAAATAATTTCTGACTGCTGAGTACACCTTGTGATGTTGGGAAATTGTTGTGATGACACTGTTGGCCCATGCTGTGAAATGTTTTTTTTTTTTTTTACTAGTTTCTAGTTACAGTATTAGCATAGAAAATAACAGATTTAGTGGGATGTTGAAAAGTGAAGCTGTGCTGTTACCTCTAGTTTGTGAGAGAGCAGAAAAGCTTCTCTTGTAGCCAACCTTCAAAAATACACATGATTATTTGTGGGACTCATTACTGGACCCACAACTGGGATTGTAATGTGTTACTGCAGAAGGCCAATGATGATACTGGTCCTTCCTCTGCACTTGAATTGTTTTTATGCATTTAGTGTCTTTGCTCTGTTTACCTCAGGCGGGGGGGCTGTGTCAACTGTGTGCTGTTTATGTAGAGCACACTGTGGATAAATTTGCACTCTCATCCGGTTATCTGTTGTTCTTGATTGTGTTTTGAAAGCGAGCCGATGATTGGGAGGAGTGTGCTTTTCATGCTGGAGGAAAACTCCTTATCTGCTTGATCTCGCAAGCAAAAAATATGGGCGGCCCAACAGAATATCATTTCTTGTGTCAGCTTTTCTTCCACGCCGGGATGTTCTCATGGGAATGCATTTCTGCTGCGCGAATCACAGACGGATCAGTGCGGGCCGTTTCTTATCTGGACATGAAAGCGGGGAAGATGGAAGAGGTAGGCGAGAAAGGGAAAAGGAGAGGAAGGGCTCCTCTGGGTACGATGGTACCTGAATTTTGCGCAGCACCCTCTTGAATCTAACTCATCATCGTTTCATGAGCAGGTATTACTTATCTGTTTTGCAAGGGAGGATTTGCCTGCATCTCTGCTGTTGTCCATCAGACTGATTGAACAGATTAGACATTTATATTGTTTATATCTCCCCAGCAGCCTTTGTTGCAGCTTGCCTGAGGGTTTTCATAATTAGTTTAATCATTTTCAGCTATTTCTCTTGCTTCCAACAGCTGCATTTCTGGTTCAGATGAGGGCTGCAAAATGATCTCGCAAGCAAAAATATGGGCGGCCCATACTGAAGCAAATGTAAGAGTTGCCCTCAAACTATGCAGAGTTTTATGTACAGAAATGTACAACCAATCATATCATATTCATATTTAATAAAATACATTCCAGTTTGATCCTAGTTATAATACAATTCAGTCAAGTTCAGTTTGTTATGTTTGATTTTGCAGCAATACTTTCTCCTAAGGGAGCATGTGGCGACAGTGAAAAGAAATAGCTTCTTTTTAGCAGGAACAAACCTCCAGCAGAACCTGGCTCAGTGTGAGAGGCCACCCGCTGCCAACAACTGGGGGTTGCAGAAGTACTGATCTGTGTCAAAGAAAAGGTACACATGGTTAACAGAGGCAGTAGCTGCTTTAGTGGCTTCCTTTAGAAAAGAAACGCAGCTAGCAGATGAGATCTGAGCCAGTAGTACAATATATACGGTGAAAATGGGACATTTAGTTAGTTGCAGCAGTAGCTCCTACAGTGCCTTTGTTAAATATAAACCAAAGGGTGCAACAACATTGCTGCATCTTGCAGCAATGTTGTGCACCCTTTGGTTTATACCAAAGGGTGGTTTATACCAAAGGGTGCAACAACATTGCTGCAAGATGCAGCAATGTTGTTGCACCCTTTGGTTTATATTTAACCCTCCCATAGGCCTATGAGGGTTTGAGAGGATCCCACGTAAGCGTTTTACCCTGGGTGCAGTCCTCTTGAGGTCACATTGACCCTGCATGCGCTTTTATGGGTTTTTTGGTTGTCAAGTTTTTGGGAACTGGCAGGTTGACGGGAAAAATCCCATCACTTCCCCGTTGTTTGACAGTGATATCTGCTGCTCTTTTCCTGAGTGTCGCGTTAATACTGCAGGGAAGTAGACCCGTCTTTAGCATCACATGCTATTTATTAGTTCAGCTAGTATTATATTTTTGTAAGTATTCCTCAGAAAAAAATAGATCCTTATTTTAATTTAGAGATTTCCAAAGGACTGCCAGCCTTTTCAAATGCCAAATGTTTCATACCAGATGATCAAGGCTCAAAAGGATCAGACAGCAACTTTGCTGCATTATGCATAGCCTTGCTGTTACCTCCTACAAATTCTGCTCTCTCTCATAGCCTGGACAAACAGCAAAGAGACTTAACATGTTAAAGATCATAGTTTTATTTCTTCATATGACTTCATTTTAAACATCACATCGGAACTAAAATTAACAACTTGGTGTCTCCTTCAGTAACAGCCTCCACACAGAAAAGTGTTGTTACCATTACCCATTAACTCTTAATGTATGGTGCACTTACTGCTTAGGATAAGATAAACTTTTGGAGTTTTTTTTCCCCAGCGTGTCACTGGTTTGCGCTGATTTCGGTCTTTTTCCAGTGTCTCTCTATATCTTTACACAATCCAACTAAACTGCCATTTGGTTGGAGTGACTGCATAAAACTGCTCTGACGAGTACTGTTCTTTGCCATTGCCCCCTCCTCCCAGATCCCGAACCCCCCACCCACCAATCCCTCCCAAACGCCTACACTCTCATTCACAGACAGACACGCCTTATCCGCGAGCAGTTTGACTTTCACCTCTGAGTGATGTTTATTATCTACATGAGGAGGGGACCCATTATGATTCCTCTGTCCCGGTGGAGACATTGTACTGCCCGCCATGCTCTCATGTCCTTCAGTAGTGTCCTGAGATGACAGTGGATAAACAATGGGAGCAAACAGTCACTCCCTCCAGCATTGATCTGGCTCTCCCTCACCCTCCTTGTCCCTGCTTTCACCAGCAACGCCACATTGATTCCACCTACGCTCAATTTATATGAAAGCAACCCCCTACTTCCACGCACACACTTGGACTTCTTTTTTTTTTCTTTTCCTTTTTACCAAGACTGACAAAAATGATAAATGACTACCCCCTTCGTCCTGCTGCCACCACCTCCCTCTGCCTGATGCCGGCTGTCCGAGTCACTACAAACCTATTCGAGTCTCTTAGAAATCCAGTCGAGTGAGCAGCATTTTCTTTTCTGTCAGGGAAGAGTCTGAGGGGCCACCTTGTAATTTCAACACAAACATGTCGCTGCCATAATTTCATCCCCGCAGGACATCCATATTCATGATGTCCAACACTTTAAAGGAAAAGACAAATGAAGGAAATGATAATGTATTTCATTGTAGGGGTCACTCATTCTGTGGCTGCTGCCTAATGGTGCGCAGTGTCACTCAAAGATGAAGTCATTCATGTGCACCGTCTCTGAAGCGAGGTCAATTATTTCCGTCCATTTGGCTGAATCGGTTCTTTCTTTTGTTGCGCCATCGTTATCTGCATGATTTGTCCACTGTGTAATCAAATGAATTAAACTGATGTTAATTTAGACATCACCCTGCATAAAACAATGGTGTGACTGTCCATCTTCCGATGATTTTTACTGCACACATCCAGTGTCCCCATGCCTGTAAATAGGCCACAGGGGGCCTATAAATAGAGAGACTGTTGCTGCTAGCAGACAGCATGAGAATACGCAAATGTTAAATGCAGCCGTCGGCCATTTTCTGATGTCGAGGTAGACAAGAGTTAAGAAAAAAATATCTTTTAGTCATCCTGCTCTTAGTGCTTTGTTCTTTTTTTTAGTTGAAGATTGACCAAAATCAGAATGAGCAGGTCAAACCTCAAAAAAAACCATCCGTAGGGATCGGTCTAGAAACGATTGATTGCAGCTCTGCTTCTAACGCTACGGGAAACATTGGATTAACTGGAGTTCATTACGTAGAGTAGTGCTGTGGTCCTCCACCTGCTGCTGTGAAAGATCTCTACATGTCTCCATCCACTTGAAGAAAGACAAATTAAATGGCAGAATTTCTAAAGCTGGTCTGTTATATTTCTTAAAGAGTAGAACAGCAATCTGCCAAGTTTAGAGTTATTAAGTCTTTCTTATTAAAATGAGAATAAGTATGAAATATTCAGCAAATAATTAGATTGTATCATAAGAACAGTGACTGGCAGGGTAAATACCACAAAATCATGAGTGTTTTTTTTTTTTTTTGGCAATGTATTGTGTTTTGTTGGTGTTGTGTTTTTCTGCTAGATTCAGAAATCCTACCTCTACCAGTATCATCCAGGGTGTTTTACTTTGTTTCTCCACTCAAAAATCCCACCATCAGTCACCAGCATATACTTTGATGCACTTTTTTTGAGTGTAAAATATTGAATAAAGTTTATGAAAATATGAGTTCATGATGGGATGATCCTGTAATTTTTAAAGTATTATATTTGGTTATTACACACTGCTGGTGAACTGGCTAAAAAAAAGACTCCTGTATTTTTTTTCCTGTATAGTTTTGTTGCTAAAGAAAAAAAACACTTTAAATTATTGGTTGAGTTTTGAAACATTCTTGCAACAAAATTACATTCAAGCATTAGGGATTATGTTTTGAATAAAAGTAATTGAATTAAACTGTATGTTTCTGTTTTAGATTTGTGTCCTTATATCACACAGGCCATAATGGACAAAATATATCAAACTTTTAAGATGCTAGAACTCAAAAATGTTTCATCATATCACTTCTAAGGTTTAAAATAATTTTAACGAGATACAAGAAGAAGAGCCAGAGTGAATAGTGTTTTTGTCCTTTACTCAAGGTTATCGTACTGTGAGAATTTCACACTGACCATTTAATAGAACCGCATGTTTCTGCGTGTGGAACGGGGTATTGACGAAGTTGCTGCTTCTGCTTTCCAGTCTATCTCCCTCCCATGTTCTCCCGTGGCTCCTAATGCTCATCCGTGCTGCTTTTCCCACTCTGAAATAATCCGTTCTCCACTTCCCAATGCCCTCTGATCCTTCTGTTCGGATACCACCTGCTTGAGATTTAAAGAAGACTGCAGGTTAGGGAGCCTATTCGGGATTAAAATAGGTCAGCAGCGCCATGTATATTTTATGTCCTGCCCTCCCTGTTTTTATTCATCTTGGCCCTAATCAGCCTCACATGATATGAATGTGTAGTCAAACCATTACGCCTGAGCCCGCTCCAGCTATCTTTCCTGAGGACGATATCTATGTTGATGGATTATGGCGTGAACCTTTTAATGAGAGTCTAAACCTAGGATCTTCCTCTGCCCTTTGCAGAAATTGCAGAACAGTTGCAGTGCAAAGAAATGTCTCTAATTGCCATTGGACGCAGTTCTGCTGTCTTCCCGTTCTCTTCATTATTGCTATTAGGAGAAGATTGCTCTCCCTTGTCTGTGTTTGAAGATGATTCTTTCACTCTTTGTCCCATTATTGTGTCAAAGAATAACATTGCAATCATTTCAATTACGACAGTGCTGGGATCGCGCTCTTCAAGTAGGGCCTTGAGATGTAATTGGAGGGGCTTTGGCGAATAGAAAGGCATTTACACCCCCCACCCCCCACCTCCTCCTCCTCCTGTGAAATTGCCTCAGTCCTGGGGACAGTAAATTGAGTTGCTGAAAAATGATGTGATAATTCTGCCACATGGCTCAGTTGGGCAAATTGTCTGAAAGTGACTTTCTAGAGAATTAGAAGGCAAAACAACATTTCCCTCCCGAGTCTCCTGTCCTTCACGCAGCAGCATGAAATGAATTGATGAGACAGAGAGAGAGAGAGAGAGAGAGAAGTGTCGCTGTAAATGTTTGCAGCTGAAATGAAGCCGCCTGCTTGTGCATTCAGATCGGGTGGGAGGCAGAAGCCGGAGTGAAGACACAGTGCCTCTTTTCCTCACTATTTCACAGCCTAAGCTTTTAATCACGGCAACCACAATGGGTGCGTAAAATGGAATTCAAATTTCAGATTGATTGATTTTATATTGATGATTGCCAAGGCTGGCTTAAGAGGGGAGGAAAAGAAGAAAAAAGGGAACACGACAGTGGCTTTTAAATGTACCCTCTTTAAGAAGACTAACTCTTGCTCCCTTCATGTGCTTGTTTGTCGTCTTAGATGTGCTTCAAAAGAAAAAAAATGAAAATTTGTGCTTTTTGAAGTTTAATCTCCTGCAAGACAGGGTAAGAGTCTGAATGCAAATGAAAAATGTACTTCGGCTTTGCTTTTTTTTGCTGCTTTTGATGGAAGCTCAGCGGTTTTAGGAGTTGTGGAATGTCGGCATCACAAAAATATAAGTTTGTCGTCTCACGTCTTATGAATGAGCAGAGTGCATAAACAGAATTTAAAACAATCGAAGGAATTAAAAACTTGTTTTCAGGAACAGGCTAGTAGGAAATTGTGAGGAGTGAAAAAAATATTTTAATTTCATAAATAGAAAATAGAAAATGGAAGATGTCCACCAATATTTAATGACTTTTTTATTGGCAGAAAAACTGTTTCTTTTTTGTCGTTGTTGTGTAGCATTAAGCCTGATACTGCAAATAATTTCAAGTCACACTGGTTTTTGCACCCAGAGAAAATCTTTTGTTCGACTTTAATTATCTTGATTGTTATAATTCAGGTTTTCTGCCCCAGTGAGTAACAGGCCACCTTATATAAGAAGACATGTTAGCTCTTGTAGTTTGTCGCTAATGTTGTTCTTTCTTTTCCAATCTGTCATGAAACGATAATCTGTGGAGCTCTTTTGATAGCCAAGCCATGCCAGTTCATTGCTGCTGCTGTTTTCCTTTCTGCAGAAAGAATTATTTTTTCTTCTTCTTTCTCAATAAACACTGCAAGAGATGACTGACTGGAGAAAAACATGCTGAGCCTCTGTTATCACGTTAAAATGCAGTTTACACATCAGAACTGGTGTGAGTTCAAATTTTTGTATTTTCAATATTTATAAATTAAACTATAGCTTCCCAGAAAACAAAGATCACCCTATGTCTAGTTTTGTTCAATCTGCACCCTTCAAGTCATCTTCCACACCAGCAGAGCTAGCAGAAGAACATTTGGTACTGTTTGCAGTGTCGACATTAACAGGATTACAGATTAGGGATTACATCTGCATCTTTATTTTCCATTTAACCTTGTCCTTTGCCCCATTGAAGCATTTCAATGGTCAAACTAAACTCATTAGCTTCTTTTTTTCTTATTTTTTATTAAGCCCTAAGCGTTTGAACAAATTCTCAGGAATAAACAAAAACAAGCAGACCTTCAACTAATGAGTCTCCCAGGTCTGTCTCTTCTGCAGTCGAGCCACTTTGGTACATCCACATCAATACACAGAGACAGAAAAGTGATAACGGCAGCAGCAGCCTTTTGATGAGCGTCCTATGGATTGCTGCCCCCTTTCTGTGCCGTTTCCATCCATCTGATCACGACGCATCTCCAGAGTTTCCATGGAGAACGTGTGGTTGCCAAGGCCTGTGGCGGCTGATCACAGAGGGTCATCGTTTATTTCTGTCTGTCAGCAGCAAGGGGAACAGATTGGCAAGGAGAGATGACAGAAGGGAGGGGCTGGAGAAGGGGCGAAGACGCTGGCGGATCCTGAGGGGGCAGCGAGGGTCCGGCTCTCCTTTAGAAGTTTATTTGTCCAGGGGATCACCAACATGTAGTCTGATGGTGTTAATGTACTGACTCTCCTCGCAAATCCCCGTGCCACTTAGTCTTATTCACACTTTAAACAAAGTGCAGCAGCAGTGCAGAGGTGGGAGCAGGACACATGAGGAGGCTACATATGGCCAATTGCTGCGTTGTTTATTCCAAGAGTTGTTACAGCTGAGGAGCAGCCTCAGTCTCCCTGCTCCTCTTCATCTCTCATTAATCTAACACTATGGTTCTGGCCCGCTGCCCGTGCTGTTGAGCGAGCAGGTTTGGAGTGACCACCCACACCGAAGAAAAGCATTATTCCATCTTCTCGTCCGTCACCTGCTATTGTTTATTCTCTCCGCGTTTCTCAGCTGCCATAAAATAATGAGGGGAACATTTGAATTTTGCAGATTGATGGTCGCCCTCAGGGGTCATTCTTCTTCTTTATTTCCTCTCCTAAATTAGATTTTCCATCTTTTTGCTCACTGTTTTTCATTCTCTGTCCTTTACTGTTTTCCTTCCTTTCATCTTGTGGTTCTTTCCCCCATCTCTCTCTCGCTCTCTCTTGTTGGCCCTCCTGCCAGACTTCTCGTCCACGTGTGCAATTACATAGCTCACATTCAGTCAGGGCTCTTTCCATCACAGAGAATGAAAAGGTTTGTTAACACACGCGTTCCTCTTCCTCTTCTTCTTTATGCATGAGTGAAGACTGAGTTTCTTTGGCAGCCTGAAACACTCCGTTATGTTGAAACCTTTTGGCTGGTTCTTACCTCCCCAATATGTCTGCCGGCTATACCTCTCATAGGCTTCTGCAAAAAAATAAAACATCAAATATTCATGCTCCCCTTTTCTCCTCTCTCTCCATTCGTGAATCAATTATTTTGTAGAAAGGGAATCTCAGACTTTCACGTGGCTTCTCCGAAGGTACCTGCGGAGGGTAAAGTGGAAGACGCATTAGGTGAGATGGGCATGCAGACATTTGAGATCCATTAGCCATTATTTTGTGCAGTTGATCCAATATTCTCATCATGTCCTAAAGTATTCTGCTCTCTATTTAGCCTTCCTAATATCACTGCCTCGCACTCTGGGCCTTGAGGTTTCCATTAATTTATCCCCGCGGCTCTCGCCCTCCCGTCTCATGCCATCACCCTCCATCTCTCACACCGACTTCGTCCTCTTCTTTCAGCTGCACATCACTTTCTGAAGGTCAGCATCGGGAGGCAGTCATGTCTGCTGCGAACCGGGCAAGAAGCGAGGCTTCGGCTCTCTGCGTGTGTTTTGTCACCATTAAGTCTGCTCCCAAGTCATGTCAGCAGGGTCATTAGAGCCGCAGTGGAGCTTATTGGGTCCCTGCGGACATCGGCCAAAGATAGCACATCTTGAGCCTGATTACTCATTAACAAAATATAAATAAATTAGAGACAGGAAGTGAAGAAACTACTTTAAAAAAAATAGATGTGTTTTACTGTTTCATGAAATAATTCGATATAATATGTTTATAAATGTCTTTGTGGACAAATAATAGATTTTTAAAGAAAGAGTTTCAGTTTACTGTTAAAGCCAGTGCTAAATTACTAAAGCCATCTGTTGTCACTCTGTAAAATGCAAAAATTTGCAAACATATATATAGAAATGCAACAAAAAAAGGCTGTTTTGCCTTTTTTGTAAAGCTTTGAGCTCCGGCTATCAATTGCTTATTGAAAATATAGTAAAAGATTTGAGAAGACTAATCTTCCTCTATATATATTCCAGAAAATGCAGATCCTGACATCAACTGTGATTTTCCATAAGGGTGCCAGCATTTCCAAAGTCAACATATTCCATGGAAGACAGATTTAGAGCATCAGATGATAAAATAGTCACACTGCTTTATTCTTTTCTGTCATCTACTGAAATCCTGGATCTATAACAACATGATTGGTCCACAGACATGCGTTGATGTATTGAACGCATGGCTTTCTTCAAAATTCTCATTTATTCTGCAACTTCACTTTAGACCATTGCTAAAGGTGGTTAGTCAAGTAGAAGTCTTTTTCTCTCAGTAAAAGTGCCAACACCACACCAAAGAGTGTTGTCAGTGTTTTTTTATTGCCATACCACCCTGATAGCCTTGATATTGTTACTCAGGCGTGTTATACATTTTCTGTTTTAAAATTTTCACGGAAATACTGTGAAACTGGTACCTTTACCTAAGGTTAAATGTGAAAGCAACCCATGCTTGTTTGCTACTCTTTTGTTTTGCTTTCCTTTAAGTAGATTCAAGCCCTCTTACCGGAGAGGTCTGAAGAAACTCCTCCTCGACTTCTGTGTCATGTGAAGTTGTCACTCTCGTGTGGCCGCCTGCTTCGCTGTTTCCAGCAGGAGTCACTTCCTGTGGCTAATCATACTTTGATATGCTGTGGCACGAACCTCGGCTGCCTTTGAAATGAACAAACAAGGCGCCCCGGGAGATCTCGAGGCGACCGGAGCTGTTGGTTTTTGTCTGTTGCACCATGATACGTCCTCTGAACACCCACCTATTTTCTTTTTCTTTTCACGGTCTCTCTCTTTACATTAGTCTCTGTATCTCTGTGAAGAGGGAAGTTGGACACCAGTCAGAGAAACAGAAGTGTGATTTCTGCCTTTCCACTCGCAGTGAGATTTAATGCGTCTTGTTAATCTTAGCTGGAAGCATGGAGGCTGTAGAGAAATGCCAGAATGAGTTTCAACTGCCTTAAACGTATACAACCGTTTTCTCTTCTCATGTCCTGCTGCGTCTGTTCGAATTATTATGTTGGTAATCAATAGATTGTCCTTAAAGAGTTATTTTAGGCTAAGCAAACTTATATGCATAATGTTATTCACCTTTAATTAAACCAGAATGCCATTATTGCGTCCTTTTTATGTGCATTTTGTCAGTCGAGATGAGTTTTGGTGGTCAGTGTTTATTGCCTTGGAGTTAAGAAGGATGCGACTCTAATGTGGTGTCGAGGGTTTTATAAAGAGGATGCGTTGCACCACAATAGCTCTCCAACTTAATGGCCAGAGGATTTTCTATGCAAAGGTAATGATGTTCCGTCTCGTTTCTCCCACCAGCACTCTAAATGGACAAAAGATGTTTTTCTAAGTGCCGAGCTTTACACTGTTCTCACGCCGCATCCTGGGTCTTTCACACTTGGCTTGATAGAGATAGTCTAAAAAGGCTGAGATATTATGTTCGGTCTGCAGAGAGTATGGAAATGTATATCGAGTATGCTGAAGGATTTTGCTACAAAGGAGAGGGTCCGATTGTTGCCAGATCTGTCTGTCACTGTTCTCCACGCCTCTGCGCTCGGATCGCTTCCCCTCCTTCGGCTTGTTTTTTTGGGGTGCTGGTTCTGTGTGGGGGTTTTTAGGGCTTGACGGCTTCACTCGTGTGCTGTCACACGTTTTCACTGGATTGAACTGTGAACAAGCTCGTGCTGGATCTTTCTTTCTCTCATTACTCCTATGAATTGTGTTGAGTCTTTAAGACCTGGAATATTTGCTTTATTTGTGTGTTTAGGGTTGCAGGCACAGCAGGGGCTGCATCGCCTTGCAGGATTCTCTAGGGAAAGTGGAGAAGCTGCAGAGAACCACAGCTCAGGTGGAAATACCTGACAATAGGACACAAATCTGTCCTTTATGGAGGAATGGCTAGAAGGAAAAAAGTCATGTTTGTAATTGGTCACACACCATCTTCCATTGAAGCATAGTGGTGGCAGCATTATGCTGTGAAGATGCTTTTCTCCACATGTGTACCTCCTTATTCAGTAACTTTTCTTTCTTTTGTCCTTCCCTACATTTGCTACCTTTCTTCCTTTTGTCTCACATTCTCTATCTTGTCTTTAATGCCTTCATTCGTTCTTTTTCTCCATCTTTAACTTCATTTTTACTTTCTATCCTTTTTTTGTTTCTTCCTCCATTCACATTTTCCTTTGTCCTTAAGATCTTGTCCTTCCTTTCCCCCTGCTATCTGTCCTCACTAGTGTCCGTTCTTTTCTTCTTTTCGTTTTGTTCTTGGTTCTGTCCTACATTATGTCCCTCCACCCATTTATTAATATGTCCTTCCTTTTTGTTTTTCTTTCTTACTTGCTTTTGTCATTCCTTCCTCATAACATTCTGTCATTTGGTCTCTGTTTTTTGTCTTTTCTTTTGCAGGTTTCATATGTAAAGTGAAACCCTTACATAGAAGTTCACAGAAAACTTTAGTGTTTATGTTATAAAAGCAGTTAAATTGACTGAAGAGGGATCAGATTTCTTTAAAAAAAAATGTGTAGGAACCGTGATTGAAGTCCAATGGTTATTGTCGTGATGAGACAAAAAGAGAGAAGCTGTAGGGGTGTAAATACTTTAGGTGTGAGTGTGTAGGGTGAATCTGGCAGCTGTTTCTTTGAGGAGGATTACTTGGGAGTGAACTTTCTGAGAATACACACGCATCTCCCACACGCCGTCGAACCCACACAGCAGCCGAACGAAGCCTGCTGTTTGTTCTATAGAAGCTGGTATCGTGCTGCTGGATTTCAACTGAACTTGTTTCTCTTTTTCTTTTGTTTTTTCCTAGGAGTGGAGTGTACCCTGAGGGAGCAATGCTGCTCTGATGACCTGCTCGGCCTCTGCTTCCTCTGGAGATTATTCTCCAGTCGGAAGAGCGGGGCAAATTGTCGACAGGATATGGTCGGAGGATTAATGTGATGGATAGGTGATGGACTCCTCCACCGCCCGTCTCCCCCAGTGACTCGCCCTCTTCCGCAGCTCGCGCTCCGGCACGAGTGTGTACCGGCGACCCAGGAACCCTCCACTTCTTTGCCATGGTGACATAAGCAGCACTGCAACATGAGGGAGCGCCAACGTGACCGTCTTGTTTCCTTTCCCAGCAGCTGCTGTCGCTGCTACCTCCATGCTTAGCTCTGTAAAAATTCGGACTCTGCTGTGAGAAATTTCTGCCTGTCTTTTTGTTTCTTTTTTTGTTGGTTTTCTTTGCCTGCGCTGAGAGGAACTGTCCCCTTGGCGTGTTGCTGGGCCGGTGGGGCGGAGCAGTGCGGCGAGAGACGATGCTGGGATGCGTGACACGCCTCCGTCGGCTGGTCCGCCTCCTTCCCCTGCAGACCTCCCTGCTCATCCTCTTCCTGTTCTGCACCGTCAGCGTCTTCATCTTCTCCTACTTCCTCTATGGTGTCAAGCGAGAGCCAGAGCCTTCGGCGGTGGGCTTGTCCGGCCCCGACGGAGCCTCTGCAGACTCGGACTACCCAAGGGTGGTCCCATCCCGGCTGCTGCCCGTGCGGAGCGTCCCGGGGGGGTCTGGGGTGGACCTCGGAGGGACCAGGACAGATCCTGTGGTTCTGGTGTTTGTGGAAAGCCAATATTCTCAACTGGGGCAGGAGATTGTGGCCATCCTGGAGTCTGGCCGGTTCAAGTACCGGACTGAGATCTCTCCCGGGAAGGGGGACATGCCCACCTTGACGGACAAGGAGAGGGGGCGTTTCGCTCTGGTGATTTATGAAAACATTCTCAAGTATGTAAACTTGGACGCTTGGAACCGAGAGCTGCTGGATAAATACTGCGTGGAGTACGGAGTGGGCATCATCGGCTTCTTCAAGGTTAGGACAACACCACACTCCCTGTGCCTCTCTCACCTCCCTCCTCCTCTCCCTCACACCTTCTGCCCTGTCCATCTGGCTCCCACCATCTCCAAGGAGATGGGATTTACAGAGTTGGAAAGACCTGCCTTGTTCAATTTCACTCAGCTGCTTTGCTCTATCTTACTTTTCTCTTCTGGTTTCTTTATATCTGCTTCTTTCTGTTTTTCTGCAATCTGGCCTCCTTTGCTCCTCTCCAGCAGTCTGTTAATTCTTGTTTTCGGCACTTTGTCTTTGTAGTCTCTCCTGCCTTTCTCTCCTCTATTTATGTCTCAGTCTATAACTCTTATTCCCGCGTTCTTGCTCTCTGAGTTATCCCCAGAGGCCTCTGTTTGCCTGGGGCCATCTTTCAGGTCTTATGGTTTTAATCACCCTTTCTGAGCCATGGAGAGAATATAGAAGTGTGGAGGCATGGATGGAGATGTTTGGGGGGCGGCAGATGAAAGTTAGCCTGGTGGGATTTTACTGCCTGTTGAGAAAGAACAAGGATGTGCATCTTAATGGATTTGTCACATAAAAGATGTGCTTTCTGAATTGTTTGCACAGAAACATTTCCTGTCACATTTATAAAACATAAGTGTGTGCGTGTGTGTTTTTCTTATTTATTTATTTACAGGTCTAGACTGTTAAACTCCTGGATCAACATATGTTATATACAGAGGCCAATTGGTAACAACATATTTAAAGGGTATTTAGACAGTTTAACACACATTTGACACAAATGCCAACTATACCCGCTAGATTGCATATGGTGGAGGTCAAATGTTTAAAACAAGCCCTCTTTTCTTCACGCTTTCTTCTAGCCGCCAGACTTTCTTCGAATCTTTTGAAGTTGTTTTGATCAATATTTCTCCAGGCTTTCTGAAAGTCTGCCTTTTCTCTCATTTCTACTTTTTGAGACAGTTCTCTCTGACCTATGGGTCATTCATGCATAAAAAAGCCTTCTAAACTGAAAAGGGTGTCATCAGCACAGAACAGACAACTTGACAACCAGCACTCTATCACACAGACACAAACCGATCTCTATTATTTAGATTAATCCGTGAAAAGTACCACAGATTTCACAGTTTGGCAGACAAAGATGTGTGGGGCCCCTTCTCTGGTTTTTGATCTGAATTCTTGTGTTTTTGGGGGATTTTTTACGTGATAGACCAACACAAAGCAGTGGATGATTGTGACGTAGAAGGGAAATAACACAGTTTTCAAAAGTTTGACAGCTTTGACCATTCTTGGCCAAAGCTTGGTAAGATTAGATGCAGAGCGTCCGTAAACATCTATCAATAAGAAGACCAGTGTTGAAAATATTTTCCTCTGGTCTTTCCACTGCCATAGTTATTTATGTTAGGAGCAGAGATGACGTCAAGCTGCATGAGAAGGAGGGGACTTGTTGTCAAATAGGGTTTCACAAATATAAAAAGCTTAAATAATTACAAATATAATAAATTTCAACTTTCGAATTGAATTTCACTGATCTGTTTCACATGGAGGTTGTACATCTTTAATTCTGTGACTTACAAAATACTGTGAACATTTTCAAATCCAATTTCGTAGAAAGATTGAGAGACGACAATTGTCATACATTGTCATCAAACGATTTCTCTGTGCATGTCTAGATATAATATTTCAGAAACGCTGAGCTGAAAACGTTGCTTACAATAGATGGTCATCTGAAACACTGGGTCCTGTTTCAGGTCTCTGCTGGATTGTTTTCCTGTTTATTAAATACAGGGCTACCAGATATCCATATCAGACATTATTTTTCTGATACCAATTTGAAACCTATTAAATTAGACACCTAATCCCATTCGAATACTAAATTGAAGTTAATAAAATTTGAATGTTTATCATTTTTTAAAGAGTTTAAAAGTTTTGCACGGGGTTATTTTTGCATTATCTCTTGCATCAGGTTCCCCTCTGCCTGCTCACAGTTATGCTGAACATTTCTGTTAAGTTTTGGCTTTCATTTATCTTTCATAGGAATCTGATATGCTTCAGGAGCCTCCTGTTGCGGCACAGGCATCATCTCTATTCAAGGTGTCAGACTTGAGCTGTAAACCTAAGTGAAGGCTGATTACCTTTGTTGCTTTTGAGCAGAGGTGTTTGTGCAGAACACCTCTGCTCTTTTCATTGTTTCAAAATCATTTGTGAAAGTTGTTACTTTTCAACCATTTCAATCTGCAAACATATATGAACTGAAAAGAGATTTTTTGAAAGAGAATCAGCTTTGTTCAAATGTTAACATCAAGATTAAGACAGTGATTCCAGCACTGATTTTCATTTAGTGACACTTCAACCTATCAGGGTCTAATCTACACGTCTTCGTAGATTAACAACAGTAACTTTTAGCTTCATCCTACAAAATATTCTGGCTGTGCCTTGCTAACATAGGAATAATACTTAAATCTTTACACATTCGGTCACTTTACAACTGAATGCAAAGCAAAGCAGTGTGATTGTGAAATAGAAATTAGTCAAATAGCTGAAGTTTAGTAATATTGTTTGTTTGGGACAATCGACTTTCTTGTCCTCCTAGAAATTCTCAAGTAGATTTATATCAGGACTTTAACTAAACCACTCTTGTTTTGTAAATGTTTTGTAACACAAAACATTTAAACACATAAATTTGTTTAAAGCTGAAGATGTCCAGGTTGTGTTTGGTTTTTTTCCCTGCTGGAAGACGAGCCTTCGCCCTGGTTGTAGGTGTTTTGCAGCCCCAGCGGAGATCACCCAGCATTGCCTGATGGTTGACTCCATCCATCTTCCTATTAACTCTGACCAGCCGCTCTGTCTCTATCACCACCATGTTTCATCATGACGATTGTAGGTTCAGGGTTGGTTTCCATCGCCTTCATGGCTTCTTCTCTGATTGTTGCTCTTCTTACCCATCCTGTCAACAAACCCCCAGGACCTCCACAAAACAGCTGTGTTCATACTGAGGTGAAATCACACACAATTGAACTCAGTTTATTGGGTGACTTTCTGAAAGGTTTTGCTGGATTTCATTCAGAATTATCAGAGCAAAGAAGGATGAAAACAAACGCATCATCAAGTATGTTTGCATATCAACCTCGTCATGATGGCAAATTTTGCTGTTTGCTAAATTGTTCCAAAATTTATTGTGATAAATAATAGCATTGTTGTTTTGAGACAGCATTGATGTTTGCATAATGTTGCAAGTTTTCCCTCTCAAAGACAAATAAACATTTAATTTAGTGAAGAACACTGGAAAGAGAAAGATATTTACAATATCCAAATGAATGCACAACTAAAAACAACAGATTAAACAGAAATAAAAACACTAAATAAAATGGATTATGATGTGGACTCGGCAATCACGATAGCTCTTCAAAAAACATTAACCATGAGAACAGAAATGTTCGAGCTCGTTTTTTATTTATCGTGATGAAAAAACTTCATATCAAGTGTTTAAAAACCGTCTATTATTTACCTTATGTATGACTGATTTGAGTTATCAAATGAAATCCGAATAAAATGTATTTTTAAGTTATGTGATGAAATATTGACACAATGAAGGGCTGAGAGTACATGATGCACTGCAAGTAGCACAAAGAGCGAAAGCAAAGAAAAGACAATCAGAGAATGATTTGTTTGTTGTCACTAATGCGTCAATCTGAGAGCAGTGGGAGTTTTTTCCTTGTAGCACAACAGATTGAGTGTCTGCAGGTTGGAGTGGCTTAATGCCTTCACCCTTGAGTCGACCCGACACGCCTTATTTCACACACGCGACTGAAGAAAATGGGGAGTTATTTGCAATATGTAGAAGTAATTGTCGTCATTTCTGTCTTGTCTCTCTGTGTCAATCAGGCCAATGAAAACAGTCTGCTGAGCGCACAACTCAAAGGCTTCCCCCTCTTTCTTCACTCCAACTTGGGTTTGAAGGACTGTATGGTCAACCCCAAGTCGCCGCTCCTCTTAATCACCCGGGCGGGCGAGACGCTGCCCGGTCCCCTACCGGGGGACGACTGGACCGTGTTCCAGTCCAACCACTCTACCTACGAGCCCGTGCTGATGGCGAAGACCCAGTCGGCCGAGAGCGTGGCGTCACTGGGACAGAACGCGGCCATGCTGCCCTCGGTGGTGCAGGACCTGGGGCTTCACGATGGCATCCAGAGGGTCCTGTTTGGCAATAATTTGAATTTTTGGCTGCACAAGCTGGTGTTTGTGGACGCCGTGGCTTTTCTAACCGGGAAGAGGCTCTCGCTGTCACTGGAGCGCTACATCCTGGTAGATATAGATGACATCTTTGTGGGCAAGGAAGGCACCCGCATGAAGGTGCCTGATGTAAAGGTGAGTTGCAAAACAAGCCTCGTTTATCTTCTCATCTGGATGTGTTTTCAACAGCACTTTGCTATGATTCAAAAATAAAATGGCCTCACACAAAGCATGTCCTATCCTCTGCCAGTCACACTGAAACCCCTTCTTCTCTCTCCTCTTTTCGTTTTTGAATGGATCCATCCCAGCAGGCTGCTCAAAGCTGACAGGCCCCGCCGCTCGCTCTGTCACAAAACCTCTGCGACGATGAATATTTCAGGGGCTCGGAGGCATACAAAGAATGTCGAAAAGCTTCTTGCTTTCGTCCCCTTAGAGCAGAAAAGCCTCCCCTCGCATGCAGAGATGGCGGGTGGAAGGGGGGGGAAAAAAGTTACGGTGGAGGCTTCAAGGCCTCCACATCGGCAAGGTTTTAGGAACGAATCCCACTCCCTGACGAGATTGAGAAGTTTGAAAGCGGGGTGGCAGAGGGGGAGTCGTGTTGCGTGCGGGGGAGCCTCATCCAGCATTTAGATCAAATGAAACAAACACCCGAATCAGAGGGAAGCAAAATATCAAACAGAATGGGGGAGCGGAGAGGCGGCAGCTGGGAGTGGATGTTGGATGTTTACCGAGAGAAACTCGCAGAATTAAAGATATATGTGGGCACGCGTTGCTCATTAACATACTCATGCGCCAGTTTGAGCTCATCGTCTGTTGACTCATTCTTCTTCCCCTCCCACCGTTTCAGGCCCTGCTGGAGACGCAGAGGGAGCTGCGCACCCATGTGCCCAACTTCACCTTCAATCTGGGCTTCTCAGGGAAATTCTTCCACGCTGGTAAGATGCTAGTTAGCTCATGCAGAGCCAGAAAACATCCGAGACTGAAACGCTTTGTGAGGCTTTTTTACTCTTTGCCGCCCTTTAACCTTTGATTTCTTTTCTTTCCTGCTGTTGCTCATCCTTCACTCCAATACGTGAATGTCTCTTCCTTTTGCTTCACTGACTTTCATTTCCTCCCTTTTTCCTTCGCTGGTCCCACTTTACCTTTGTCTCAACTCGACTTGCTGTATTTTTATCTCTTCAATTTCCTCCTAAATCCTCCTTTTCCTGCCGACCCCTATGGCTTGTTTCAATCTCTTGTCTTCCTCCCCCGCGCCCCCGACTCTGACCCACTCAGGATCGGATGAGGAGGACCTGGGAGATGACCTGCTGCTGTCCCATGTGAAGGATTTCTGGTGGTTTCCTCACATGTGGAGCCACATGCAGCCCCATTTATTCCACAACCAGTCCGTGCTGGCCGAGCAGATGTTGCTCAACAAGAAATTCGCCATGGTGAGTCATGATGGGGACAGGGCAAAGGTCACAGCTTTGACTGAAGGCTGTGAATCAGAGGCATCCTTGTTTATCCCTTTGTGTTTCTTTGATTTTGTTTAAATGAAAAGCGAATCTGTTCCAGTTGAGTTGTGGCGATATCCGTCACTGTGAGAGGAAGTATGACTTTATGCTAGTAGTAGACCAAAAAACACATACAAAAATTCAGATTTGTCTAATTCATTAGTAACATTCTTGTGTGGTCTTAAAAAGTACTTACATTTATACATCTCAGTTATACAACAAGATTGTCAATAATAGGTTGTAGAATTATATTTATTTTAATTATAAATGTGTACATTCATTCCTTCAAACTTTTGCTTTGTACTTCATTTTTGTTATTTGAGAATTGGACTGAAAACTTTAATTAATTTATTTTCAAGTACTTTTGGCTGAATAATTCAGTTTTACATGCTGCAACAAAACTCCAGGACTAATTCACCCTTTGAAATTGTCCATTTTATTATTTGTTTAGGGCACTAATATGATATTAACAATTCTGTTTTTGTTTCCTAATGTTGCATAGTATTTATTAATGAAATTAGTTTTGAAGTTAACATAAGTTTTTATTGTTTTTAAATTCTTGTAGATCTTAAGTTGAAATCATGAGGAACATAGTTTATAATTACAAAAATATTTCAAAGTCTCAAATTTAACGAAGTGAAATTTGCTCACACTCAGTCTTTTTTTTAATATTTTCAACAAAGAACAAGTGTGGACTATTCTCTCATTAATGGGCTGTGAATAATAGTAGTTTTGGATAACCGAAGCTTCAACTGGCTGCAAAGATCCAACCTTAAAGTCTAAGAGTTCCTCATTAAAGGGCAAATCTTTAAAAATACCAGGGGAAACATGCAAGATGCAGTTAAGAGGGTTATTAATCATTTAGACAAGAAGTTGTAAAACAAAATATAAATAAAACTTTATAAATGTCAAGAAATACAAGTTTGTTGATCAAGAATGCCACGGATATGAATAATTTGGCCTTAACTGTAGGTTTAACTAAGATTAAATGGTATGTTTTTACTGTCTGAGGCAAATAAGCAACAATTGTTGGTTTCATTTTCTGCAGCTGAAACATTTTCGCATTCAACTTGATTTTTGCAGCGCTGTTTTTCGTAGTTAAGCACAACCTGATTAAAAACAGATGCAGAATCGAGAAGGAAAATGCTTCGTTTTGTGGTGGAGAACATCAGCTTCTAATATAACAAACATCTACTATTATGTACATGGTCTTCTTTTTTTTGACACCCATGCCTCTGTGGTAATAATGAAATACTACACCCTCTTTTATTTGCAGAGCTTATGCACACAGATTTTTTTCCATGGTCTAAATGTATTCAAATTGAACCTCATTGCTGCTAAAATACACACCAGATTCCACACTGTCGTTATTTATTAACCTGGAATGAAGAGAAATTGGAAAAAGTGGTGTGTGAAAACCGAGTACAGTGTTGCTTCTTTCATTGGATTTAAAGGGGAAAGCAGCTGCCTGGTGCTGCTAATCAGACGTAGACGATCAGATGATCATCGGTAGCTTGTGGCCGTCTCTTTACAACCAGGAGATATGGCTGTTTGTTGCTGTGAAGCATGAATGTTTGCCCCACATAACGTCAAGCAGAAAATATACTAACCATGACTTCAAGCTGAGGTCGCATTGTCCAGACATTGACCTTGAGAAAGGATATCTTTTGTTGGAAAATAACTAAGACTGCACAAAGGAAAAGTATTAAACTGGACATGATGAATTCAGTTTTTATAGACACTCATTTCTTTCTCATTATAATTTTTTTTTCTCACCTTTCTGAGTTTCTCACCTGCTAAAGATTTTTTTGAAGAGTCCAGCCCTAATAATAATAATAATAATAATAATAATAATAATGGTAGAATTAACACCCGCGACTTGACATTCTAGAAAGTTTTCGAGGCAATTCCGCTGCTCATATTCTCTTGCATTTCCCGTACTGAGAAACACTTATTGCCTGATTACAGGGCAATGACAGAAACTCTGTTTCCAAAACAATTTCAAGTCTGTCTTTTCACTAGAAAGATTATTCATAAATGAAAAACATCAGAGGTAGCTGCTAATCGTCCCTGTTTGGGAAGTCTTTGGAAATTCACCCAAAGGTCAAAATTGCAACACACTTGGAAGGACCTCCACAGACTCATTAGGCCTTAGTTAATGAGTTAAACGTTGCAGTTCTTCACCGGTGTCTTAACAAAAGACCAAACAAGTTTGGCTTCTTGGCTTGAGTGTTGCCAGGAAGCAGTCTCTTGTCTCTCAATACAAAATGTCAGCATGACTTGTGTTTATGAAGCTGCATCTAAATAAACCACACGACTTCCAGATATAAACAGGAACATGAAAGGTAGCTTGGCATGGGTAGAGAACTGAACACGGCTCTTTAGCACAAACACTTCCAGCCATCCGTCCAGGTTGATGATTTGGGTTTGATTTGCAGCCACAGGAGCTGGGCACATGGATCTCATCATGGGTGAACTTCTCTGCATGTTGTAGCCCTAACCCTCTAGCCAAGCTTTTGCAATTTCTTGATTGACTGACCAGACTTCCTCTCCTCCTTGTTCTCATTGTCAGTCGTATTTGTGAGTTGAGGTCTGGGAACCCAGTGGTTCAGTGATTTTAGAGTTTTCTCCTTATGCAATCAAATAACCTTAAACAACTAAATATGCATGTATTTTTCTCTGTAAGCCTAAAGTCATCATTTCAAAGTCGTGTTTCCACACTCCAGTATGAGTGTGGGTTACTTTATTAAACAATTGGGGATTTATCTGAGTAAAACTCAGAAATGCCGTTTCTTGCCTTCTTAATCCTCAGCAGAAAAAAAGAAAATCCCAGAACAAACTTCCAAGTTCATTTGTTCTGAATAAATTCTGTCTGCACACACAGCAGTTTCAACCTGCGATTCACTTTGCTGCTTTTCTGCGATAGCTTTCAAACATAAAAAAGTAAAGGAGGAAATGTGGATGTGAGCATTAAATATAAAGCTTTCGCTTTCTAAAGCAATATTTCTAATACTTGATGTTAAATTATATTTAGGTAATTCTTAAATCTGTGTAGTTTTTTCTTTGCTGCCATTGTTCTAGTTTTTAAATGTGGTGGTGGGACTCTTCTGTATCATTTGAAGCTCTGTGTGAGGAAGACAGACTTTATAAAACTGATACTGGGAGCAATGAAGAATTTATCTTTCAGTGCAAACAAATTGTACACCTTGAACTGACCTGTTATTTGTTTTAACTATCTATTTACTCAAGCTTGACTGGAAGATAAAGATTTTATCACCAAGCTGGTTGGCTGTTCAATGAAATATATTGGTGTCAAATTTAGCCGTAAAAGCTGTTGAGTCTCATGCTGAAAACGCCCAAAATGTGAAGAGACTGAAATTGAGCATATTAAGTAAATAACTTAATTTTTAGTCGTAAAGTTGCAGCAGTTAAGTTTTGATGCATTTCTGAACATTTTCTTGCCAGTTTCTTCATTCACCTCTTCTTCAGCTCCTGATTTGGTTAAAAGTATAAATTCAAGGCAGCTGTGTTTTATGTGTTTTACTAAAGTTGACAGAAGTTTCTCTTGTAGTTATTTTTTAATGTCTTGGGAATGCATGTCTAAATTCCTTCATTCTTGGACAGCAACACACAAACTTGACTAAAGTGAAAAGCGCTCATATTGTAAGTACTCCACATTCCAGCTGAATGTTTTTCTTGACGCTTCTTTCAGGTCATTCATTTTGTAATGTTAGTATTACTGAATCTGTGTTGAAGGCGACATGAATTGAATGAATGCTTGATTTTCTTACATTACCCCTTTCTTACTGACGATGTCCAAATAAACGTTTTGGTTTTCTTCATTCAGACAACGTTCTCTGAATTACACCGCTCGATGTGTTTCTCTGAACGACTCAAGCATGTTTAGGTGGCACATATCCAGTTTGCTTCAGAGAAAAATACAAGTTTCTAATTTTAACTGGGACATGGGTGTTCAGGGTTCTTACACAATCTGGAAAAGAAATAGATGAAAATGTTTTTCAGATCTAAATAAGCATAAAAGGAGAACGTGGCTAGAGGGGAAAAAAAATGTGTATCTCTACAGTTTGCTCCTCATCTATGTCTATTTGTTTTATCCATTTCTCTATTCATCCATCTGTCTGCCAGTTATCTCACCATTGATCCTCAGTCCTTCTGTTTCGGTCCCTTCTGTCTATACAACCATCACTACCTGCCATTTTATCCCATGAGTTCATCTGGGTATCTATCCATAACTCAGTCAGTTTTGTATTTCAAGTCCGCCCTCAATCGAAATATCTGCATTCCTGTTTTTAAAAGGTATTATCTGTGACAATCTAACACTGAACGGCTCTAGATGTCGTACACCTACTTATGCGATTTCTTCCTCAGGAGCACGGGATTCCCACAAACATGGGCTACGCAGTGGCCCCTCACCATTCTGGGGTCTATCCTGTGCACATGCAGCTGTATGATGCCTGGAAGAAAGTTTGGGGCATCAAAGTGACCAGCACAGAAGAGTACCCTCACCTAAAACCCGCTCGCTTCCGACGGGGATTCATCCACAGCGGCATCAGCGTAAGACCATTTTAACGCTAGCAGCCATCTTTGAAACACCAGTATGTTTGCAAGCATCTCATTTCCTTGAAAATCTCAAGTTGATTGGCAGAATTATGTTTTATTTTACCAAAAAGCAACAGACTTCCCCTAAAGAGACTGTCCATCCATCTGTGTTGTTGTGTTTTGCCTCCTGTGTTGTGTTTTGTGTTCTGCGAGGGAGATAATGACTTGGTCCAAAGATCCAGCATTGCATGAGACACTGCGAGACAGAATGAAGACTGACATCATAAAGCAAGTGTCTGGAAAAAGTGAAATGTCAACAGCCGACTAAAAAGATCAGGCTCAGTTGGTTTTCGAATAACTTGGTAAATAAGGTGAAATGGATTTGAATATATTCAAGAGGTCGAAAAGAAAACGTCTATTATTTCCCAAGTTGACCTTCAGTGCTGATAATTCTCGGTCCACTCTCTTTGTTGCCCCTGTGTTCGGTCGGGCGGGGTGGTCTCAGAACTCCCTCCCCGTCCTTGAGATATCACAGCCTGATCGGACAGCATTCACCACGGACTGATGATTGATATTTGGCTCCCCAGAAACCACTCACTGTACGTGCATTACCATGAATTACCATATAGACTCGGAGCGAACGAGAGGTTTGCTTTGGCTTGATGAGCTGAATAATAACAACATTACTGTGAACAAACAATGTGTGTGTGGGTTAAACCGCCCGGAGGAGCAGCGGCTCAGCAGAAAGCCGGCATCGGGTTTGCGTCAGTGCTTCCGACTTTTGTTGTGACCCTCGCCGTGTGCTCTCATCGCAGGTGTTGCCCCGGCAGACTTGTGGTCTTTTCACGCACACCATCTTCTACAAAGACTACCCGGGCAGCCCAAACGAACTGGACAAGCTCATCAATGGGGGGGAACTCTTCCTCACTGTTCTGCTCAACCCTGTGAGTCAGCCGCTCTCCCACACACAGCATTTGCCTTTGTCTTGCGCACTTTGAAGCCCATTTAGATGCTGGTGCAAATTGAAATTTAAACAGGGTGCGGGAAAGTGACTCAGATATACTTTCATTTCACTCCAACAATAAAACGCTTTTAATAGAGGCGGGACACAATGGCGCAAATACCTCCTATTTTTCACATACTTTTGTTTGAGATTGCAGAAAAAGGTCACTGATGTGGCCATCCCTGCATAGACTGCAGACAATTTTATTCACATTACTGTGACTCTCCCCAAACAAAAACGTCACGGGTTGTTTTTGCAGTAGTTTTATTATTGTTTGACCTTAATTACTCTGAGTCGGCTCATCTCTAAATAGGTTGCACAAAACTGCGGCGCTTTTATCTTTTAGCAAAAGGACAGCGCTTTAATGTTGTTCATTCATTATTGATTGATGTGCTTGTTTTACTTGGTTTAATGCATTTGAATCTGGGCCTAAGCTTGCTATAATATAAATAAAAGCACAAATTCTCTTTCAAGAAAGTAAACTCCTGAAATCTTGGGCATTTTCAACAGATGATTCAAACAGTTGAATCAGCGAGTTGCACATTTTAATCAAGGCAAGATTGTGGCGAAACGCAGCCACCGTTTCTCTTCTTTCCTTGTCCTTTCGTCTGTTTCAGTAAACTTTCCTCTGCTTGGCATTTCCATTCACAGATCAGTATTTTCATGACCCATCTTTCCAACTATGGGAACGATCGTCTCGGTCTGTACACCTTCAAAAGCTTGGTGATGTTTGTGAAGACGTGGACTAACCTGAAGATGCAGACGCTGCCGCCTATCCAGCTGGCTCAGAAATACTTCAGCCTGTTTCCGTCTGAGAGAGATCCCCTCTGGCAGGTCAGGTCAAGGTTTTACACCACCTGCATTGCCTTTTTTCTATCACCTATTAGCCTAGAACCGTCTCCACACATTCCTTGGAGATTCTCAACAAATTATGTACTTAAAGTCAGGTCTTTGTAGAAATCTGTGCAGTTGATTGATTGTATAAGTTTTGCATTTTAAAACAAAGAGAAAGAGAATTAAATTGTGAAAAAGTAAAGGATTTGGCTGTAAGAAACATGTAGGAGCCCTGTACGTTGTTTTTCTGCGGGTGCAGATGGACGTCATCGTCATCGTTTAACTCATCTGCGTTTTCTTTCGATTTCTACACATTAAAGTGAAGTTTTATTAATCCCACTTACGGCATTGTATCTATGTTTTTGTGTGACTAAAGGATCCTTGTGAGGATAAAAGACACAAGGACATCTGGTCCAAAGAGAAAACATGTGACCGCTTCCCAAAGCTGCTCGTCATTGGGCCTCAGAAAACAGGTGAGTTGCAGCTCTACAGCGCCCTCTGCAGGCCAAGTTAGAAATGAGAATACAAAGAGTTTGTCGTTCAGAGCAGACCTCTTACTCTGAATTATAGCTCTATTTTTATCCTTTAGTTACTACATTTTGGACTATAACTGTTGCTCTTAGGACATTGCCATTAAAGTTTTATTTTGTTTGTTTTTTATCTCTTCCCTTCCTCCAGGGACAACAGCACTTTACCTATTTCTTGGCATGCATCCTGACTTGACCAGCAACTATCCCAGCAAGGAGACGTTTGAGGAGATCCAGTTCTTCAATGGACACAACTATCACAGAGGCATTGACTGGTGAGACACATGTTCAGATGTTTTGTCTCCATCCTCCAACTCTTGCCTCCACTCACTGATGCTGAGTTGATTAAAATCATGCTTGCTTTATAGGTGTGTGATTTGTCTGCGTAATTTGTTTAACAGACAAGTTAGATTGATTAATTGGCCAAGCGTCATGAATGATTAACCTGTTTCATTTTGGTCAATGTCAGCCATTATTTATTAGCTTTTGGTTTTAAGTAAACAAACTCTTTTTTTCCCCCCAGTTTTTACTCTGTGCCGTCGTTTTTTCTTTTCAGTCAGTTATAAGGTTCGCCTGTGAAACCTTAAACTGCTGCTGCGCAAGTTACACAATAGGTTGTTGCTAGGTAACCTTTCTTAGATGGCAATGAGAAGTTGAACGGCTAAAATCTTTCCTCTGCCTATATACCCCAGAATGCTTTGTGGTTCTGGTATTGGAAATTCTATCAAATGTAATATCTATTAATATTGATCACGTGTCTGTATGCATGTATTGTTCTTGATTTATTGTCCAGCCCTGCTACAGGCAGATTATGATGGGAGCAATTGTCTTGAAATATTGTTTCGGTCTTTGACTTGGTCTGTAGAAAGTCTCAGTCCTTATTTCTACTACATCTTGGGTTATGTGGTCTTGACTACAACACCAGGCGACTAGACAGTAAACACCCAACACTTAGGTGTATGAAATAAATGCATCAATACCACAAATCATCACTTGGTGTAGAAAATTCACTCTGGAGCTCAAGCAACTTGGATTCTGTGCCTCTCCATTCTTCCTCCACACTCTTGGACCTTTAGTTGTATTTAAAGGATAAAGGGGATTTTGGACCACTGAGCAGCACTTCAGTTCTTTCAGCCAGATAAGACACTTCTGACGCTCTCTGCTCAGGAGTGTCTTAACACTAGGACTGTGACAGTTGTGGCCCGTGTAGTTGGATACAGCTTTCTGTGAACCGTCAACATATTTTACAGTGAGTTTTCCTGTGAAAGGTTTCAGTGACTGAAACCTGTGACTGGACAGCTGTCAAGCCAGTGGCAGCTGTCCAGTGATTTTTCCCAGTGACAGCCTGGGTAGTCACTGAGAAAAAAGTCCTCTGTTCATTGCTCTTATGCATTATTCTACTTTTCTGAGAAACCGAGTTTTGGGTTTTCATTGGCTATTAAAGATAATTGTCAAAACTAACAGAAATAAACCCTTCATTTACATATTGCAGTGTGTAATGACTCTCAGCATGAGTTTTACTTTTTGATATGAAATTACAGAAATGAACAAACTTTGTATTGATGCTCTAATTTGTTGTGATGCACAAGAAAAATGCTTAGAGTGGCAGGTCTGCAAATCTATAACCTTTTCTTATCGAGACCAACATTTCTACAAAAGAAGTGAATTTATTCAAGTTTTATTTATGTCTATCTTTAATCTCTTTCAAGTTGAATAAATATAAGGCATTGTATTTTCAAAGGCATTAAAACAATACAACAGCGATTTGTTTTATTGCTAATAGCTTTGCATAACACCGCACGATGTCGGGTGTTTTTCCCACCAAGAACCACTTTATCAGCAGTTATGGCTGCTTCAAATCTTTCACTTTGTGTTTGTTGTTTGCTAGGTACATGGAGTACTTCCCTCTGCCCTCCAACACCAGTTCAGACTACTACTTTGAGAAGAGTGCCAACTACTTTGACTCTGAGGTGGCTGCTCAGAGGGCTGCTCTTCTGCCTAAAGCTAAGATCATCACCATCCTCATCAACCCAGCGGACAGAGCGTACTCCTGGTACCAGGTCTGTCATGGTCCTCACACTTGCAGCCAACCACTTCATCTTTCACAACGAACGTCACCACATTCAGAAAGTCTTTTGTTTCGTTACCAAAACCTGAGTCGCTCTCCCACAGCACCAAAGAGCCCATGACGACCCGGTGGCGCTGAAGTACTCCTTCAATGAAGTCATCACTGCAGCCCGCGACGCTCCAATAAAACTTCGGGTTCTCCAGAATCGGTGCCTGGTGCCGGGTTGGTACGCTGTCCACCTGGAGCGCTGGCTGAATCACTATCATTCCAGCCAGGTAGTTTGTTTTCCATGCACAAAGTGTTGATCAGTGTGTAATCAGCGAGCAAACACAAGATGACGCGTTTCCTTAGTTACTGAAGTCTTTATTAAGATTCCCTGCAGGGAGTTGGCGGTGAGGGGGATTATTCTCGCCTTTGGATTCCTTGAAGAGAGTATTCTAAATCCAGCTGACCTCAGTGGATGAGAACTGACCTTTACGAACACTTGCAGAGGAAAATTTAACCTTTAGCACTCCGGTCTGTGGAGATTCACAAGCTGTACGAGCAAGCAGTGGGTTCAGTGTTACAAAGCAAGATTCTTAGTAATACCGTGTTCTCTTTAAATTAAATGAATCAAATTACGTTCTTAGTTCATGCAGCCTGATTTCTGCTTTCAAAGCTAAGCCCTCCACAATATGTGCACAGGTTAGAAGTCTGTGCACATCTTCAAACACGCTGGTGGTTTGAGAAGCTTTTGGGGTTTCTGTTTTTCACTCTCACAAAAGTATCCAAAAAAATAAATAAGTAAATAAAAATACACACATAAAAACCCACCCCAGAGGAAAGAGAGCAATTTGAAGCCAGAAAAGTCATAGACAGTTGAGAAAAATCCATGTTTTTTTTTATTTTTTATAATATTTCTTGGCAAGAAATTAGCAATTAAAATTTTAAAACCAGGACGGTAAGCCATTGAACATCTGGAGGACAGACTGCTCAAATAAATTTGCGAATCAGTGATTTATATTTCAAGACCTGTACCACAGAAATAATCAATACCGCAATGGTGGGAGATATTGATTACTTGTTATTTTACTCCCCAATGGGTTTTATTGATTCATTTACCAGAGCTCGCACAAATTCCAGGGGATTTCTGTCAGCAGTTTCCACAGTTCAACAAAGATAGATGTGAAGAAGTTAGGACTGCAGTTTGGCTTCCTAAAGAGCTGGTTCTGCAAGCAACTCTAAAACTATTTATAGACAAAATTACTGTTACTGTATTTAGTCCAAGAGCTAATATCTGTCCTCCATTTAATACTTGTTGGTCTCTCTCATTAATTGTTCAAGGATTGCTTCCGACCTGAGTGCTTCAGGGGAATTGGTCTGAATTTAATTATAGAAAAGTAGTTACAAAAAAAGGAAGATCATTTGGACGCAACTTCTTTTCTTATGTTGCGCTGTTGTATGCACAGCTGTCTCTCTTCTAATCCTTGGCTTCCTGTCTTCTTCCAGTTGTTGGTTTTGGATGGACAGATGCTGAAGACAGAGCCAGCCTCGGTCATGGATAAAATCCAGAAGTTTCTTGGCCTCCCCAACGTCATCAACTACCACAAGATCTTAGCGTAAGTCTCTCCTCTTTCGCTTCAGATCCTTTTCATTTCAAATGCCAAGATTACAACCTAATTAGCTTCTTTGTAATGCACTTTTTAGACCCCAAATACCCTTTTTCTTTAACTAGAGATGCTATGATCCAAATATCTAATCTCTGCTTTTTCTCAATCTTTGACCCTCACAAATTTTAGTTAATTAATGATATGTCTTTTGAGGACTGTAGCTAATGCAAGTTTATGTTTAGTAATTAATTGTATATATTTTTTTATGTTAACATGTTTAAAATAAAAAAGAAATTAAATTAGAATTTCTTTTCAAACTTATTTTACTGTTTTATTGTCTTTTTGATGGATACCCATCTTGGTTCCTGTCAGAATCAAACTACCACTAAACTTATATCTGCCTGCAGTATACAGAGTAAAATGTATTAAAGCATAACACACTATACTGTGAAACAACAGCTGCTTCCAAGACAAAATGGAAATAATTGCAAAGTAGATATTTCAGACCATCTTTACTACCTTGTATTAACATGGCTGGAATTACATGTTTATCTCCAAAGAAAGTAGATTCTTAACTCTGACATTTCCAAATCCGTCATCATTCTGAAAAGTCTTAAATCTTTAAAGGTTTAAACAGATGTTGTTGCTTTGATTTCTCTCACAGCCCAATGAAACTACAGATGTGTTAAAATGTGATAGGAATGTCCTTATCTCCGTTAAAAAGAAAACTTCCTACAGCTTTATGCTTCCTCAGACAACATCTCACATATACTCGAGATATCTAGCTTCTTCACTCAGTAACAGCGTCTACATTGAAGAAAGTTTGTCAGCCTGATTATTTGATCCGAGCAGAATGGTTTACTGTAGAAGCGTTTGAGTTTTGAGTATGTAGCCTTCATTTAAATCACTTAAACCTATAATCTATTTATAAGGATAACTGGCCTTTTCTGATTTTATTAGGCACAAAATGACCTTCACAGCGAAAGCCTCATTAACTCTTTATTCTTTTTTTTTTTTTGTACATTGCACCCACTGACTCCGATTATGCAAAATGAGCAATTGTGATGTTCAGCTTTTATTGAAAAGCAGTCGGACATGTGGAGTGGAAAACCTGCTTTATCTTCCTCAGTTCTAATCCTCAGTTTCATTTATGTCATTTAAAATATTTCTGTTGCATAGACCACAAAACAATCTGCATCTACGTTTAACTTTGTATTGCAGTATTTTCTGTGGTCGTATATTTGAGTTTACTTTTATTTTTATGTAGAATAGCAATATAATATGACACAACTGTATGAAAGTTTCACAATTAAAACATAAAGAAAAAATAATGAGAAATAGATAACACGATCTATTTGATGCTCTATTTTTTTCTTTTTTTTTCTTTTTTTTTTTTTTTACACTTGAATAGAGTTTGATTTGATTCGTTTGAAACCTGACACTGTTGAGGCACTGATCTCACGTACCTAAAATGTGAGGTCAGATTTTGACATTCTGGATTTTCTATGTCCCTCGTGTGTAGATTTGACCCAAAGAAAGGCTTCTGGTGTCAGTTGTTAGAGGGAGGAAAGACCAAGTGTCTGGGAAAGAGTAAAGGACGCAGATACCCTGACATGGACCCTGAGGTAGGATCCTCTCCTAGAAAGAGCTGTTATCGTAAAAGTCTGCTTGCTGGGAGTTGCCTACATTTAGTTCCATCCTGTTTCTTTCAGGCCCAGGAGTTCCTGAGGGACTACTACCGGGACCACAACATTGAGCTCTCTAAGCTGCTGTACAGGATGGGTCAGCCTCTACCCAGCTGGCTCAGAGAGGAGCTGGTCCACACCAGGTAGCAGCACCGCTGCAGGGCAAAACCAGGGCTCCACGTTCCGAAACACGGCTCCACCCTGCAGGGCTCACCGACCTGAAAGAGACCCGAAAGATTGGAGCTCAGGCCTTGAGATATACCGAACAAGAACCCGAAGCTTGACTCTGATCTTCTTAGTGGAGAGCAGACTGGCTTCAGGGCTGCCCTGAAACTGTGCCCTGAGGATTTCAGTAAGAAAAGACTCGGTGGTACACTGGGGAGCAGGGGGGTGTTCCTCCGGTGTTCGATTATCCCAGCCCCGTTGATCGAAGTGTCATCACATAAACTTTGTTGCCTGAGACTGAAAAAGGAAACCCGGGAAACTGAGCAGTTTTACCTGTCAGTTCTGTGAACGGGCAACACTATTACGTGTCCTCTGTGATGAGGCGTGATGTTTGGACAGTGGAGTAGGACAGTATTGTCTCAACACACGGCAGCATGTTGGACGTGTCCAGTCAAACTACTTTTGATAGGAGTATATGAGCAGTAAGTGAGGACATGAGGAGTCCTGACTCAGGCTGCATCTTGTAGCCTTCCTCAATAGGCCTTGGTAGAATCTAGTTATTGCATTTACAAGTGCCAGGACAGAATCTTCAACAAACTATCAACCCCTTGGATATCTGAGGGATCCTTCTTTTTTTTCCCCTCTTTTGTTTCAATCAGCTCCTGTTTTGTTTTCTTCTGTCTGACTTAACATTTCTGTAGTGCTGATGGAAATGCATATACTGTTAGAATGTACCAAAACTAAACCCGTTAGAGGTGTTGTTCCCACCCAAGCTGGACGAGCAGCGCTGTTGTCGGCCCGGCCTGCAGCGTCGTGACCCCCGAGCCGGCCGGGCCGGGGCTGGAGCAGGACGGACGGACGGACGCAGAAAGCACAATGGCACTCGAACGAGCGTCAACCCTGATCATAGAGGTTAACTGGAAAGCACACAAAGTTCATGGCTCCTACTACAATCTGTGAAGATCATAAGCTAGCTACTGTATGCATGGTCCTACAGATTCAGATTGTGTACAGAAGAAAAAAAAGTGCATTTCAAGATGTTATCAGCGTTTTTATTTGTTAAAATTGTATATTTGTTTGTGTTTTATGTTTAATTTCATTTACAAGCGAGTATAGACCTGGGAAGAATAGAAAAAAAAAGCTGACCAACTGTACGCCAGGTGTTTTCATACGGATGTTTGGGTGTAGGTCAAGGTGTTACCATTGCAACTGGGTGTTCATCGGTAACAAAAAGCTGCTTTTACTGCAATAGTTTTGTACGTTGTTCAGATGTAATTACAACGCACACGACGGTTTGTCATTTCCTGACTTTGTAATGTACATAAACCCTTCGGTAGACCTAAATTATTGAATGTGTTTGGGTTTTACTCTCCCATCAGCCTGTTGTCGTAGCGTTTAAAAACGTCAGTGCTGCGCTGAGGGGGAGTTTGGATCCTTTCATCATGCAGAAGTGTTTCCTCTCACATCCTCTCACTGCCAACTGTTGTTCAAAAGTGCAGAGTTTCTCCGTATATAAAGTATTAAACACATAACAGCAACGATGGTACTAATCTCCTGGACTGTATGATACAGATTTGTAATTGTTGTCAATAATTTTTACAGTGTAACTAATATTGTCGGTGCTTTTTAATTTGCAAATAAAACACCACTGTATTTTTCATTAGTTGGATCTTTGTTGCCTCATTTTCTTCTGCGAGTTTCTGCACTTAGGCTTGGAAAAACAGAGCCGCCCACGTTCACTGGCATGCCCAGTAAAAATCTGTAAAAAAAAAAAAAAACTCAGAATGACTGCAAAAAGTCAGAAATATCCAGCATTTATGTTGAATATTTTAAATCTTGCAAACATTTTAATATCCCTTCTACAAGTTGTTGAATTGCCACCACAAGCTGTATTTTAATGGTACTTTTGTCATTAGCCTACAATCAGCAGCATATAATTGTGAAGTAGATGGTAAATAAAATAAAAAAAAGTGTGGCATGTATTTGTAAGTAGCTCCCCCCACGTCACCTCTGAGTAAAGAACAACTTGGTCAGTAACAACCAATCATGGACAGAAGGAATGTTTTTGTGCTGTCAATCGCCTCTGTGCATGTGCTACTCACACCCTCACCCTTACTCTCTGCTATGCTAAAGCTAATTCCTCACAACACATCCAGCCAGCGAATGCTCGGAATATAAATTCTCCAGAATTTATATCTCTGAACTACACAGTACCGGCTCTCAGGATTTGGTCTGGGTTCCCTTTGCGTTCATTTCTGCATCAATGCTTTGGTGTGCAGATGATGAGCCTGGAGCTCTGCTGAGCTGTGATAGGAGCCCAGGTTTGTTTAATGGTGGCCTTCGGCTCATCCTCATTCTTGGGTCCAGAGTCATTTTTCTTCAGAGAATTGTCTATGAACTTCTTGATTTTTTTATTTTATTTTTTTATGGATTCTGTGCCTCGCCACTCTTCATCCTGACATTACAACCTTGATTTCCAAATGAAACACAAACTTGACCCTCTGCGAAATCATAATTTTGAACTTCTGAGCCACAGTTTTTTATCCACATTTCTTTTTATTTTCATAGTACCAGTAAGATGTTTTTGAGATCTGTGGGTCCAGAGTGAATTAACACAAGCAGTGCAGTAGTTTTACTCAATCACTAGCGTGTCTCTGTGTGTGGTGGCTCTTTATGTACTGGCTCCAGATCTAAACAAAGGCTTGTGAATTTCTTTTCAATCAGTCAATGGGCTTTGCTTTAAACCCCACTACTTTTGCATTTTCCCCTTCACTTAATTTTGCATTAAAAAGATTGAAGCAGCTCTTTGACGAGTTAGCTCTTTGAGAAGTGAACCTTTATGGTTCACCCTTCTCAGGCAGTGTGAGTCATAAAGAGGGTAATGAGCACACAAAGTTCAAATTCAAAGTGTGATTTTAAAGGGGGGGAGTTGTTCGCCAGAGCTCAGCAATTGTTCAAATTAGAACTTTCTCAATATGGAGATCAATGTAGTTCATAAATCAAATGGAACTCAACAGTTTCGGGGCATTTTCCTTCTAACGACTACATGTCAGAGTAAACCATAGTTTCCTGTTAAGTTGAGATATTCCACGAATCACTATGAGTGCAAGACATTAAAAAACACACAAATGGTGGAATTCGAATTTAGCACTAAATCTCAATTCATGCCACGTTTCGCTTGCTCACAGCAGAAATAGCAGAAAAAGACTAAAACTGGCAACACATCAGAGGATGAGAGTAAAGGATTGTGAACATGAAAAGTATTTTAAATCATTTTTCAAATAAATTTTTGATATCAGATGCTGCCCAAAGAGTGAATCCCTTCACAGAGATTTATAAACTATTTATGTCCAGTTGGATGAGAATCAATCTTAAAAACTAGAATTTTAACTTGGTCAACGGATTCGATAACAGCTGTGACACATATGAAGTTAAAGCAGGCAAGGCAGGTATGACTGCACATAGGGGAAGGTATTTCTTGTATTTTGACAGCTGGTTTAAAGGAAATGTAGTTTATCTTTTGTTTTCCAGTTCCAGCTCAGATAACTTTAAGAAGTAGACCCAACTCATTTCCTCAAAACCGCACAAGAGACGTCAACACCAGACAACACAAATTAGCATCTTAAATTCTGAAGTCTTTCCGTCGGCTCACGCAAGCAGGAAGTTCATACTCCGTAGGTTTGATTCCTTTTTTAGGAAAAAACCCCAAAGCAGGCAAAAGCAGAACAGTGACATGAAAACATTTAGTTAACCAGAAAGTCCCTGTACATTCGATCACTTTTTGAAAGAGATCCCTCACAAATAGCTTCATGCAAAAGCAATAAATCTGCCGTGCTGTACAAATGGTTTAAACCACCACTGACTTCTTTTTTCTTTGCTTCCAAGAGTAAGGTACTTATGTAATCTTTTAGAGGGGTCTGCATCACTGGTTTTGATTTTCTGGAAGCCCTCCATGATGTTCGCTAGATTTATTTTTCTATACAGTCCCCAATGATGCATTTATATTATGCAGATCTTTTTTTTTTTTGAAAGTACAAAAGAAAGCAAGTGAAATAAAAAAATATATATATTTCTGTAAAAATAAATTTCCAAGTAGTTCCTGAAAGTCACAACTTTATGGAGTTAGAATACAAAAATGGGGCTAAGATGTGACACAGAAGCTGAAAGAAACCTCATCCACTCAACAAGATTCTCAAAATGTGAGACAATGTACTCTGTTGGTTAATTGGATTCCATTTTGTGGTAACCAGAGATTTTACTAACAATACTTATATCAAAAGAATATGAATCTTGATATCCATATCTGGTAGTTGTTGAACTACTATTTTATACTAAAGTAGAGGGTTTGTTGGAACTTATTTACAAATAATCTGATTTGAGATTAGGATGAAGTAATCTATTAATTGTCCCATAATGTTTCTTCTGACTGGAAGAATTTTGGAGAGAATTTTGAGTCTCGGCTTGAATCCATGTTTTCTGAAGCCAGAACATGGATCTGGTAATGACCCAACGTAACCACCTTCCAGCTGCATGCTGAAAAATCACTGCTAATTGTTCTAGTAACTGGCAATATAAGTTAAACACAGTCTGCATTTTATGTCTTTAAACACATAGAATACAGTACATTGCATATGATCAATTTAGTGAGATACAAACAATCAGAGGTGCACTAAGCAGTTTGTTTCTGCACCATGGACTAAGCTTAAAGAGCATTCATAATTGAATTTTCAGGGTGGGATTCATGAGAACCTCCAACTTTCCCACATAGAAATCAGGTGATATTCGTGTTTACTGGACCTTAACGACTTTGCAGAATTCTAATAGAAAGTGGAAGTTTGTTTTTTATTTGTTTATGTCAAAAAGTGTTGGGAAAAGTTTCTAAACTTTAAAACAGCTTGCGATAGTCTAAGAAACTGTATGAAAACCACTTCAAAAGATCAATAGAAAGTCTGGCTGCATGCAAGCATAAAGACATCAAGAGTGACTGTGGACTTATGCACACAGTTTTGGTTTCCCTCAATTGCTTTATACCTTCGTTTGTAATATAGAGCTCTAGTTTTGAGGGCAAAGTGCCATAGTTGTTATGATATTGTCATATCACAGGCATGGTTTCATTTTTATTTGTCCTTTGCTTCCTTTTCTTTTGAACAGCCAGAAATTTATGACTAAATAAAAAGAGTACATCATAGAAACGTCACCAATTTCATAATTTCTCCAGTATTCAAGTTTCATTCACAATACTAAGCTATTCTATAAAGCTAAAAACTCTAAAACCACGACATGAAATGAGACTAGAAAGCTCTAGATCTGAAGTCAAAACCACCGTCCACTCTGTGATGTCTGCCTCTATCAACTGGTGATGATGTTGAACGACCAATCAGAACTCACCCCACTGATCCATCCCACAAGGTTTTTTTTTTTCTTTAATCAACACTTTCTTAACTTCACTGGAACCTATCTAGTCCTCCTTCCTCATTCTGAGGTCAATTTATACTTTAGAGTTCCTGGATACTTCTTCAGATCGATTCCGTGAAGGAGCGCAGAAACATTCTCAGAGAGGATGGCAGACAATCCAGAAGATGCCCCCCTGGCCAGAGGAAGTGTGTCTGGAAGCCACGAAGTCCTGGTTAACAATGCAGGGCCCAGAGGGTGAGAGGAACTCATCATGCATTCATTTTTTTTATTTGCAACACAATTTTTTTTTTTTTATGAAAAAAAACAAAACAAACAAAATCAAATTAATATTGTGTTTAGTTGAAAGGGGTATTTGTTCATTTATTTCAACTGGGAGGATTTATTGTACAATATGACAATGAAGACCCCAGTCTGCACATTTTCCTTTCATTTAAAGGGCTGCGTACCAGAGATGCAACATATTATCTCTTCATTTAACGGAGTTTGTGTTGTACTAAATGGAAAGTGCAGGTTTCTGATTTACTTTTTAGGTCTTAAAGACAAAGAAGCCCCTATTGGCTCTGTTGGCATATCCTGGAGAAATATGTATGTTTTAAAAAATCTTTGCAATTTTTTTAGACCATTTTAGTTCCAAAAATGATCTTTACTGACATCAACGACATGTTCTACCAAGTAACTAGTGACGCTGTCACTCGGATTGGCCAGGCTCTCTTTTTTTCACCGTTAATACATTTTCTTATATATTTAAAGGGATTATTTGAACATTTTAAATATGATCATTGTCAAACTGAATAAATATTAAGAATATTTAATAAAAAAGACAAAAAACAACTCCTATCCATCTGAGGTGGACCTTCGAAAATCAACTTCCGTATTGTACCAGAGAAGAAAGTCTGCCTAGTAACTACTGATGGTCACCTGCTAATGGCGGACCGTGAAAAAAAAAGACGAAACAGAGACCCTACGTTTTCATTTTTCTTTTCTTCATTTTTGTTTTTATTGCATATAAACCACAATATTGGTAATAGCAATGGCTTTACTGTTTATTATTTATGTATTGCTTAGATTGAGACGTGCTCCTCAAGAAACAATACTTTAAAAAAAACAGAGTTGTAAAATTGAATAATGTATAAACAAATGTATAAATTAAACCATTAAAAATACCCTTAGTCTAAACAATTGTGAGATTAATAGAGGCAAATCACTGAACTAACTAAAAGTTTCTGTTTGGATTATTTGTTTGTTTCTTTTTTAAACAGTTTTTTTTTTTTAATTCTTAGCTTTACTTAAAGTTACGTTGCTTGTATTATATTTATTTACTGGCATTTGATAAACACTTCTCTCCTAAAGTTAAAGTCAACAAAGGAAAAGCTACAGTCACATTAAAAAAATGAGAAAAAACGTTTGGCTGACTCATGCAATGGGTTTTTTCTATGTATTCTGGACGGTCCAAAGTTCTAACACATCTCTTGTGAAAGTGTCTTCTCATATCCCCAACACTCAGAGCACTCTTTTGGAAATCCCTTTGAGTCACTTTATTAATATGTGGGCTGTTAAAATACGCTATGTGTTTTTTTTCTTTGTCTGTTTCCTGTTTTTTGTCTTCTGTCATGGTGCGATCCTCTCTTAATGATCAATATTTGATTTTTTATTTTTTATTTTTTATTTTTTTTGCAGTGGATCCAACAGCCGTGCCCTGAAGATCGCTGGCCTGACCACGCTGGCATGCGTGCTGCTGGCCAGCCAGGTCTTCACCGCATATATGGTGTTTGGCCAGGGGCAGCAGATCCACGACCTGAAGAAGAACTCTGAGAGGATGGGCAAGCAGATGAGTCGCGTATCTCAAGGTGGAAAATTACTATGTGAATTTCCTTATAATCAGACAGAGTGAGGAGTCAATAGCTGAAAAGGAAAGTGAGAACTTTTTTTTGGAAAAGCAACTTTTTAAATTTTAAATTTCCTTTTTTACGTGGCACCAATAAAATTGGCATGATGAAGGGGAAAAACCAACTGCGCTGTAAACCAAGTCATTTCATATTTGATGTTATACAAATACTTTTTTCAGCCATTCTAGGTAAAGTTGTTTGTTTGTAGTTAATAGGAAGACTGATAGAAACAGAGTCAGTATCCAACAGTTTGACTTCTGGCTGCCAAGCCTTTCTCTTCCTGGATAATTATCATTTAATTTTTTTTTTACTTCTGATTTCCGTGTGAGGTCTGCAGTACTTAAGATTGTGTTCTGTTTTTTTTTTTGACCCTCTGGAGTTTTTAATGCCGCCTTAAAGAAGGTTTGATAGGCTGACCACTGTTCTATGTTTCCCTTCTTTATGACTCAATGTGGTGCACATTGAGAATTAAAAGGTTTTTCTCGTGACAGACGAGAACAACCTTGTTTCTTATCTGTACTTAAACTAGATAAGAACAGATCACATGTTTTTACAATTTGAGCCTATTAGCCTACTTCAAACCGGTTCCATTAAACTGATTTTATTTAAAAGGTATTTGTTATCTTTGCTCTAACTGGAATGGTTCTGCCTTGGCTGTTTCTCAGGTGTTGCCCCAGCCAGGATGGCCATGCCCATGAACAGCCTGCCTCTGCGGTTGGACTTCACCGAAGACGACACATCTTCCAAGACACCCTTGACTGTAAGTTCACGCCAACATTTCAGAAAAAAAAAAACATGCTAAATGTGACAGAAAATACAGTTTTTAGATGATAATTGGGTTTTTAACACGGATTCTTACTCCCCACAGAAGTTGGAGGACACTGCCATAGTCAGTGTGGAGAAACAAGTCATGGATATGTTGAAGGTGCGTTGCACTCAGAATCTTGTGGTTCCTCTTACTGTTTTAGGTGTATTTTTAAGCGTATATCTGTTTTGAGCAGGACGTCAGCCTGCCGCAGTTCAACGAGACCTTCCTGGCCAACCTGAGGAGCCTGAAGCAGCAGATCAATGACAGCGAGTGGGAGGTGACACTTCCTGCTTGCCAGTGGGGAAACCCTCCCCAAAATTGTGGTTATTCAAATTAAACAAACTTTTCCTCATGCATTTTGGACGTGTCCTCCTCTGCAGAGCTTCCAATCCTGGATGCGTTTCTGGCTGATCTTCCAGATGGCCCAGCAGGTGCCTGCAGGCCCCACCCCTCAGCCAGGTTACTGCAGCTGTCTTGCATTCAGTATCTACTCAAACATCCATTTAACGCACAGTTTTTAATTGTTTTGTTTTTGATATTTGGACAGCCTCTCAGATTAAGAGCAAATGCCAGATGGAGGCCACACCTGGAGTGGGAAAGATTGGCGCATACAAGCCCCAGTGTGACGAGCAGGGCCACTACAAGCCCATGCAGTGCTGGCACGCTACCGGCTTCTGCTGGTGTGTGGATCAGGCCGGCAACCCCATCCAGGGCACCACAATGCGCGGCCACCCTGACTGTAACAAAGGTGGGTAGCAAACTCAGATCAAAGGTCAGATTCATATGTAGTCATTTCGAAAGATGACATATTGTTGACCTCCTCTTCTCATAAACTAAATGTAGGTGCTGGATTTCGTCGCATGATGGTCGCACCAATGATGATGCAGAAGACCTTCCTTGACGGTATGGTGCTTTGATGAAGTTGTTTTATCTAGTTACCCTAAAGCTTAATGTTCTCCAAGAATGTTTGGTTGTGATAAACTGTGTTTTTTTTTATCTTTCAGAGGAAAAAGCAAATTAAGAGAAAGCTGGAAGCAAAGCATTTCTTCTTACCAGGACTATCTTTGCAGACTCGTGAAACTGGTTATTTTAAATTGGACGCTATTTTCCAAATTGGAGCAGTTTAACTTCAATACAAGCTTCCTATCCACGTAATCACTTCATGCTATAAATTTTACTATCTGCTTGGAATAAAATCAGTAGAGGCCTGTTACATTAATGCTTTTAATATGTTTTTTCTTGGGTGCCTTGATTTACATAGCTTAAAATTTTATCAAATCCTGTGAAATGTTATGATGTATTTCTTTGAGATGAATGTTTAAATGGTTGGTTCACCAAAATTTAAAAAACAATATATGAACATATTTGATTTATGTTTCCAGTTTCACCTGCCTAACACTGAGTCAAGACATGGTTATTCAACTTCAAAAATGTTTAGTTCTCATAATTTTGGTAAACCTGCCCTTTAAAGAATGGACACATATGATGAAGTGTTTTGTTTTTCTTTTAATTGTATAAGAAGTGGCAATAAAGATTTTCCTCTTCAACAATCACATTATTTGTCCCAATGTCTTTAGATCAGACAGCTGTTAAAGGTATTAATGAAATAAGGCCTGAATAAAAATATTAGTGATTGGACGCAATTGCACTGCTACCTCCTGGATTCTGTGTTGTCTGTTTGTAGTTTCTATGTTGATTTCAGCTCACTTTAAAGAGTTAAGTTTCATTGTTCAGCTGACATTATGCAAGAAGCATCTATCCATTAAATGTGAATTTCAACCTGGAAAGATTCACGCAAAGGAAGAGAGTGGTATTAGAAAGTTTGACAAACGAAAGGAATCGAGGTTCATAGTGAGATGTTTGGCGGAGCAGGTGAGACGACGTCTTTCAGTTTGAATGTACGTTTAGGTTTCATGTCTAAATTTAGCCATAATTTATCTTAAAGCTTCACCAGCTACCATTTCTACGAATATGCAAATGAAATGGTTTCCTGTGCCGGAGCTTCCTCTGCTGTCGGCTTAAAGGAGACTCTTCAGCTACTGAATGAATGCTCACAATTCACCTCCAAACAAGTTCTTTGTCCTCAGTAACTTGTATGTGTTACAGACATATCCTATATATCTATTATTATATATAATATATTATATATATATATATATATATATTATATATATATATATATATAGCAATCATTTAATGTGTACATTTCATGCGGTGTGACTTTGCTGGCAGTTTGCTTATTTACGGCAGTGCTGTTGGATTTATCAAATGCTGTCAAATGATAAAGAACAAAAATAATTAAAGATTGTTCGAACATCTACATTTTGGAATTTTATATATATATATATATTTTTTAAAATATATATATATATATATATATATATATATATATATATATATATATATATATATATATATATATATATGTATATATATATATATATATATATATATGTATATATATATACATATATATATATATATATATATATATATATATATATATATATATATATATATATATATATATATATTTAAAAAAAAAATTCCCTTCTCACCCACCGCGGGTGGTTCTTATCCTCTGAGCTCGGGTCCTCTACCAGAGGCCTGGGAGCTTGAGGGTCCTGCGCAGTATCTTGGCTGTGCCAATATATATATATATATATATATATATATATATATATATATATATATATATATATATATATATAAATTCCCTTCTCACCCACCGCGGGTGGTTCTTATCCTCTGAGCTCGGGTCCTCTACCAGAGGCCTGGGAGCTTGAGGGTTCTGCGCAGTATCTTGGCTGTGCCAAGGACTGCACATTTCTGGACTGAGATGTCTGATGTTGTTCCTGGGATCTGTTGTAGCCACTGCTCCAGTTTGGGGGTTACTGCCCTGAGGGCCCCGATGACCACAGGCACCACTGTGGTCTTCACCTTCCAGGCCCTCTCCAGTTCCTCCCTGAGGCCCTGGTATTTCTCCAGTTTCTCGTGCTCCTTTTTCCTGATGTTGCAATCGCTTGGTATTGCTACATCTACCACAACGGCTTTCCTCTGATGTTTATCCACTACGACAATGTCTGGTTGGTTCGCCATTACCATTTTGTCTGTCTGGATCTGGAAGTCCCACAGGATCTTAGCTCTGGCGTTCTCCACCACCTTTGGAGGTGTTTCCCACTTTGATCTCGGGGTTTCCAGTCCATATTCTGCACAGATGTTTCTGTACACTATGCCTGCCACTTGGTTATGTCGCTCCATGTACGCTTTCCCTGCCAGTATCTTGCACCCTGCTGTGATGTGCTGGACTGTCTCAGGGGCCTCCTTGCACAACCTACACCTTGGGTCTTGTCTGGTGTGGTAGATCTGGGCCTCTATTGCTCTGGTTTAGGGCCTGTTCCTGGGCGGCCAGGATGAGGGCCTCTGTGCTGTCCTTGAGTCCAGCTTTTTCCAGCCATGGTAGGATTTACTGATATCAGCCACTTGGGTTATTTGCTGGCGGTACATCCCATGTAGGGGCTTGTCCTCCCATGATGGTATCTCTGGCACCTCAACCTCCGTTCCCTGTTGTCTGAGACATTCACTGAGCACATTGTCTGTTGAGGCTTTGTCCCTGATGTATTTATGGATCTTAGTTGTTTCGTCCTGGATAGTGGTTCTCACACTCACTAGTCCTCTGCCTCCTTCCTTGCGGCTCGTGTACAGTCTCAGGGTGCTGGATTTGGGATGGAACCCTCCATGCATGGTTAGTAGCTTTTCTAGTCTTAATATCTGTGGCTTTTATCTCCTCCTTTGGCCAGCTGATTATTCCAGCAGGGTATCTGATTACTGGCAGGGCATAGCTGTTTATCGCACGGATTTTGTTCTTGCCATTGAGCTGGCTTCTCAGGACTTGCCTTATTCGTTGGAGGTATTTAGCTGTGGCTCCTTTCCTTGTGGCCTCATCGAGGTTACCATTTGCTTGTGGTATACCTAGGTACTTGTAACTGTCCTCTATGTCTGCTATTGTTCCTTGTGGGAGTGAGACTCCTTCTGTGATCACCTTCCCCCTCTTTGTGATCAGCCGACCACACTTCTCTAGTCCGAATGACATCCCAATGTCAGTGCTGTAGATCCTGGTGGTGTGGATCAGTGAGTCGATGTCTCGCTCACTCTTGGCATACAGCTTGATGTCATCCATGTAGAGGAGGGGACTGATGTTGGCCCCATTTTTGATATACTGATGCCTTATGTATTGAGCTATCCAGTCAGCTATATTATATATATATATATATATATATATATATATATATTATATATATATATATATATATATATATATATATAATAATAAATTCCCTTCTCACCCACCGCGGGTGGTTCTTATCCTCTGAGCTCGGGTCCTCTACCAGAGGCCTGGGAGCTTGAGGGTTCTGCGCAGTATCTTGGCTGTGCCAAGGACTGCACATTTCTGGACTGAGATGTCTGATGTTGTTCCTGGGATCTGTTGTAGCCATATATATATATATATATATATATATATATATATATATATATATATATATATATATATATATATATATATATATATATATATATATATATATATATATTTATATATACACACAAATTCCTGCCCATCTCAAAATTCATAAGTGCCCTTAAAGAATGTATCTTTTGAAACTGCAGTCCCATGATTTACGCCAGTGAAAGTAGATTCTGTCTCATTAATAATTCACCCTGCTGTAATAAAATCCGGGTCAGAAAGTGGCTGTGCAAAGCCACACGTTCAGGATGGCCACAGCACTCATAAACACACCTGTAAGTATATATTTAATACAGTAATTTAATAAATTGTATAATTTTTTTAGAGGCATGGAGATATTTAAGATGAGTAAAGACTGTATTGACGTGTTGGTTGAATTGTTACTCATGTCTATCCACTGTTAGATGTGTGGGGGAGTAGAGACAGTGAGAGTGGGAGTTGTACTCACAACAAGCCCAGGTAAATAAACTTCTGGAATATGTGCATTTATTTGGTTTTGAGTGCTGAGTTGAAGAAGGTTCACATGTTCTTGGACTCACAGATTATAAAGACTGTGCAGCTTTAGCAGTTGAAGGATGTGAAGTTAACCACAAATCTGCTACACATGAGGTAACCCTGTTCCTGCGCCACAATATTTAAGATGTTCTCTAGAAGGTGCCACAAGTCAGATGTGTTTTTTAGGAACCAAAGTCCTTCACATTTGATCAGGTTGTAACAGCCGACTGTGTAGAGGTAACACACTTTTTAATCTGCTTTCATACACTTTCTGTTGACTATTAAATGTTTTAAATCTTAGAAACTAACAATCTGAACCGAAACACGCAGAGGCTTCACTCTGAGCTCCTGCAGCCTCTGACCGAGTCCATGTCGAATGGCTATAACGTAGCACTGCTGATGTGTGGAACTCCCACGGAGATGGTTGGAGCCGTGACGGACAAAAGTATCCTCAGACAGGTGGACAATAACATTTTTACTCTATGCTTTAGAGGATGTTCTGTTTTTTTGCTTGGACCGGATTCTGAGACTCTGACCTTGTTTTAGGTCCTGACAAGTCTGTTCAGTTGCACAACATCAGAGGAAAAAGCAGACTCCTTCACCTCTGTATCATTTCTTCAGGTCTGCCCTTGTGTTGAAAGGTAGAACCCCAAAGCAGCTTTGACGTGACATGACTTGGAATATTGTTTCTCTGACAGTTTTACCCAGACGGGAGCGCAGTGGATCTCCTCAGCCTCAGTAAAGAAACTTTGCAGCTCGTAATCCATCCTGTACTCGGAAGGTATATTACGATTATGTATGTATTTACGGACCATATTAACTTAGATTTTGAAAAAGAAAATCTAATATTCAGTTTCCCAGTGGCCAAACCTTCTTGGTATTATTTAAAGCCGCCTTGATCAACAGATCTTGCCTCTGGGACAAAATGTTTTGTGTGCCCATCAGTGATTTTATTTCCTTTCCACTGACCTCCCATTGGGGAGTGCCGTGGGGTTTCATTTTACACCCTTTTTTGTCATAGTACTTCATGCCTCTTGGGCACTATTTTTCAGAAATAAGATTTTCTTTCATGTTTATGTAGTGGATTTTCATCTTTATTTCCCAGTGAAGCACACTGGGGAGTGTCCTGTCCCGAAGTTCTTTTTTATTGATTTTAGGAGATGGATGGCACAAAATGTTCAACATTCTAGTGAGAATAAGAAAGAAGTTTTGCTGAGCAGACATGAACGACTCCAACAAGATCACCTTTTAACTCTCTTAACTTTCTGTTCCCACATGAGAAAATTTTATCATTTTTGTCCAGGCCTGTTTATATTCTGTTAACCCTCATTTTAAAATCAGGGTCCGATTTTCATTGGTTAAATTGTATTACATTTTTATTAATCATTTCTTTTGTCAGTTTCAAGTTCTTTCAGTGGCCATTGTGGCTTTTATGGTAATCAATAGAAGTTTGTCAACAACCTTGTTCACATGTGTAATAGTTTTGTAAAAACAAAAACAGAAAAAAAGCTGAAAAAAATCAATATTATATTGTCAAAAGGCAACCTTGAGAAGCTAACATGCTTTAATCACCTTTTGCTTTGATTGATTTAACCTTCCAACAGGTACAAGCAAACAAGAACACATTTTTCCAATTTTGAATTCCTTTTACAAATTGCTATATAAATATTTTAATCACTTTTACACTCTGTCAGTAGTTTCGCTGCATTTCACCTGCCTGACTTGCTGTACCTGTTTGCACTGTTGCTTTGTCTCAGGTCAGTGTGCCACATGCTTTTACCTGCTCCTAGAGCTTGAGGCGAAATTTGATGTGATAGACTTAAAACCGTGGAATGCTTTCTCACGGTCTCAGACAGGTTTATTTTTTTATATTAAGGAAACCTTTTTTAACCCACTGCACAATGTAGTCACGGTCAGGTGACACGAAAAAGCAAAAAACACAAAAAGCTTCAGAAAGTGTGGAGAAAAATCAATCATCGCCACTTTAAGAGATTGCAAGAAATTTTGGCCTGATGAAAGCAAAACATTATCAAATTAATGGTTGCTGTATAGAGCAGCCATTATTTTATTTTATTTTTTTCAAAATTACGCTATATACTGATGTACAACAATGATTAAAAAATCCTTTTATCTGAGGCTTCAACATACAAATGTTTTGCTCTTTACCAAATCTTAAAGTAGTTTAAATCTGACATCAGATGTACAAATGCACAAGTGAGAGATTCCTTTACCATTTATTAAACAAGACAGAGGCAAGGAAATAATAAAATGCTCCCTAAATAATCTTATCTGCAAGAATATAAAAGGATGCAAGTTTAAAAAACAACTGATGCCTATGTGGCTGACACAGAAACCACATATCTATCTCTGTTTTGTTTCTCAGTGTTGTAGAAGGTTTGTCCGAGGTGTGTGTATGTTCAGCAGAGGAAGCCTGTGATGTTTTCAAAGCCTGCAGGGAGTCAATGAAAACCAACCCAGGAAGCCTTTCCAGCCGGTAGGTCATATTTCATCAATTCGCTCCAAAAGGCTTAAACACAGAGGATAGAACCAAACGTCTTGCATTTACTTGATTTCCTGAATTGTGAAACCGTCTCAGTGACCGAACCTGCTGTCTCTCCAAGACATCTGAAAAAATAAACGTGCTTGTTGTCTGTGTCACATGTTTTCCTCAGATGCAGTTCCCTGTTCTCAGTGACAGCTGAGTGGAAACTCCATCCGGAGCAGGCGGAGTCGGATGTCTGCTGCAGCAAACTGCAGCTGTTCAGCCTTGCGGGAGGAGCCAGCAGGACTGACCTCAGGGGGTCGGTGACATACAATCCCAACCTATCGGTTACACGAGTCTGAGTGGCTGATCAAATATTTACCTACCAATGCTCACCGAACTGTAGCAACCTGTCCAGAATACATGACATCCTAATATTTGCTGCAATTGTTCAATTGCAGCAAATCCAATTTATGCTGCTATTATGTATAATTTCTATTGTAAATTTAATCTGAGATATATTAAACATTTAGTCTAAACTAAGAAGATAGTGTACTGAAAATCATGTGCATAATTTTACGCTTGAGTTCTCTCCAAAATTAATAACCCTTTTGGTTGAAGCTGCAGCTTTTAGTCTTACTCAATTAATTTCTCCAAGATTTCTTAGCTTCATTTTATATATGCAGTGGCTCATTGCCATCTGTCCAAGAGCAGAGTGTGTATTTACATAAAATGACAACAAAGTAAGTGACACAAATCAAGACGATGTGTTAACAGCGTGAGCTTTCTTGTAAGAAAACCCTCCTGGGTTGTTTCTCCTGTCATGTTCCTGCTGCGACTCACAGATATGTCATTGTCTCTGACAATCATACCTTTTCTTAAACTTTATTAATATATTTATTTTCAAAGATAGAAGCGCAGGGATAAAAATCTTCAGAATAAGCAGCCATCTGCCATGTTGAGGGTTTGGGGGAGCAAGAGTATTTTTAAGAGGAAGGTAAACAAAGAGAGGGGAGTTAATGACAGAGTTGGTCTTTGACTAGAAGAGAAACATTCCTGAGCCAGAATATTCTCACTATGTAAAATAAAAACAGAACACACAGAATTTAAGGCAGCAAAAATTCAGTCAATAGCAGCATCGAGGAATGAAGGTATTTCAAAAGGAAAATAAGCTATTTTTATTGGCTTATAAACAGGAAACACTGAGAAACATTGAACAAGGAGCTCTTAATTTAGAAATAAATACAGTCTAGACAAAATGAACGGTGTCAATAGCTACATCTAGGGCTTCGTCTTGGAACAAAACACAACTGAACGCAATAAAACACTGATCAGGAATACTTTCTCATGAATAAAGACAATTTACTTGAAATACTGGCACATATATTTGTTCAGACATACAAAGATCAATGAAACTAAGATGTTTTCTATTCATCCCAAACTCGAATGGACATCGATTTGTCTGCGGGACGGATTTCCTGTGTGCAGTTGTTAACATGGCAATGACAAATTGGCAACTAAAAACTTCAACTTGCTGTTTCTTATTTTCACATGAGATTTCCTAATATAAGCATTTTTTTTCCCCCAGAGTCATCCCGCTGTTGAAGGTCGTAGACCAGACACTAAACTCACCTCCTGTAGTCAGCCACAGCCTCCTTCATGAATTGCTTAAAGACGCACTTACAGGAACCAACAGGACATTTCTCATCTACTGCATCAACCCTCAAGGTAAATGAAAGGAACATAGAAATGGGGGGGAAGTTGAGTTAAATCTGACTGGGTATTACGTCTTCTCAGGTTTCCTTGATGATGAAACTCAATCTGCTTTACATTTGGCTCAGAAAGTGAGAGGATTAGTCACTAAACCGACTTCTGTTTGCTGGAATCCGAGGACAACTGAGCAGGAGCTTCGCGAAAGGATCATGGAGCTACAAAATGTGCTGCTGCTCGGGGAGAGAGAGGTGCAGAGCATTTACAAGTTAGCTCAGCTGACTCAGAACCTGAAGGTAAATAAAACAAAATCAAAACTACAGCAGTCAATACAGCAGCATGTCAGTGCAATAAAACATTCTGCCCTCTCTAAAACAGATAGTGAAACATCAGTCGTGGGAGAAGAGGAGAGAGAAGTCAGAGAGAATAAAAGCCAAAATTAAGGTCTGGTGGTTGTCCACCATAATATAACATAGCTAAATTCAAACTATACAGGTTAATATTTGCTTTTTAACGTGACAGAAATCATCAATCGGCAGCCACCAACTTTCTGTAGATTGTCTCATCAAAGAGAAAGGAAGTACAGAAATGGCTAAACATCTGCAGGAAAAGTTGAGACAAGAAATGGAGGAACACATCAGAGGTAACATGATACATTTCACAGTATAATTGATAAAGATATTCCTGATTGAGTATTTTGTGTGTCTCTGGTATTTCCAGAAGGTGAAAGCAGCACAGAAAAGGTCCAGGAGCGGGTAACCAGAATCCAACAGCAGAAGGAAGCTCTGAGAGAAGAAGCACTGAAGAATGGGAATGTCTCAGCAAAATCCCAATTCTGTCAACAAGTAATGTACATTGTCTCAAATATTCCATTGCTCATGTTGTCCACTGATTCAAGCTCAGGTACTCAATTTCTGTTTCCAGTTCAGATGGATTGTGCCATTTATCTTAAAGCTTGAAACATGAATGTAAAACCAGAAATTTGACATTTCCAATTATTAATGTTTCGGCCACTTAAACGCAATATTTTCAATGATTATTTTTGATTTATTCTTGATTTCTTTCAGAAAAATATAACATATTTTTGCTGTCGTTAGTCAAACGTTTCTGTTGAGAAAATGTGTGTACTTTTGCCACAATAATTTGTAATAATTTACAACCTCACTGACTGTTCTGTCTGACTTTATGCCTAGACTTTATAGCAACAAGCTTTAAAAACTAAAACCAACATATTACAGGTATATTTCTAACATTAAGAAGCATAAAATGGCGACATATTTTCCTGGAGTCTTAGGAAAGAAGGTGTTCTTGTGAGTAGGATTCCTCACAGCATGACATCACCAGCTTTACCATAACGGAGTACCAGTATGGTTCTGACAAAATCATCTTTTTTCTGGTGTAAGGGTTCTTTCAATCTGGTCTGACAAACTTTTTACATGGTGCATCATTAAGAATACCTTCCATACGGCCACTTTATCACATAGCCTAATTTTAGAGGAAGGGATCGTTTTTGGGTCTTACTCAAAAAGGTGAGGTCGACTCATAAATCGTTTCGTCTGGTTTTAAGACACCTACAGTGATCTATGCTCAACACTGTTTTACTGTGATGATAACACAGGAATGTCTTCGCTCTACCGTCGGCTAACCTGATTGGAGCCCCTCCTGAAAATAGTTTTTAATGCCCCAAACTTTCACATTCTAGTTAATATTTTTTCCCATAAACAGCTTCATTCTTTGATAAGAGCATTAAGGGAGAGATGGGAGAAAATCCCTGTGAGAGCAACTTCAAACATTAACCCTGAGCAAATCTTCATTGTTTCATTTACTCGTTTCCCTTCCAACACTATTTTCTCCACTTGAGAAACTCTTAAGCCTCCCAAATGTCATCCGTGCCACTCCTGTAACTAATATCCCTCCTGAAAGCTTTGTGAACCCCCCCTCCAGCAGGATCTTGTTAGAAATCCACTGAGAGTTGTTCAGAAAGTGCTGTAATTATTGCCTCCTGGGACAACTCTTTGTAGAAAGCTCTGCGTACACGACCGCTGGTTCGACAGCACATTTACAAAGCTTAGTCCAGTCTTTTCAACATCTAAACAAGATTTATGCTTGGATTAGTGGGCAACACACACTAAGACGTTAATTTTGCCATTTTGATGATTAGTCTCAGTTGGAATACAATGAAGCGCAGGAGCGGAGGAGGCAACTTAAGGAGGATCACACAAGATTAATTCAGGAGGAGGTGGCGAAGATGGAGAGAGACTTGGCGCAGGAGCAGCCGCCGGTGAGATAATGAGATACCCTGTTATTTAACATTCTGTTTGTGATCCATCTCAGCCGAGAGTGCTGAGTCAGTTTGAATAAGTGCAAGGCTGAATTTATGGTGGGCAGAAATGGCTGCACTTCCATATTAACTCTGGTATTTCCTTGTATTTTTTTTTCTCTCTCTCTTCCCCCATTTCAACCACTGTTTTTTATTCATTGCTCCGTCAGACAGAAAGCCCTCAGAGGGAGCTGCTGGTGCTGAGCAGAGAGAGGCAGGTCCTGGTGATGCAAATAGAGGCGCTTCGTGCTGAGGCCCAGCAGGCAGAAAGCGACCTTCAGGATCAGCACCACAGACACCAAACGGAGCTGCATTGTTTGAGGGAAGAGAGCCTACAGGTGGGAATTAATTAGCTTTATATCCACACAAAATATTGTTTCTCGGTTTGGAAAAAGATTTGCATTAAAGAGAGAGAGAGAGCACAAAAACAACATCATAGGCTGAGAGAGCAGCGAGTGCATAGTTTAGGAAAGAAAATACACTGAGTTGCTGCAAAGCAGAGTAACATTGAACTCTTTTCCCTCAGGATGTGCATAAAATTGAACCTAAGAATCAAAAAACTAATTCTTAGAATTGTGTAAATTCTACCTTTGAATTATTTTCTTAAGGCTTTTCAGTAAGAAAGTTCAAAGACATGCATATAAATTGGTTGTGAATATGTTGTGGTTTAAACTGCTGCCAGTCTCCTCATTGACTTAGGGAACCTTGGGTGCATGTCACTAAACCTAATCTTAGCCATTATTGTCTATAATAGGCTTGAACTCTTGCAATTTTGCCCTTGCTGTACTGTATTTATTCAGATGAAGGCCCCATTATGAGCTGAGCAAAGCATATCTGGTTGTCATTTCTCTTTATTGTGAATATAGTTTAATACAGTAATAGTTTAATAGATTATTTGTATTAAAAAACAAACAAGCATAAGCGAACCCCATTATTGTTTGTAGGCTTTTGAAGTAACGACATAATTTTACAGTCAAGAATCCAATTGATCCAACACAAATTTAACTGCATCACCCAAACATGCTCGTTATCGGTCTTCCTGCTCTGCAGGTGTTCCGGGCGTTTCGTCAAGTTAGCGAGGAGCAGAGGAAGATTTCAGAGGGAAGATACAGGAGTGTGTTGCTGGAAGCTGTGCAGGATGCCATCTACCTGTCTGCTCAGAATCAGCAGCTGCAAGCTGAAAACAAGGAACTTCGAAAAGGTCGGTGTTTCCCCGCAGCTGGTCACATAACTGGAAAGGCTCTTCACAAATGTTCTCATGTTTTTCTAACTCTGCAGCAGTGGGGGAGATTAAAGACGCTCTTGCTGTGCGAGGAGATCCTGCGACTCACCTGATAAACCTGCATCAATGAGTCTCATACTGAAAACGCGTGTTGGTTAATGGTTCAGAAACTTTATTGGTCATAAACGCAACATGTAACATTTTAACCTTGATGTTGTGTTTTAAAGATGATCTGGTTTATGATTATGGATCCTTGCAGCATGTCTCTGCAACAATGTAACTGTGTAGCAAACAAAACATAACATTTGATTCATTTTGCCAGCTCGTTCTTTCTGCGTCTGCAGTAAATAAAGTCAAGGACTAAAGGAGTTCAGTTTTAGAAGGCAGATAACTTAAAGGCTAAATAAAACACAAATCAGACAATGCCCTACAAAAGGTCCTTATGTCCCTCAAGATTCTCCACATTTTATCACATGCGGCTTCAATGTCTGTATTTTACTAGGATTTTAAGCAATGGACCAACCGCAGTGTGAAGATTAAAGTTTTGGAAGTCTGATGGAGCAGAACTTTGACCAGAAAAGCAGTCGAGAATCCCACTGTAACACTAGAGGAGCTACAGGGATCCATAGCTCAGGTGCAACAACCTATTAAAAGGATTTGTCATGCACTTCACAAATCAGGCCATTTTACAAGAGAGTTTCAGAAAGAGAATCAATGTTGAAGTAAAGTTATAAGAAGTTTAACATAAGCCACTTGGGAACGAGAGCAAACATGTTTAAGGTGCTTTGGTTAAATAAAATTATTTGCCAAACACCATGATTGCACATCAGCTTTAAAACAAGATCCTCATGGTAACCCAGACTGCTGGTGATGCTGTAGTAGGAGCAGGGACGCTGGTTAGAGTTTATGTGAAAATTAAATGGAATTACCAGGCCTGTTTGTTAGAGGCTTTACAATACCTCTAACAGACCTGGTTAGAGGTATTGTAACCAGGCTTGGTTTCAATACCTCAGTCCAGCTGACTGTAATCTCAAACCTACGTTCTACAAATGTATATGTTATAACGATCTAGTCAAAGTCCAGACCTAATTTGTGGCAAGCTCTGCTTCTGATCTAAGTGGGTTTCAACTAGAGAAGAGTAAAAATGTTTCTAGATGTAGCACAGCTTGATGACCCCAAAAGATCTGCAGCTGCCCCAAAACGTGATTCGTTGAAACACGTTTCAAACTAAAGTCCTACCTTTCATATCTTATGTGAATGACATTACATTGTTTTCCACTCACTTCACTCATTTGATAAAATGTTTTGAGAGAAATGGATACTTTTCCATTGCAGTGAAATAATTCAAATGTTAAGGACCACAACTGGCAGCCTTTGTTTGAAGCTCCTCTGAAGCCAAACATGCAGGTCTCTAATGAACCCTCTGCTATCTGTAATAAAGGTAAGCTGCCAATCCAATCAGAGTACAAGGCAGAGGAAACAAAGGAGTGAGCTGTAAGCCTAAAATGGCCCAGGACAGCAGCGCATTAACCAGCATGGAGCAGGAAATGACAAACAGTCTAGTAATCCCGCTACCATGTTTGAGCACCACAGACATCAGAAGTCCATTTGCTGCCTGTCCTGCGATAATAGCCCACACCACCCCCGAGTAGCCCTCCAGAAACCCTGGGTCACTTCCGATGGAGGAGAGAGAGGACAGCCCATTGATTGCCACTCCAAACACATAGAGGTAGAGGTTCTGAATGCTGAGGGGCAAGCTTTGGCTCTTCAGCACCCTCTCTGTGTAAACTGCTGCCAGCCCCGACACGCCGGCGTAAACCAGCACAAGAAAAAGCCCCCAAGCAGTGATGTGAATCCTGGGACCCTCATCGACGTCAATCCTCTCAGAGCCTTGTAGATCCAGGCTGCTGTAGCTGTGGAAGCCCCCCGCAGCCATGAGGAGCCCCAGGGCGAACCACTGCTCAGACCGCAGCCTCTTCCCCAGACAGGCGGAGTACAGCAGGGCGGTCGAAGCTATTTTCAGATTAGAGAGTATTTGAAATGAGCTTGGGTCCATGTAGGCCTGCATGATGACAACCAGGTTGTTGTTTAAGGTGTACAGCACTGCAGGGATCGCATAAGGGGCAATGAGAAGTGGAGACCGCGGTATCGACGTGGCGCCTGTGAAAACCAGGCTCAGCAGGGAGATGAGCAGCTTGGCCAGCTCGATCATGAGGACGCAGGAGGAGGCGTTGAATGGGACTTGACCGTCTACTTTGGTGAGAGTGATAAGCGGCGCATGAGAACCATAGATGAGCACCATCAGGCCCAGCAGGAAGCCCCACTTGATCCTGTTAGTCCTGACCGGGGTTTGAGACCCCACGTTCTTGATTACAATCATTCTAAATGACACAAAACAAACACCAGCTTCAACAAGTACAAAGGATAACTTAAGTGCAAAAAAAATAAAATAAATCAGTTTTCTTTAACTATTATTTCCAAAACATTCTAAGATGAAATTGTGATTATTTTGAACAGAACAGTAAAGTTGTGGGTTACATAAGGTGGGGAAAGTTTCTGCCTGTTTTCCATATTAAAATCCGAAGGCCTTAATATAAATATAGCTGCTTTAGTTAAGCCCTGAGCCTTGTAGGCACGTCATGCAGATGCAATGTGTTAACAGTGGACAGTAGAAATTAAAGCAGGATCGAACTGAACCCAAAGCAACAGTAAAAGCAACTAAAGTTTCTCTCTTTAGGTCCCAAGTGGAATTCCAGTCAAAAAGGATGCATCCATAATCCTCCTCACTCAGAAAAGTTCAACTCCAGTCTGCCGTGGACCAGTTTCTCCAAGAGCAGTTCTTCATTTAGTGAACGTCAGCCCAATTTACTTTGGTCCCTTTTTCATTGTGCTCATGTAATCTTTAACGGTCCTTTCAATGTTAGGCACCTGATAGCTCTGGGCTACGTAAATGCCAGTGGCAGTTCCCAGCAGCACTCCCAGGAAGGCTGAGGAGCGCAGCTTTGCCACCACATAGCCGACCAAAAAGCCCTTCAGGAAGGGTGATCCCAACACCGTGCTTCCCTAGAGAACGAAAACAGACGGAGACGGTCATTAAAATTTGTTAGCATAATTAAGTTCCCAAGATTATAAGGTACAAAAAATTTTAAAATGTTAGATTTTCAAGCCAGCTTTAAGATGCCATCATACGGCTCATTTGCTTTAAATTACTTTCAATTTAGATGCTAAAAAAAGTGTGAATGTTGTCCCGGCTGAATGGAGTAGTTATTAAAAAGTGCAGCTCAGATTTTTTTACAGTAAGTTTCAGTGAAGTTGTTACCAGTAGTAAAAGCATATTGCTGTGAGTTTGTATAAATCAAAAGACATCTGGTGGCAGATCAACAGCTTGTCAAACTTTAGTTGATTTTACTTTGACATTAAAGATTTTTTTTTCTTTCAAAAAAATTTTTAAAATCCAAATTTGGTGAATTATGACTATTTTTGCAATATAGCAATAAAAAAGGTACAACATTCTAAGTGGTGAATACTTTTCATAGGAGCTGTAGTGCTACTATTACAAATTTTTGCCACGCTAACCAACTCTATTAAAGACACACTAGGACATCAACTTGTGAATCAGACAATTATTCACAGCCTAACAAGTGACAGGACAGTCTGAACCTCAAATATCCAAACTATTTTAAAGTGCACAGAAACAATAGTCTTTGATGTCAAAGTTGATAGTAAAGAAAAGAAAGTATCAACGTTTAGTCTGTATGGCTAAAACTATTTTGAGTTTCAGGGAGATGATTTAAAAGTACATAACGTGCCACTTCAAGGTAAGTTGTATATTCTACAGATAGAAAGCAGTCCCTGCAAAACGACCTCTCACTGATGAACCTAGAATAACAGTTTTACACACTGCTTAATTGTTTTACTCAACCAACAAGGAATCAAAAACAGCTGAGATGGGAAATCACTCACCAATCTGTTTGTGCCGCTCTTTATTTAGACATATATGCAATTCATCTTTTGAGGTTCTGATAAGTTTCCGAAATATGCCTCACAGAAGGATGTGTCAAATTGGACGAACATGCCCTGCTTCAGTCAGTGGAACCTGCATAAGCTCACCTGGGGAAATTCTGCGGATACCTCGGTCTCCACTCTCCTCTGAATCGCCGCCAGCTGATTTTTAAGCCGAGTCAGATCCTTTAACTGTGTCAGAGGATCCTGAAATAAGCACAGCTCATGTGAGATACATACACGAACCATATTGAATCCACAACACGTATGTGATTTTAACAGACCGTGATGTACAGTAAATGTACACTCGCGGCGGTTTGCGGCATCACATACATACAAAAGTTTTTCTGAAGTTTTTTTTATTTTGCACGTTCACAGGGTCGATTCCTTTTTTTCCTCTCTCCGAGAGCCTCACAAGTGATTATAACACAGAACTAACATTTTCTGTGGAATACCATACTTTTGTGCTCCTCTAACTATTGCTGTCATGAGCAGCAAAATTATTATTTATAAATTAGAAGCCAGACACATCTCACTCACCTTGTCATCCGCCATTTTTCCGGTCAGTCTACTTCTTCTGGAACAGACGCAGAAGTTGCGTTAGCGCCACCTGCTGGACAGGAGACTGGTAAAAATGGAGGAACAGATAAAAGCAGGCTCTGTTCGCCGGGGACTCTATAGAAATAATGTTGTTGATGAATATAAGGCCTTGTTAAATGTAACTGACACCACCGTTGATAAAGCATGTTTTTTCTTCTACTTGTAAGAATAACAGAACTATTCGTACCCTGTTTCAACAAGGTATTATAAATGTAAAATGTACATTTTCATCGTTTTCACTTTTTTTTCTTTACAGTTTTGATTAAGAAAATCAAACTCTATCCACTATTTCCTAGAGTATGAACAAAAACGTTGTAAACACATGTGAATGCTGTAGATCTCTGAATATTTCTTTAATTTGTCATATATATAATTGTAATTTTAATCCTGCTTCAATTAATATATTACTTGTAGCGATTAATTAAAGCAGGATTAACATTACAATTCATTGCATTTAATTGTGATAATGAGAAGATTTGCTTTACCAAACGTCACAATGTTTTGTACAGGCTCAGAAATTACGAGTGCGTTAGTCTTTGGAAACAGCGCCTCCGTGTGACTGCAATGACAACAATATTCGGGACGCAAGAGTCAATTTCACGTGTTAAAAACGTCTGACGTGATTGGATCGGACATATCTATCGCAAAATCTGATTGGACGAAGCCCATAGCAACAAATCGCCATGTTTCTTCTCGCTAGTCGTTTTATCGGCTAGGACTATTTAGCTGTTGCAGTCATTTATACGTGGTAAATCTTCGCTAAAGCATAAAAATGAACATGGAGGTGCTCCTCACCATCTATGCAATGACAGACTTCCCCCAGTAGATGCTTGGAACAGTTTCTTAAAGGTCGAAAGACGGTAGGTAAGGCTTCAACAAGACGGCATTTCATTGGATAGTTGACTAGGCGTGCAGGCAGTATGAACACACGCCATTAAACCAGTCACATCCACGTTTTTTAGTGTCGTTAAGTTGGCTGTACTTTTTTTCTGCAGAGCTATGTTCAGTGTTTCGTCGCAATCATGAGTCCGAGTTTATTTGTTCCGCATCATTTCTTTCCTTTTTGCAAGCAAATGCACTGTAACGTTGCATAAACAGATCAAAATGCATTCTGAATGTTCAAGCAATTAAGCTGTAGTTTTATTATTCTAGCCTTAATTGTAATTGTCGGTAGAGGGAGATGAAGTTGCACGATTATCCTGCAAACAAAGCATCTATTTGAAGGTTTGGTAAACTAAATCCATGCGTTTTATTAGCAGTGTCTTCGATCCATGGAAGACATGGACAATGTGGAGGTGTTAGAGGTTGTGAAAGTAACTGAAGAGGTTGAAGATGTGTACAGCCATGTGGAGATGACGTCCCCCAAAAAGAAGAGGGGCAAGACTGATGAAAACAATCATGAAAGACCCAAGAAGCCCCGGTAATGTAATGCGGATAACTTGAACTGTCTTTTTATGGACCTGGAGTAATTCTTTTAATGTGTTAATTTGTATGTGTGATTTATCATCTATCCCAGATCCGCCTACCTGCTGTACTACTTCGATGTTCACCAGGTTATGCAACTCGGAACCCCGAATCTGCCTCAGTCTGAAGTCAACAAACGAATCAGTGAGAGCTGGAGGAGACTGAGTGTAGCTGAGAAGAGCTACTATCTGGAGAGAGCCAAGTTGGAAAAGGAGGGGATAGACACAGTAAGTTAGACACATTAGCAAATTCATGGACCATAAACTAATTTATGCTTGTGGAACTTTCAGGACTGAGAATGCATAGACAGACATATTGAGGGTCTTCTTTTGATGTGAACGAATAATTTGCAATAACCTGTTTGCATAATTTCCAAACCACTTTAAATACTTTTTCTTTGTGCACCGTTTGATTTGACATCAGTGTTCAGTCTTTGTGAGTTATCCACCATTTTACTGAATCATTAATCTGACATCAACTTTTAGATGCTCTTGTGATTCAAAGAAATCATTTGCACAAAGCCCTAGCATTATATATGTATACTATCTATTATGTAATATTCTAAATGGCGTGGGTCATCAGAATCAGAATTTCTTTTATTGCTGTTGTGCACAAGGAAACACAAGAAAATTTAAATAACACTGGAGAAGCTGGACATTTTTTCAGAATTGATGGAAAAGCTTAATGGAAGCTGATCAGCAATGCTGCCAAAAGACTGATAGCAACTCCAAAGCAGCTGCAGAAATTTCTTGCAGTCTCTTGTAGTATTCTATATCTCCTGTATTCACCATCTGTCTGAACTAAGGAGCAGGGTTGAAAGAGAAACCTTTATTTTTGTCTTTTAGGGTTTCTCTTGAAACCAAATGGAAGAATGCTTTATATGAGTTGAAACCACCATAATTGTAACAAGTTCTTCTGGCAAAAAACACACAATGAAGTCTGAAGTGAAAGATGTTGGCAGCATCATGATGCGGGAAAATTTCGAGAAAGCCACTTTTCACAAGTATTGTCTTGATATATACATCTTAAGTTTGCTACTAGCTGAATGAGTGAGACTGAACTGATATTTTTTCTTATCTTTTTCTCTGATGTGCTTGCGGAAGCCTTTAACAACTCCATTGCATGTGAAATTTTTTTTTCTCAGACATTTCAAAGCTCCAGTAAACACCTGCCGGGCTTCCGCAAAATCCTCCCCAGAGCCAACTGCTTCCTGGTGCCCAACAGCGCCTCCTCTAACTATCAAACTGTAGGCTCTCAGTCAGAAGTGTGCATCGAATCGATTGATTTTTCAGCTGAAGGAAGCTTGTGCTCGGTCGCCCTCAGGGTCCCTAAGTCCAAGGCAGCACCTGTTGACTTGGCCGCTGAAGTGGAAATTTCAGAGTCCCCCACTGTTCCCAGTGATACAGCAGAGGAAACAGTGGTGTCTTCTTATGTGACTCCCCAAAGAACTTCGCCATGGTCTTCATCCAAAACCCTGACCTCCACAGACATCCAGGTCTCGCAGGGTTCTGTTGATGAGACGCTGAATGACGTCTCACTGAAAACAAAAGCAGGTGGAGTCGCAGTGCAAATGATGCAAAGAGAAGCTACGCAGATGGTGACCATTGTGCCCTCCCAGGTGAGATGTTTATGTAAATGATTTATGACAGGAATTTAAACGTTAGAACCGAAATAAAATGTTTCAGCAAAGCAGTTTATTTCAGTAAGTGTTTCTCCCAATGATCTTTCATTCAAGAATCAAGTGGAGCCTCAGCCTTTAGCAGGCATTAGTTCCCTGCAGCCAGTTATGATGATATCTGTAGGGGCCAAATCAGACCAGATTCCCAAACCTTCTTATAAAATGGTAAAAACCCATATAATTTTTTTTTTTTTTGCAGAATTTATTCTAAAATAAATTTTGAAAAAACAAAGTGTTATTTCTTCTTTACTGCAGTCGGTAAAGACATACACTAGGAGAGGTCGGGGGAGGTGTCTAAATCCTGGCTGCTCTTTTGTTTACGTCACTCGACACAAACCACCTACCTGTCCTGAGTGTGGGAGCCACTTGGGAGGAAAATGGATACCTGCTGTAAAGGTTAAGTTGTTTTTAGCAGGCAATATTTGATGGAAAGTGTTCTTCACAGCTCTGACTCAGTTGACTCAGTTGGTTTTGACTGTATTTGTGTTTCTTCTAGGCTAAAAGGACACAAGATAAAGGTGGTGCTTTCAAGCTAATAACTGACAACAAAAGTGACGAAAGCTGTCAGGCTGCACTGCATGTTTTTGCAGACACCAGTGAAACAAAGTCTGATGGCAGTAACAAGGAAGGTCAAGCTCATCGGAGCAGCAGAAAACAGCCTGCTCTATCACCACCAGAGGGCAGCAGCACCACCACACCTCTGCCTCAAATATGGTAAACGTCTTAGTCAAGTGTCTGTTAGGTGTTGGTCATTTTACTTTTCTGCACTTTGGTATCTTTGTGATTTTTTAATGTAGCGTTTTTAGTTATAAACTTATACTTACAAAATAACAATAGTTATAATAAATGATGTCAAGGATTTCTACTGTCCTCAAAACTGATATAAATTTTTGCATCTGAAATCACAAAACTTGAGGAGAATGTTGAAGATGTTGTAATATTACGAAAGAAATATAGTGGTGAGGGAAATGTTTAGTATTCTGTTCACATTTATCTGTAAAGAACTGCAGTTATGTGACTACTATTAAGAGAATGCCTAGATTTTTCTGATTGGCTCAGGTGTCTTTGTCTCTCATAATAAGAGCAGAACTCAATAAAGGAAAATAATGTGAATTACAGAGTCTTAGATTTTGATTAAATTACAGATGAGATTTGGGCATAACTGTGACATAAAACTTTGTTCAGGATCAAGTTGACCAAGTTACATATTACATATAAAAAAGCTGACCCTAGGATTAGACATTTAGAATAAATATAGAACCTCCAAACATCTTTATTGTAAGTTGTTCAAAGTCTTCAGAAAAATCTTTGTTTCATATGAACTTGAATAGCTACATATTTCTGGTTATTTAAAGGAATTTAGTGGAAAAAACTATTGTATTTTTCTATGTTAGAAGAATTTAGTCAATGTAGTCCATTGGTCTTTTCATGTTTTTTTAAAATGAATATCTGACTGCACTGTATGTTTTTCTTTTCAAGTAAACAAATAAAAGCGAATACTAAAAGCACACATCAGAAACCAGTGAAGAGCTGTGCTGTTGTTCAGACGAGGCCTGTGAGGCCCATCCTTCCTGCTGTCTGTAACCCAGGTAACACTGGACAAACATTGCATGGCATATACTTCAGGTAATAAGCTGTTATTACCTGGGTCAACATATTTGCTTGTGTTTGGGTCGATTCACAGGCAGCGCTGTGATTCAGATCTTAACTGTCACCCCCGAGAAAGAAAAACCTCAAGGTGTCTCTAAAATGAACCATTCAGCAACAGGTACTTTTAATGTAATTTTCCACATGGTGCTGTGAATGTGTTCACAACACATTTGAGATGCATGAAGAAGAAATGTAGTTTCTAGATGTACTAGGTGTTCATCTGACGTGGTTGTGCTTGCAGCCACGGTGCCTCAAGAGATTCTGTCAGGTCTTAAACCCAGCACTTTAAAGCAGCTTGGCCAGACCGTCCCAGCAACAACAACCATCCAGGTGAAAACACACCCATCAATACTGAAAACACAGAGCGACAGTGATGAGGTCAAGTTTCTTCACTCATTGCATCCCCTTCTGCAGGATTCCTCCGTCTCAGCAGACAGAAGTAAACATGTGACTTCCACTCCGGACACAGGTGTGAATGTTCTGTCCCTAGTGCCTTTCAGACACACGGTTTCCTGTTTTGTAAGTAAACCCCATGCTTTTTATAGAGAATTTGGTACTCTGTGGTTTCTATTCTATTTGTGTGACGGATTTTTGTTTGCGTGTTGTTTCAGGATTTGGGGCTATCCACAGCACGAGGCAGAGGCCGCTGTAAGAACCCGGCCTGTGACTACATGTATAAGAACCGCCACAAACCTGCTGTGTGCCCGAAATGTGGCAGCGAGCTGACCAGAAAGAATAGCAAGCCTTCAAAGGTAGGGGAAACACAATATCCAGATTATTTGTAAGGTGTAGATGACGCACGAGTTGAAATGGAGCTCAGAACAATGACTGCTCAAAGACAGCTGCTTCTGTAGACCTTTGATGGATAACTTAATTGTTTTCTCTTTGGGGCTTTCACACATTTTACATTTTTTTATGACTTAGTTATTGACCTTTTTACTGTTCATCACATTTTGATGCTATAAGGTGTTGCCTCTTCTTTCCCTCAATAACAACGTCCACACCAAAGAGTGCTGTCTATGAGTAACTGATCAACAATTAGGTTGGGTCAAGTACAAATCAGCCAGTTTCACAGCACTGATCAAATCATTTATTTGCAAACAGGGTTTGTTGATGCTGAACTGTGTGCATGAAATCCTCTCACTAACTTTCTGTTTCCTTCCTCAGTCTGAGACTTTGCTAGATCCCCATCAGGACCTGAGTCCTGCTCAGAGGGACATCCAGCGCCAGAGCACTTTGCAGCTAATCCGCAGCACTCTGCAGATTCCTGAGAGTGACACAGAGCTGCAGGAAACGATGAGCCTCATCCAGGAGCTGAACAGTGTTAAAATAGTCTTGGTTAAGAATGGTGAGGGAAGTGATGCTGAGACTGAGACACTGTTGGAGACTGGGTGGCCTCAGTTTTATGAATCAGCAGCTACACACTGTGGCCTGTGTGGCTACCGTCTGTGGAAAGGAGGGCAGGGGTAAGTCCACACATGGTGACTTTTCCTCGTTTTGCCTCATCATTTTTGCAAACTTGCCTCATGTTGATTTATGAGATTTAATGTAAACTTGTGTGCATGGTTATGATTGGACCTTGTAGTACCGTCGCCGGGCAGGAGGACTGCTGGTTGCTCACCGAGACTCTGATGCAGACAGCTTCTCTGCAGCTCAAAGTGTGTCCCAATCTTCGATGTTTGGCTCTGCACAGCTTTGCAGATCTTCATCCAGGTAACCACAAACACTCAGCTGTTGCAGTAAAGCAAATTTGTATGATTCTGAGCATTATTTGTTTTAATTTCAAGGAAATGACTGTTTTAAAATGTACTTTTTGTGTAATCGGCTGTGAGAATAGAGCTAACCTGGTTTAAACTCTGGACCAGTTGTGAATGTTTCTCATTCACACTGTTTTACCAGGTGGCCTCAAGAGGGCGCTACAGCACAACATAATCTGTTTCACAAACTAATTGGAGATCCGTAGTATAATAAGTCTTTCTACCATTTTTTTTTCTCAGAGTGAGTGTATTACCAAAATCCTTATCATGTTTACTAGTCTGGTGATTATTACACAATAAAGGATTTGAATGTTAATTAACCTTTTCAAGTTTTATCAATCTTATACAGCTTCTCCATTTAGCTATTATCCCCATTTCAGCTTCGTTTTTTTCATTTTTTTTAGTTTTAGGAGCAGCTCAGTGTATAATTTAATATTTACTGCTCCTTTATGTTGCTTGACAGAAAAGAAAATGTTTTACGTCCAAGCAACAGATGTTTCTGTTTTTAGGGTTTTTTTCTCTGAAATGTGATTCTAGCTGTCTCATTCTTATGAATTCCAGTTTCTTAGAAGCATCTTAGGTAGATTCCTTCAAAACTCAATCATTATCTGAGGATCCCGGCCAACAGCACAACCTGAGAGGAGCTTTTATTTTGCCTGGCAGAGTTGCCCTCAACTCACATGATTAAATGGATATTGTATTAGCTGAAGGTCTCTCCATCTGTATCTTGGCATATTTTATGGCATCCATGGAGAATGAGCCACATGCTGTGTCCATACAGGGACCCAACATAACCTGTAATGCTGTGTTAGAATAGTTAATCATTTCTGTCTAACACATTGTTTACTGATTTGTTCAGGTTTGTTCAATGTTGGGAATCGACTTCTTGTAAGTCTTGACTTGTTTCTGAAGATCAGAGCCAACATCAAACTGGGCCAGGCACCATCTCTAGCTGCTCAATCTGTGTTTGACCAAATCCAGAATCATCCAAGTAAATTCCAGTTTACCTCTTCATGCATTTATTCAACAGTAGATTTTATTTTTGATCAGCCTATTGATGCATTTGCTCTTACATTAGTCCATAGTCTTACTCCAGAGGAATCATCTCAAGTTCAGGAGCTTTTCCTGAGCGGCTACTGGGCCTTTGAGTGTCTGACGGTGCGGGATTACAACGACATGATCTGTGGCATATGTGGCGTTGCCCCAAAAGTTGAGATCGCGCAAAGACACAGAAACGACGCATTGGAGCTGAAGAATGTGGAGGTGACTGACTGTTTATGTAATCTGCTTATATACTTATAATTTTTCAGCAGATTCAAGAAGCTCATGCGCCTTTTTACTCTGCAGTTTACCTGGCCGGAGTGTTCAGTCTCAGATGAAGTTCATGTGGATGACTTCTGGCTGACCATGGAGGGGGAAGCGATCGAGCAAGCGGCTTTCCCTGCAGACATCCCCATCACACGGGTGGATGCTTCCATCATTGCTCCTTTTGCACCGCCTTTGATGAGGAGCCCCACTGTCATCAACACAGAGAAAGACAAGCTCATTCCACAAATACAACAACCTGCAGGTACACACACCTAGTGAATTGTGTTGGCTACATTTATAACAGCCTCACACTTGAGAAATAAATAAATGTGTTAATATCGCTGTAGCTATTTGCTTCATTTATAGATAAAACAAATGGATCATGTGTTTATGCTTATGGGATCTTTCTTTCAGGGGGTTGTTTTGTTGGCTATTAGAATATTTTCTAATGTTTTCAGGAGATCCGTCAGCTTTGGTTCGTCTCATCCATGACGGTCAGCTCAGACTCGACAGGGTCGAAGATCACAGTGAGGATGAGTTGAGAACCATACTGGTCAGCTGTGGAGTGGACCTCACTCCTGGCTCCACGAAGGTGTGTGTTTGTCTGGCAAGGAAACAAGTGAACCACAACAGAGATCCTTTGAACAAAACAGTTTATACCTTTTAGACTGTTTCATATTCCTTCCTAATAGCCACAAACTTCAGGAAATCTATCAGGTTAGACCAAAACAATGTGGTACTTCTGAATTAGAAGAATTCATTCATTTACAAATATATGTATTTATATTTTGTGTGTCTTTACTTTGACACGCTTAAATAATACACAATAAAATCAGTTACCCTAGAGGATGAAGGACAGTAATATCATTTCAAACAATAGCAACATTATAACTTACTGTTGCAGTTAATGCACACCAATCAATTTATCTCTCTAAATAAAAAATATCGTTCACCCAAAACCTGCATCTTTGGGCTGTCTGGGTTCAATCTTCTCTGTTCATTTGTAATTTGGCTTTTTAATTATTCTTAAAATGAATGTTCTTGTTGCAGTAAGTCGTGTTTTCTGTGTTTCACTGCTAGCATGAGCTTCTGGCCTCCCTGGTCAACCTGTACACACACGCTCACAGTGGCCCTCCCACGGCTCCACAGCCACCCCCCCATCTCACTGCCGGCAAGCTGTCCAAGGCTTGCCCCCACAAGGTGAAACAGTGGTTCTCTTATTTGTACATCTTTTGCATATTTGTATGTTTAACTTGTACCTCCTATACCCACTTTCATTCTGTTTCCATTTATTTATTTTTATTACAAATCCCCTCTCTGTAAGAAATGTTGGATGTCATATTGGGATGAGCTAAATAGGGCAGGTCAGCTGGAGTGAATGTAGGTTCTGACAATCTACTGATAGATGATTAATTCAGTTGTCATCGTTGTTGTATTTTTCCCTTAGCTGTTCAGGAACCAAATTAGTTTCAGTAAAACTCAAAATGGCTGTGATTAAAACAAGCCCATAAGTGTCATTATGTTCCCAGACATGAATTAAATCAATCATTTCGTACTGCAGCCGTAATAACTGTGACATTTTGAGCCTCCGACACAATCCATTAACATACACATGAGCCATAAGCCGTCTGGAAGTATCTTCTACGTCTGGATAGGCATTATGTCCATCCATCCATGACACATTAACTGCTTCATTAGTTCCTCCATCTAACTATCAGTCCTTTCAGAACTTGCTATGTTTCTTGTCATTTTTGTGGCCTAAAATTACAGATTTTTGTGGTACCTTTTTCTAAAAGTTGCACATGTCTTACTTACTTGCCGTATTTGAAATAACACTTTCAGTGCAAATAAAATCCTATCATGAGGGGTTGTCAAAGGCAGTAATACTCCTTCTGTTTCCACACTCAGAGTAGATACATCTAAAGTTTGAGGTCATGAGCAGAAGAACAAAAAATAGCAACACTTGTATTGAAGAAACAATGGTTTTTCAGTGTGGGCAGTTGTTTTATGGAGATAAAGGTCACAAATCAGCATTAATAGCAAGAAAACAGTCATTGTGTTCTGAGTATGTAGTGTATAAACTAAACTCGTGTATCAACTCTCCCAAAGAGGTTGTTGTAAGAACTATTTTCTTTAACTGTATCATGGCTGTGCACTCGCTCACACGAAGACAGAGCGGTGAAAACTTTATGGTCTTTGGGTATTTTCAGGTTTTACATTTAAAGTCTGACATTGATGAAATAATCTGCTGTTGATTCAATTTAAAAGTGGAGAAGGAGTTCAATTAAGTTCAATTAATTGACACATTGATTATTGCAATAGGTTTAATTGCATTTCTGGCTTATTTCTGGTTGTGTGTTATGGTTTTAGAACACTAGATGTTGTTTGCTCAACCCACCTGTAGGTGGTGTGTTCCTCTAAGTACTTGGTGAGAGGAGAGACGGCTCGAGACCACGTCGATCTGCTCCTTTCCTCCCGCTACTGGCCTCCAGTTTACGTTTGCGACTGTCCTCGTCAAGTGGCGCTTTGCACTGATCTGCAGTATCCAGATTTGGCAACACAGATGTGGGGCAGAAACCAGGGCTGCTTCTCTGACCCCTTTGAAAAGCCAGAAGTAAGTGTCTCCGGAAAGTCTACATCTCAGAAACCTTTATTCAATTGGCTTTTATTCAATTAAGTCAATAAATTTACAGGAACACAAATAAAAAAGATTGAAAGACTAACTAATGTTCTACACTAAATACAGGCAAAAGCATAATCTATTTATTGATTGAATATGCAGCTCAGCTAGATGCAGATTTGATTTAAATCCAGTAAATGAAACATTTTTATAGCATTCTGTGACTCTGTGTTTTCAGTACGTTTCTGCCCAGACAAACTTTAGTTTCTGTTTTAGTTTGTGACATGCCCCGAGCTGCAGGACCAGCCGTACACCGCTGACCTCTCTTTGGTAGCAGAGAACCAGCTGGTTCACCCCATCACAAAATCCTCCTCTTGCTGGCTGGTTTATCCTCCAGGAGCAGCGCTGGACACTCCTGGGCAGGAACACCACTCCATGATCCGCTGCAGAGATCTGGAGCCGTATATCAGTCTGCTAACAGATCTGGACTTAAAGAAAGAGGAGCATCACAAAGAGGAAAACATAAAAGAGCAGACCGACATACCAGAGAATGACTGTTTAAAAGAACCAGAAGACAATGTGAACACAAAGCCCATGATTTTCAACAACACGGCTTATTACTACTTGTACAACCGACTTGTAGACTTCCTCAGCAGCAGAGACATAGTAAACCAGCAGATCAGTCAGGTTGTGAAGGCTTGTCAGCCTGGAGAGGTGGTCATCAGAGACTCTCTATACCGACTCGGAGTGGCACAGATAAACACAGACGAAGATGAAGGAATGAGATTAGACGCACAGACAGAGGAAGAAGGACAGAAACAAGTAATGGTTTTAAGCAATTAAAAAATAAAATTTTGGTTGGACTTTATAATGCTATAAAAAGAGACTTGGGGGCAAGGACTTTAGAAGCAGCGTAGGACTAGAAATGACTTTTGTATTATGGAGGAGACAGAAGAGAAAAATACATTTGAGACGGTGCTGGTCACATGTTGAAGGGTGGGTTGAAATCTGTAGAAGAGAAAGCTGTCAGACTGTAGTGATTACTGTTAATATATTGAGTTTTATTATGTTTGTTTAAGCATATGGAATGCTTTCTAATGTTTTTTCAAGCATAAATAGTAATACTACTGAAGACTTTAAACATGGATGCTTTAATGCTATTTATGAAACTGTCAGTTTACATGATGAGTGTAATTTTGGTTTCATGCTAAAATGTTTATGGAATAAGTTCATATAGTGACAAATCCAAGGCCCAAGTTTTGACATCTGCTGATAATAGATTCCTGTAATATGATAAAGCTGCTTTGCTTTCACTTTCATTTACACAAAAATGTAAAACATGATCTGTTTTTGTCTTCAACATAAAAGTAGCAATTTCTTCTGCTTCCAAAATAATGCATTTACATGTAATATTTGTCATTACATGTAAAGTTTATTTTATATTACACAGTTGTTTTGTTTTACATAGCAATTTATTATGATACAGAAAATATAAGCATGCTAAATTTGGCATTTTTCACAGTATATGGTCCTTAATCTTCCAAGTCATGACAGTTCATTTCAATTATTTCATAATCCACCGAATTTGTTGTACTTATTGCAGGAATAGTGATATAGCTTTCTTTCAGTCAGCTGATCGTTTGCAGAGAAAACTCTTTGGTTGTTTCCCTGACGTCTCAGAGAAAGGACTTTTAATTTTAGAAACTGTATGATGGAGAACATTTGTAACTTTGAAACATTCGTAACTTTGTACCGCAGGATTAGTGGTATCCTGCGGTACCACTAATCTGTCTCCTTCTGACTAAAAGAGAGTAAAGTGAACTAATGCAAACCTTTTTCTGCATCGTTATCCATGTGCCATATTCATAGCATATTTATATCAAGACATTTCTGCCTTGTGGTTTACAGGCTTACCTCTCTATAACCTTGTGGGCAGATTTTTACAGATATATTGTGTATCTGCTTTTTTCCCACTGGGTTATTAAATAAAAATGGACCTCAGAGAGTAGTGTTTAACTTGCGTGATATTATTTTGTGAAAAATATATATTTGATGTGGGCTGCTGGATGAATTGATTTAATATGTATGAATCCATTAGCCTTTAAGAAACAACAAAAGGTATGTGCTTGGTGCATATTAAAGCAGAGCAAACATACATTTACCTGCCTGCGGTTGTTGATGTTTTTACACCTGTATGTCAAAAAATCTTCAGGTCATTGACCAGGCCCTGCCTTGTAGTTCTGGGCTTTCTGAAATCTTATATGAAGTCCCACTTCAAGGAAGAGTCACAGTCATCTTGAGTTTCTTATAATTGCAACAAGTGCTTCCTTCTCACCAATCTGCCTGGCTATTGATTGGTGCCTCATCAAGCAGGTGAGGTTAATAAAGGTAATCAGTAGGAGGTCAGGAGGGATCCTTAAACATGACAGGTTTCTGAGATCCACAGTCCTTACTGGTTGGCTAGTCACTAAATCCTTGTTTGATGCATAAAAAATTGTATTTATTAGATAAAGATCATACAATGTGATCATCAGATTTTATTTTCTACATTCTCTGAGGTGTACTTAAGAAAATCACAGACCAGTGGTGTGTTTCTCTCTGTCTCTTTGTGTCTATATATATCTCGGATGAAATACATTAGCAACACAGCTAGCAACTTCAGGAAGACTGGAAGCATTGTCCTGTGCAACTGGTTGACAACTTTAAATCTCTTTAATTGACTAATTTGTGCAATTTTGAAACTATGTGCAACCAAGAATCAACATAGAAGTCAAGGTCTTTTTTTTTCTCTCATCAGCAAAGAAAAATGAAATTATTTAGATATTTGTTTTGTTTATAAATCATTTAGCAGAATAAATTAATCTGCAAATGATGAATGACTTGTTACTATTAGTCCCTGGTAAAGCAAAATAAGCAAATAGTTGAACTACTTTAAAGTCTGAAAATAGTAAAAAAAAAAAAAAAAAAAAAACTAGAACATCATTTAGACTTTTAGATACATCGATACAATTTCAGGGTTATTGTGGGAAACGTTCTAGAGGAAATTCAGATTGGATCAAATCCAACTGAAAAGAGGAAGTGGGGAGAGAGGAAGACAAAGGCCACACAGTTTCTGTCTGCACAGGAAATCAAAAAACACAAACTGCAAAGTTCTTAGAGGTTTACCAACACCGAAGTGGAAGCTGGACTTTTATTGGTAAGATTTTATTCAACAACTGCATCTGCACTGATTCAAACAAAAACGCACTGAAATGCAACATTCAATCTACAATCTACAACATTTCAGTGAAAATAAAGATAACTTGAGTTTATCTCAGATATATACAGTATGAGACGTCTCATTCAGACGCAAACACGTACAAAATGCCTGACATCGCGCAAATTTTCTGTCCGTATCGTTCACATAGCTTATAAATCATTCTAAAAATCATCAGACAGTTGGCAGTGTGGGCTGGCCGCTACATACAGACATTAATGAAACGTTTCTTATCCAAACATTCATCGAATGCCAGGGAATGAAAAGATCCAGATGTCACCTACAAAATGTAAATTAAAAAAAAACGATAACAAGAAGTTCACATTGTCAGACATGAAAGGCCCAGAATAGATCCACAGATTCTTTCTGCTACTAAACTACGCTGAACACCGCTAAATTAATTAAAGTGAAGCAGAACAATCACATGTTACTAGCCACTGACGAGCATTGTAAGTGTGTCGTAAGAAAACAGAGCCATGACAGAGAAAACAACATGCTCATTCTTTTGGCTTGTCATTTCAGTTGCTTTACTGTGTCCAGATCAGGAAGGAACATATTTTTGAACCTTCATGTAAAGAGTGAGAAGAAAAACCGACTAACTTTGAGAAAAATCATAAAACAAGCTGTTTTAGACCAGTGTTTGCAACTATTATTGCACATGCAGTACATGCAAGCTCACGTTGCACGTGCCGGCAATATAACCATTAAAAGGAAGTGATCCTGCTGATTTCAATCTCCACAAAAACAAGACTGTCATCTTGTTCCAGTGAACAATGTAATAAAGACGATGTGCAGCAGATAAAATAAAACATTTTATGTGAAACAAAGACTGATGAACAGTCAGTTCATCAATAGAATAACATCATTATTCTATTGATGTGTTCAATAGAATAACAGCTCTGGAAGCTTGCGTGCTTGTTGACATGATTCCTCCCTTCGTGTCTGCAGTCAAGGTTAGAATTGGCAGTTTCTAGTCATGGACTGCACAGACGCGAGTCACATGCTTCGCTGCAGCCGGTCGTCTGTCTGGCGAACAGGCACAGCGGAGCAAAAAATAGCAGAGAGGGTAACAGTCTGCAGTGGTGCAAAAAAAACAACAAAAAAAACCCAAACCAAAACAAAACAAAACAAAAATTCTGCCTTGAGCTGCAGCAGTTAATTTTTTTAATCATTATATTATTTTTTTAATGTTCTGTGGTAATGTTTTTTTTTTTACAAATGTGTTGTTGTTGTTTGGGACTCTTTCAACAAAACTGATAGTTGTTTGTCTTCATCAGAGGCTGCTCCTCTTCTTCGTGGTCACAAGACTGGTCACATGGGCCATCATGACACTTAGGCTTGTCATATGCATCAGCCTCTGTGAACTCCTGCTGCATATTCTGGTAGATTACCTGAGGAAGGAAGCATTTAATGGTTTGATAGGTGCAACATATTTTATTTAAAATACTTCTGCTGATTCCATGTTTTGTCTGTGACAGAGGCCTTTCTTAGATTGTGATTTAATTCCTCTTCTGGTTCTCAAACTGTGATGCAAAAGTACCGTCAGTGGACCTCAGTCTGCGTTTTGCGGTACTGAGACAAACTGGACAAACCCAACTAACCCAAAAGATGACCCCTTTAGGCACATTGATCTGCGCTTCCAGCAGATGCTATCAGATACTTTCAGTGGAGCAGATATTAAGAGCACCTGCCAGTTTTTCTCCGGTTTTATTTCTTTGTTATTTAAAAGTTTCAGACACGAATCTCAAACATCAGCGCAAACACAAAAAACATTCTCAAAATTATAGTACTTATTCAAGGAAGAAAACTTTCCAAACCAACTGAACCTTTTTAGAAACATAATCCATTTCTAAATCTAATGACTAATTGCATATGGTGGCCATACAGGCTTATCAGGGATTTACATCAGATATTTATAGGAATATTTTACCACATGCTTCATTCTTAATTGTTTAAGTAAGACATACTGGAGAGGTTTTGAGCATGACTGATCTGCTTAAAGACACACAATGTAAATTTAATGTTGTATATATTTTTTAAAACAACCAGAGGAAACTTGCTTCAGATCGTTGTATTGTGGTTCAACACAAGCACACCCGAGGTGGAGTCACGATCGGATGACCAGATATTCTCCTTTGTGATTTTCTAATTGACAGTAGAGTTTGTGGTTTTATTAAGTGGAGCCCATTATCCAGATCTGGAATCAATAAATTCTGTTCGGACTTGTCCGTCCACAGAATATTTTCTACAAGCCTTGGGGATCGTTATTTTGTTTCTGACAGATCTAAGACAAGTCTTTGTGTTTTGTTTTGTTTTTGTTTTTTTCTAACCAAACATGAACCTAAACCTAAACAAATTCAGTGGAGCCCTGCTGTGTTCTAGATGTTGTTCTTGGTTCTTTTGAGACATTTCAGATGGGTCAACATGCCACTCCTTTCGACGTCGAACATATTCCATTTTTTTGTGGATATTGGTTCTCTGTGAGGCTCACTGGAATCCTATGCCTTTAGAAAAGGATGCAGTGCTTGCTGAGGTTATTAGCCTACTGTGTGCTGCCAAACAAAAGATAAATGATTTCTGGAGGTATAATAGTGATTCGATCTGGGCATAGATAGTTTATGATTTAGTAACTTGTTGGTTTGGATGGTTGCTTGCTCTTGATGAATGAAACAATCATTAAATACACATTTAGTATTTTCTGTTTATCTTCGAAATTCTATTTGAAACTTCATCTAGAAACTTTAGTTGCTGAGCTGAATTGTTCAAGTGTTACAAAATCTGTGAAGGAAACAAAACCATGTGATGCTCCAGACCAAATGTGTTTACTTTAATTTCATTTTCACAGAGACAAAAGTGTTAGCTCTTTAGCCTAATTGATTTTTTTTTTAAGGACAAACAGAGGTAATTTGTAAAGGGGACGTTGTGCATATGTAAAGATTTAGAGAGTCTCAAATGATCAGAATGTAAATAAATTGCTTGTTTTTCCAGATATCACTGAATTTCAAACTCCAAGCAGCAATTTTTGAGGTTTAGGTTGATAGGAAACAAACTACTATTTTTCCTTTTAGGGATTCTGGGTCTTGTATGGAGGGTCTCCTTTTTATTCTTTTCCATTTTTAAAAATCCAAAACTTTCTCCAAACATGTAGCACAAATGAATAAGAACATTCCCAGCTTAACTCCTGTTGTATTATCGGTTTAAAATGACAGTTTGACGGTACTTGGACAGTTTGTATTTAGTGAAGTGATACTTGATGAAAAAGGTTTGTGAACCGCTAACGTAATCAATTAGGCTAAAGAGCAAACTCTTTTGTCTCTGTGAAAATCAAGTTAAAGTAAACACGTTTGGTCTGGAGCATCACATGGTTTCACAGATTTGATCAATCCTGCCGGGACTCACACAACTGACCTGCTCCTCCTCGAGATGGTCCCCCAGTAGCTTTTCTATCATTTGTCCGATTTTGCTGAAGGTCGGACGCTTTGTGGGCTCCAGATTCCAGCACATTTTCATGATGGCGTACCTGGAACAGAACGTAGAGAGGAGTGTCAGGGGGGCACAAACTGATCTACAAGACCAACTCAGGCAACACTCAGCGAGGCCAGTGAAGGTAGAGACGCAGTGCAATAAGAGAGGCTTGTTCATAAGAATCATCGGCAGCCAAGTCCCATTTTGAGGCCGTGAAATAGCGAGTTACACGGCTTCCTGGCACTGCGATCATGTGGCTAACAGGCAGAACCAAGGCCTGACTCACAACAGGACAACAGATGATCAGGCCCTGACTCTGATTCAGTCCCTTCCATTTCCACAGCTCAGCGATTCCGACTTGTGTGACGATGGTGCTAAATCGGTGTACACAGATGTTGCGGCCCCTCCAACCCCGGGACACAGAGCAGAAAGCCTTTAGTTTTTCCACTCTTTCACTTTGCAGTTTAAGCTCGTTGAATTTGAGAATGAGTGAAGTAAAATCCGACATAATGGAAGTGTTTCATCTGGCTATCTCCTCAATCGGTAATTTCAGATATGAGACAGGCCAGAGGACATCAGAGCAGAAAGAAAAAGCCTCTTTGTTTGGCTGCGATAAGCATTTGCACAGCTGGCTGCTCCGTCTGTGTGATGCTCTACTCGACTTAGAATTAATCGTCAGTATTAATGTTATCATCTTAAAGTCACTTGCATGTTATTTCACCAGTTACATGCAAGCCAGAAACAACATACTAATATCACTGCTCTTGTACTGATTAGCTGAGTGCAGGGAGGCAAATATCATGTCTGAATTAATTGTAAAAACCCTGCTGATAGTCACCTGATGGCCCCTCAAACCCATCTGATAATGAGGTAGTGCTCGGCAGAGCTTTATCATTGGAAACGGTAAAAGAGGGACTGAGCCGGTTCCTATTAGCAGAATCCTGCAGACAAGGTGCAAGAGCTTACATTTCCAGTGGAGCAAAGTCAGGCTGGGACATCTGATAGCCGCGCTTCACCATCTTGTAGAACCTGGTGTCCACAGCCATGCTGGGATATGGACTCTGGCCTGAAAGAAAAGCCATGACACTTGACACGTTTGCAGGCGCGTCGTGACTGGAAAAGTGAATACGAGGTAAGCTCTGAGATTATTCCCACCTAAAGAGAAAATCTCCCATAAGAGGATGCCGTAGGACCAGACGTCACTCTGGACAGTGTAGACACAGTCAAAGATGCTCTCTGGGGCCATCCACTTTACAGGCAGACGGGCCTTCACACACACAGCAATATGTTACATCAAACAACTCAGGATGAATAAAGTAATGATTTTTACAAGTGAACACAGGTATGTGAAGACACAAACACTTTTTTTCTGTCTGACATGACGGAACTTGTCTGATTTCTGATAAATAGGGAATACAGCTGTTAATGAATAATGAGATATTACATCACTTTCTTCCAATTCAGCAGTTTACAAAGATTGGTGTAACAACGAAGTGGCTGTAAGTTTCAGATTCATTTTCAAACTTTGAAATAACATGAGGATGTCAAGCCCTTCTGCTATTCTGGAAGGAGACAAGTTCTGAGTGCTGGAGATGAACATGTTTTGGAGTGAAATGTAAATATCAACACAAATAAAAAAACACTTTGAAGATGCTGGCTGAAGCCAATGTCATTATTCACATGGGCTGAAAAGCCACTCAGTGATAAAGAGGGCATCACTCTAAAAGCCACACAGAACTCCAGAGGACAGTTCATAAATAAAACTTTTAGACACATGTAAGGTGGTGAAACTTAAAAACAAACATCATGCTTCTCTATGATGACAAACATGAACAGTCAAAGATCTGACTCTGTTCCATCGATTCTGTCAGAAGAAATAGGTCAAATTTCTAGAAAGCTACCGTAATAAGCGTGTGAACAAACATGCAAAACATTTGACTCAAGTCATACACACCATTTCTCATAATTCAGTGTTGTCACCTTAATTGTTGTTGTTTTTTCACTCAAAGTTTATCAAATGTTCTCAGTTATTTTATATGATCATGTTTTTACTACAAAACTTTCAGGAACTCTTTACAATTTGCTTCACTCTGCTGGCAAGCTGCCTGGAATGAAACTACTTTCTATTGTTTTTGTCTGTTCTGAAATAAATCAGGTATTTAAAAAAACCCAGTCATCTTATGGAAACTAATATTTAGCCAAGACTGGTATGTCTGCTCAGCTGTGGACTGCAAAGAATCAACTCTATAAAGTATAATATGCCGACAGGAAGTACTCAAAGGTCATTCTTGATTCAATGTGTTGAAATGAAAATAAAACTGAATGAATGTGTTAAGAAAACATTACGCAACACATTTTTGCCTCAGCATTTTGGTGAAACTTTTGCGTTTTTGCTTCACATTATCGTAAAGTGAGACTCTCACTGCATGGGATAAGGTTAGGTAGGGTTACGGTTTGTCAAAGTCAGCACTTACGTTGCCCTTCACAACATAGTTGGAGTCATTCATGATGTCTCGGGCCAAGCCAAAGTCACAAATCTTTGCCTCTCTGCGGCTGGTCAGGAGGACGTTCCTGGCAGCAACATCTCTGTGGATACACTGAAGAAAGACAAAGCCACACAGTTTGTGTCCTCTTATAACGTCTTGCAACATGAAACTCAATTGGTTTAATGTGTTTCCGTAATATAGCAGCAATTGTATGATGAAAGGCTTCAAACTATTACCAGCAAATGGATATACGAAATGCAAAGAGGGAAATTCCCACTTTTTCTTCCTTTTACAGTGGATCTGTCATCAGTGGAAACCCCTTTTCTGGTGTCTGTGACCCTGTCCAGGAATGGAAACGGAGCTGCTCCTATTTATATTTTACAGAAGTGTCTCATAAATTTTCTATATTCTTACATTTTTAGCAGCAAGAAAGTCAAGGCCCTGTGCGACTTGAAGGGAGAATCTCAGCAGGTCGTCAATGTCCAGTGGCCAGTCACCAGTCTCCTCGCAGTCCATTTCTGAACGAGAATCAGAGAAAGGTGAAGTTTAGTGAGTTGTTCTCTCTATGCTATTGTTTGGATACAATCTCTGGAGCTGCTTGTACCTCGAGATTGTTCTGTATTTGGCAGCTGACTGGGTCTCATCTCCAAGTAGCTGCTTGAGGCGAAGCTTGAGATCCCGCTGTCACTGTGAATCAATTAGCACGATAAGTGGGTTTTTCTTTGAATTCATCCTACTCTATTTGGTCCCATGTTTGGTGACGAACCTTCTGACAAACTGCTTTTGAATGCAAATGTTTTTATAATCAATCGAGCTTTCGCCGATCTCGGGAATATTCATGACGAAGTTTACGAAAGTCTCTGCTTTCTGGCGAAGGAAGTTCAGTAGGTCACCGAGGCTGCAGTACTCAGTGATCACAAGCACTGGTCCTGAGAGGAAGCACAGTTTAAAATTGTTTTCATGCAAGTTACTTTGTAACACTTGATTTTCCATGGATTCAACAAAGTTTCATAAGCATTTCTTTTTTGTGCCGTCTGACCTCCGTAAGTGCAGGCCCCAAGCAGATTGACGATGTGTTTGTGATGCCCCAGGTGACTTAGGATCTTCAGCTCAGACATTAGAGCCTCCCTCTCATCTGAATGGGCGCTGGCTGCAGATAAACAATAAGGACCATAAAAATAAAAAATAAATAAAAAATTTAGTGGTATTTAGCCTTTACAGAGGTTTACTTGGAGTAAAATGCCGTGTCTCTGATATACAGCAGATCTCACCTTTCAACATTTTCACAGCCACGCGCATGACATTGTCCTCCTTCCCCAGACCGTAAGCCGTTGCTTCAACAACTTTTCCAAACGCACCCGCACCCAAAATCTTTCCTGTTAAGCGACAAAACACACGGGGAGATAATTTCTAATCCTTCTTGCTGTGTTTTTCATGGTTCTACAGCATTCATTTTTATGTTCCACTCCAATAACTATCTGTATTTTTAGCCATCCTATTGCTATAGGCTAAGTTGGGTGTTTCAGAAGATTATTTATTCTGAGTCTGGTTCTGCTGAAAGGTCTTGTTGAATGGGAGTCATTCCTCTCTACTGTCACCACATGCTTACTCAAGTGAACGACTCAATGTAATCAGTTGAGCTGCTTTTTTAGTGCCTCATGATGACACTTGTTCTAACTTGTTGCTTTATCAATACACCTATTTCAAGTGAATTGAGTTAAACCTAATCAAAAATAAGCATTTATGATCATGTGTTAAAATACAAATAGGCACTTAAGTAACCTAGTTTTAGCTTGTCTCTTGGGAACTCCCACTTCTCGTTGTATGGCAGCTGTGTGGGGTCGATGAAAGTGTAATTGTTGCCATCCCTTGCTTCTATGATCTTCCAGCGGATTTCATAGCGGGGTTTCTGGAAATTAAAGTCAGAAAACACCTCTTCAGTTCCATAATTCAGGATGAAAACCAATCACTGCGCGGATCTTTCAGTATACCTGCTTGTATTTGTAAAGCAGAATGGCCAACAGCACCAAGAGGATCGCTAGAATTCCTGCAGCTCCACTCAGGGTTGTTGTAAAGAGCTTGTCTGTCCGATTTATAGAACAAACAAGCAAAATGAGAAACTGTGATTGCAATATGTAAGATCTAGAAGAAAAGTTGCATCCTCACCAGACACCTCCATGGCGAGTGTGTCTCGGCTCACACCGACGAGGTTGAAGGCTACGCACTCCACTGTCATCCTCTGGCTGGATGGTCCAACCGTGAGGACGCTCTCCACCTCCACAGCTCCGAACTCTTCCCTCTGGACTTCCACAGTGGGAGCCTGGAGAGGGATGGCCAGCTGCAACCCTGATGTATTTTCATTGCACCTAAGCCACAGTGACAGAACCATGAAGCATTAAGAATCTTAATGTGCAACGTTAGAATAAACTTACTGACAACTTATTAGTTATTGCAGTCAGGTTGGACTCACGTGGGTCGTATCCCCAGACACTGATACCAAATTATCCTTGGAGCCGGATAGCCAAATGAGGTACAAGTCAGAGTAGTTACATTTTCCCATCTGACCACTGCATTAGGTCTCTCTGGCATTAGTTAAACAGAGAAAAAAAAAAAACACTGCAGTTTTACACATGGACTTTAAAGTGAACCCCTCGAGGAACACTGGAGACAAGAAAAAAATTCAAAGTAGTTTTGTGAGATTCTAAGTTACATTTGAAAATTCTAGCAGCGGTTTACTAAATTACTCTAGTGAGATGTAATAAAGCTTTTGAGTTACAGTTGTGGCATTTCACTTTGGTGCACTGGTTGGCACTTTTGCCTTGCAGCAAAGTGTCATGGGTTCAGGTTCTGGCCTTGCCTTTGACTCTGCTCTCCATGCATGGATGATTTCTCTCAGAGTCCAGCAGTCGTATCCCATGATCAACAAACATGACTGTGAGGTTTATTGGTCTCTCTGAACTGCCCTCAGTTCTGCTGAGTGTGGACAAGCATTTTTTTTTTTTTATTTGTTCATCCGGTCTATGTTTTTCTGTAATGGACTGGGATGCAAGGAAAATTGGGAATTGACAGTTGGGAGGACAGAAGAGATCTCACAAAATATTTAGCAAAATCAAATCCTTAGCTATTTTTCTTACATCCTCCAATCATTTTGTGAGATCCCACAAATTTTTGAAGGATTTTGACTTATCTGAGATCTCCACATCATTCTGACAAGAAATACAACACATCTATTGACATTTATTTATATTTCTTGTCATTTGCCGGTAGTCTTTGCACACTGCCAGCTCCACTGTTAACACCTATCAGTAGTATTGCTGCCCTTGTCTGCTGTTATGCTATTTTTATTGGACCTCACAAGTCCTTTGACCTTTAAAAGCTTGGCAGGATCTTCTGAATGTACTTTTTGAAACAAAATTATTCACCATCATTTGCAGGGCTCAAGAACTTTAAGATCTATCAGGCAGTCAAGGACATATTTTTTTACAATAAAAAAGCCAACACAAAACAAAAAAACAGAGTTTAATTTGTGTCACTTACGATACATTTGGACTTGAAATGAGATGGATGCATCGGTCAAGGCACTCTTGGCATAGAAAGTATACTGTCCTTGCTCCTGTATGTTCATTCTCTTCAGCTGCAGAGTTGCGAGGTATCTAACACAGACCAAAAAACCAAAACAACAAAAAAAGATGTTTTAACTGAAAAACAGAAACATTTTTGGAGTAAGAAGAAGTGACTAATTCTGCGGTTTGTATTCAGACAGTTCCTATTTATCACTTCTTTGTAAGTCCACATTTTAAAAACAGAACTTTGTTCTTCCCTTTAGAAGTTTTTTTTTTTTTTTTAACCTGAGACATGATAACCTTCATGTTCCTGGTCAAATTCACACAAAAATGCACTGACAGCATTTCAGAACAATTTCCTCTTCTGCAATACTGTCAAGCAGTTGGACAAAGCTCTTTGTGCTCTTTTTTATCTCCTGGCTTTGCACCTGTTGTTGTATCGGATGAACTTGTGCTCCTGTGTAGATGTGTTGGGTGGTGATGGAGTCAGCCATCCTTGCTCTGTTATTTGAGGGTAGGCTTCAATGAGCAAGTTGAGCTCCAGGTCTTCTCCTTCTTTCACCACAACAGAAAGACCCTGGAGGGTCAGTTTTGGTGAGAGCTGGGGCAGCAGCCTGATGTAGGGCTTATCTGAAAAAAAGTTCAGATAATCAGCAACTTTCTGCATAAGAAAGATGAAACATAGAAGATGAAACTGTTTTGTTTCTCACCCACAACCAGCAGGTATGTAGTTGTACTGTTCACTCCGGCTTCGTTGGTTCCAATGCAGGAGATGTTTCCTGTGTCTGCAAGGTCCACAGCAGAGATTGTCAGGATGCTCTGGATGTCTAGACGATTTTCTCCGTTTGAGCGAACTGTCTCTTCTATTGTTGGGTTCTAAAGTGAGAAACACAAATCTGAGCCAAAATCCAGATAAATGCTTCAGACAAGATTTCTATGACGCCTCCCACTGACAGATTTGGTGGTGTATTTCCATGTGACGTTGTAGTTGAAGTTTGGATTGTGTGTTGTGCAGCGAATCTTAATTTCTTCCCCAACTATCCGTACGTATTCATCTGTCTCCAAGAAGACATATGGAGGGAAGCGAAGCTCTGCAGCAAAAATAATAATAATAATAATACATTTGTGAGTGCTTGACAGTTCGAAGGTTTTAGTCAATCAGTTTTGCATGGCCAAGTGATCTCACTCTGAATGACGTTGATGGAAAACGCCTTGGAGGTCCTTTCCACCCCATTGACCGTGGCGGTGCAGACGTAGTCAGCGTTGAAGCTCGGGTGGAGGCTGTGGATGAGGATGCCGCGGTGCCTGTCCACAGTGAAGTTCATTCCAGGTGGCACAGTGGTGCCGTTGTCCATGCGGAGGCCCAGGTCAGTGGCCGAGGGGTCGGTTAGCAGGCAGGGCAGTAGGAAGTTCTCACCCTCCTTCCTCACCACACGCAGAGATGTGCTGCTTGTCCAAAACACTCGCTGTGGGTCTGAAATGGGGATGAAAATGCATGTAATCAGCCTTAATAACCACTGCAACACAATCATGCAACAATTCTCAGCTGATCTCACTCACCTTTCACATACACATGCAGTGAGGAGGTCAGGTTATTGAAATTAGGACTGGCAGTGTAGAAGCACTTGTACGTTCCAGTGAATTCTGCCGAGGAGCGTTCCACCCTGAAGACGCGGACGTTCCCATTGGCCCTGGATACGTAACGCCTGTGTTTGGGCAGCCTGGGTTGCCAGTTTACAGGTCTGTTGCCTTCACACCTCAAATCCAAAGGCCTCCCGGCCCTTACCACCACCTCGGGGCCCGTCACCACCTTGGAATTGACTTTGATTATCGGCTTCCGTTCCACTGTTTTAGCAAAATGACATATTTTTCTTTAGGTCAGTCAAGCTTTGGTACCTTTTTTTAGTTTGTTCATTCCCTTGTCTGATCAATGAGTCAAAGTTATTTTGGAATTTAACCTCCTTTCTGCAAAATTCTCACTTCTGTTTTTCATAGTCTGGGAACCAATAAATAGAACAGATTCAGGGATTGTTCCTGGTATTAATGCGTACATCTTCAAGCAAAGAACAGAAGAAGCACATTTAAGGAATTCATAGATTAAATAAAAGCCTAACAGCTATATTTAGAGAATTGTGAGCCAGAAAATGTTAAAAGAGACCATGCTGAATGAATTATTTCTGTCTTTAAGAACACTCATGTCTTGTACTTCGACATTAAGGAGTTTGTTAATAGCTCATTTTAGAAAGACTAAGTCACTTCTATTCTGAATTTTTCTTTCAGAGTCCGTTCAGTATGGTGACAAGTTTCCCTTTAGAACGCTGTGTTATGAATCTTGAAGGAGAACTGAGATTCCAAGTTCAGCATTTCTCTATTCACCACAATATTTCTCACAGTAACTGGGATTCAAAGGTTGTTTCATGGCAATCAGCAGTTCTGTCCTTAATTTATGTGTCTGTACACAGCTGCCTCTCCATCACTTTTGTTCAAGTGAGTGAACTCTTCATCCAAGCTGAAAATAACCCCAATTAAATCTCACGAAGTGATCCAAGAGCAAGCAAAGCTAATCCATTCAGCTCCCAATCAGATCAAAATTAGAGGATTTCACATGTTCAAATTTAAATACTTGAAACTCCAAAATAATAGCTGGTGGGTGATAACCATTTATCCCAGTCAAAGCTGTGTTGAAATGCAGCAGGGAAAATGTAGAAACAATGTCAAGAATGGCCCCACAAACAACTCATGATGTTCTTGTCAATTGTTCTGCTCATTAGACACAGTATTGTGTACAATTTCTACAAACCACGAGCGAATACAAAAAAAAAAAAAAAAGGTTCTCACAGAAAAGTCTGTTATTTTGCTTTTTATAAAGTTGTGGAGCAAATGAACATGTTCAATCTGGATTTGACTAACTGGTTTAGAGTTTTATGCATTATTCTACAATATCAAACCAGTGCCACTTAAATTGCCAAATTTAAATACACACCAAAGATTCAGCAGACAGGAACAGGAATAGGACAGCAAAAAGTATTGTCAAATAAATTGATGTTGGCAGCGTTTGTCCCGTCTTACCTGAAACTGCAGAGGCCACAAGCGCCAGCAACAGTGTGACGTAAGTTTGCATCATGGATAAACTCCAGACCTGCTGGTTAAAATGTGACACTGGCTGCTAAATAGTCCACATTTGACTTATGGGAAAGAAAAAGATGAAGAAATCAGAACACTGTCTAGGAAATTAGGTTATCACTGCATCCCTTCATTCACTTCCCTTTTCTAGCCACTCCGAAAAGGTTTGGTAGTAAGAGAGTATTTTATAATTTAGCAAACTGAAAAAGCTAAATTTGACATTATTGCATGTTAGTTTATGTAAAATATTCTCACCTCCAGGTGTCTTCAGCTTGAAGGAGGGATGGAATAACTTCCCGGGGTTTTGGAAGTTCCCAGCATCCAAGCACGGACATACGAGTCCCTTCCTCCCTCTTCCTTTGTCTGTGCCCTTATTCCTCCTTTCTGCTTGTTTACGGTCACACAGCAAACATCAGTGAGTGAGGGCCGGAGGGTGGAGGGAACTGTGCATGTGTCAAGGAGAAGGCGGTTCAACTTATCATGCTTGACAAATTAATGAGGCATTTCAAATTTGACAGAGAGGCCCAGTAAAGACAGCCGTAGAGGTGGGACTTTTCATCTGCATCAGTGCTAACCGGTGGCTACAAGGCTGTTTTGCCTGGTAGTAAATGAAGAGATATGACTGGGTCATATTGCAGACTCTTAAAACATTTAGAAAATGATCCTGTAGAAAATTCTATCCAGTGAAATTTACGTGATGCTAATTCACAACAACTTCCATCACAACGCAAGTTGAATCTAAAGTTGAATCTACAGTAGGACATATTCAACTTGAATCAAATTCAGTCCAAACTGTAGTTAAATGAATCAAATGTATCCAGCACAATGGAATCTTATAGTTGGATTTATACAAATTATATTCAGTCCAATCTGATCTATACCGCCAAACAATAGGCTCAAATAGACAACCAACAATGCCAAACAATTCATAGTTAATGCGGTACTGAAGAGGTGAGTCAGCCATGACATCCAGAGCCTTCAGTCTCTTTCTACTTCCTTCCTGGGGGGATTTTAACCATCACCACCAGCATTCCCCCACTCATACCAACTCCAGGCTGAGTCATAAAAAAGTTTACTAGGTCTTGCTCAGGGCCAACTAGAAGTCCTTCTCAGTTGCCTTTCCAAATTCCCTTCTTACCTGTGTTGCCTCATCAACCAGAAAAGTGTGGTCTTTCTCTCCACCAAACACCTATTCATTGCTTCATGAGTGCCCAAGGACTCCTGAGGACTAAAAGTTTATTTAGTTCTCAGTCCTTCCATCATTGCTGGTGTCCATCAGTAGGTTCTGTAGCTGTGGTTGTGACAGGCAACAATGTCCTTTTGTCCACAGATACTGGACATTGGATCTGCAAAGATGATCCCAAATGTGGTTCACCTGGACGCACCATTCCCAACCTCCCTCTAAACATAAGAAAAACATTCCCACAGGAGTGAGTTTAAGACTTCCTAAACACTCAGTCATGGTAAAACAGGGATAACCAGCACTCCAAAATATTCCTAAGTTTTAATCAGGGGAAAAAAAACAGGATGCCCCTTGTCACCAGTCCTGTTTGTGGTGTTCATGGAAATAATTTCAAGACTGAGACTTGGAGATAAGGGTGTCTGGAAGTCACATTTGCTTTTCACAGATGATGAGTGTGATTCTGTTGGCTTCTTCAGACCATGACCTCCAACATACCCTGCAGCAGATTGCTGCTAAGTATGTTGAGAGTCAGATTCTTTAAGTCTGAGGCCATGTTTCTTAGCTGGAAAAACTTGGATTGCCCCTTCTGGATTGAAGGTCGGTTTCTGTCTCAAGCAGAGGAGCTGAAGTATTTTGGTATGTTGTTCACAAGTGACTATAGGATAGGGTGTGAGACAGAGGAAATTGGACTGTGTCTGAAGTAATGCAGCCACTAATGTGTGGTGAAGAAACAGATGAGCCAAAAAATAAAGCTCCCAATCGAAAGAGATCCATGTCTCTTACGGTCATGAGACATGGATCATGAACAAAAGGATGAGATTCCAGATGCAAGTGGCTGAAATGAACTTCTTCCAGAGGGTGACTGAACTCAGGGATAGTATGAGGATCTCTATTGACAGAGGGAAGTTCAAAGAAGAGACACAGTACCTCTATCGAGTGTTGATGAGGGGGGCATGTATTCAGGGTGGCACCTGGGCACGTTTCACTGGGAAAACCCAGGTCTAACCTTAGGAACTGTGTATCCCAGCTAGCCTGGGAATGCCTTGGGATCCCCCGTAATTAGCAAGACGCCTGTATGTGTTTCCCTCCTGGATCCATTGCCCTGTCACCCAGTCTTGGATAAGTGAAAGACAATGCATGGATAGATAGACGTTATCTAAGAGTAGAATCAATTGAGCTATTGGTCGATTGTGTACACCTAATGGAGGTCATATAGCTGTCTGTCAATGACTCTCCATGAAAGCGTAGAGCCTGAGCACAGAAACACAGCCAGGGCTACTTTCACTGCAAAATAAAATGATATAGTACATGAAATCCATGTTTCATTCCTGAAGGGACGCAGCTTCATGTAATTAACAGTCTATCAGAAAGACATCAAAACTTCGCTCTTCTGTGAAAATGCATTTGTTCTGTTCAGTATTTTGTTTCACATTCGTGAGCTATCTTGATATACAACTAAATAAGTAAAAGAAGATTTCAAAATTTTTAAATATTGTGATATCACTGATTTATTGACACATTTACAGCATACAAAAAAAAACAAGAACACACAAAAAAAAAAACATATGAAAATACATTTGTCAAAGTTAACAAGAGCTTTGGTACCATAGCTTGTGACATAGTGATTGTGTGCTTTTAAACTGTCAAGAAATAAAGACGTGTTCTTTAAATGGCTACGCTAAGTACTGAGATAAAATACACAATGTAGCAAAAGTTACCCAAAGCAACAGAAAGTATTACTTTTATGTGCACATCAGGATTTCATGGTATGGTGGATAAAATAAGGTCTAACCATCTCTGCTGAAATGTGATACGACACAAAAAAGTAACCATGACAAATACATGTTTTTCACCTTTATTGTGACAAGTTCTCCTTTATTTCACCAAAAAATCCCAACAAAATAAAACTGAAGAAAACATAACAAAAATAAAGAGCGGTGATAACCTGGTTGCATAGATGTACACACGACTAAGCATCAACTTGGTCAAGCATCTTTTGATTTAATTCCAACACAGTCTTCTATTGCTATTATCACACACTGGGAATTTAATATTTCCCCTCTTTCAGATTAAAATTTCTTAAATTTAGTTCTGAATTCTCAATAAATAATTCCAGGTATTTAATTTCTTCTGGCACAGCAAGTCTTTTTGAGATTCTGACACATGCTTAAATCGATAAAATTCCAATTTATCTCAAATTATTGGTGCATAGTACTGTTCAATATTTTACCTAACTTAAAAATAAGTTAGTTAAGTTTGGTTGGCTGTGAAAAGTTGTAACCCGAGCACATAATGCTGCCACCGCCATGTTTCACAGTGAGCATGGTGGCGATACTCAATGTGTTGCTTCTTTGACAAACACTGAAAGTGGCTAAAAGCTATCAAAGATCTATGGAGACTGAGTGCTGAAGTTTATTTTCCATGTGTGCAACCAGGTTATTGCAACTTTTCAAAAATCTTTTTATCTGTTTCAATTAATGAATTTGCTTGTTTTTGGTTAAATAATCCATCCAGAGTATTTCTCACATTAAAGGTGAAAAATATCCTGAAATGATTTATCAATTTGACATTTTAATAAGAATTTACATACTGTACATAAAAGCAACCCTTATAGAAACAACTGTGGAGAAAAAAAAAAAGTCTGTCAATAAAAAGGCACTCATGTGTGCCATCTTGTGCTTAGGCAGTGTCATGCTGTTTGAGAGTTTCCCCTGCTTTCACAGATATTAGATTTGATTCGAATCAATCAAATAGTCCCAGATTTATGCTCTAGTGGCTCTATGTTGTAGCTTTCTAACATTCACACAGTAACATAACTTTAATGCAAATATCCTCATTTTCTCTAAGTAAAGTGCAACCTGATACAAAACTATGACATGAGCCTACAACAATGAAAAACAAAACATCAGATGTTAAAAGACTCAGGCACAAAAATACACTGACTACCAATAAAAGGAAAAAAAAAGAAGAAACGCATCATTTTCAAACAGTGCACCAACGTTTCTGCATTTCTGATTCTTGAAATGAAACCTTATAAACATGTTACCATGAATAAGGTTGCTAATAGTACCCAATGCAAAAAAGGTTCAAAATAAAAGTGGAAATTAATAATAAAGTGTCTATATCATCTTTTCAAATTAGTGTTAATCACTGTTGTGAGACAATGTTCTGTTTTAGGTTGGTCCTCATTACTTTTCTTTGTGAAAGCTAAAAAATATCAATAAAACCCACTTCTCAAAAAAAAAAAAAAGTCACATAGTCTCAGATAAGACAGTCAAAAAGACAAACAGTTAGTGTTACAACAATAATAAAGCACAATCTGAACCGCCTAAAGCTTTCTAAGTGTGACAGAACTGGCATCTACAGTAAACACCAACACTACTTTTGTTAAACTAATAGTGTTGGAATGTGACCTTATTCTTCTCCTGGCAAGCTCCCAGAAGAGTGAGAAACATTGTACCACTTTCATTATTTGTAACTTTAGATAGAAAACAAAAACTCTCAAAGGAGGAAGCTTTTGAGAGCTCAGTGAAACTACAGAGAATGTTTCTCAGTCTCAGTTTTTGCTACATTTCGGGTTTTAGTTGGGTTTCTTCTCAGTCTACAGAAAGGGGCTCGGTTTCCTCAGACTTCCCACGCAGGGCTACAGGAAACTGTCTTCTACCTCAGGCGTCCCCATGGAGCCCAGCAGCGCGTCCCTCTCGCTGGTGTTCTCCACCCGGTCTTCCTCTGGAAGAGTTTCTACCGTGTCCTGAGATGTGGAGTCGGCCTCCTCCTCCACAGCCAGAGAGCTGAGAGCGCAAAAAAACTCATTTAAATTTTACTGAAATATACAATTATTTAAGCTTAGCTCAATAAGAACAGAAACTTGTCTTTTTTACTTCCTCTTTTAACCAGGAAATATTTATGTATATTACATGCTGTAAACACAAATTCTAGTTGCAAATGTTTGCACATAATTTTTACTTATGGAGTAAAAATTAACAAATATTTGTTAATGTTAATAATGATAATTTTAATAATGATAATAATATCCTGAGTCTTTTAGATAATGTGGATGTTTTATTTCTAAACTTTGACTTTATTCTTCCAGATCAAAGTGATTCGGGATTTATTCAAATAAATGGGGCTGTTGACCAAACATTTTTCTGTTTTATTTTTTGTGACAACCTGAAACCAAACCACAGAACTAAAGTCCGACCTCGAGAGCATTTTCATAAGCAAAAGAAATTTTAAATAATCAAAAAATGAAAACACATTCAGACCTACATCTTTGTTTGAATATCTCGGTTTAAGTTTGCCAGTTTAAATTCATAATGAAATATGACAAAACAGCTATTTAAAAAAGGGGAAATTACAAACTACTGTAAATTCATGTGGCTAAAAATTTGTCATATAAAGCCGTTGCTTGGCTCCGTGTTTGTATGACCCATAAAAACACATCTCTGAATCCACCTACGTAATACGACTGTCTGAGCTCAACATCTGGATGAGTGGGTGTGTGGTAGAAAAACATAACACACAATCATTTCTCTACCGCTCGATTCTTGCAGGAGGGTCCGTACCTTGCCGGGCTTTCCGACGGCACTTCGGTGAAAACTTCGTCCGGCTTTAGGTCTGGGAGAGGAATGATGTACTCATTGTATGAAGGGATGACTTCCTGTGTGTCCGCCTCGCGCCCGCCGTCTCCAGGCCTCGGGCTCTGGCTGTGACGGCCCGGGAAGGACTGAGTGAAAGGAGAGGGAGAGCTGAAGGCTGGGCTGGCAATTGGAAATGGAGAGGAGAGCCGGGGTTTGGTGCGAGTCACGGCAGGGTGGTCGCTCTTGAGGAAGTTTTCATTCACTTGGTTGTATCTCTGTTTGAAAATGGGGGTAAAGATTGTCAGTCAGAGGAGGGTAGCATGAATAGGAGGTTGATGCAGTGCGTTTACACACATAAACACAGATATACAACATGAAGTTGATTGACTGTTTTGGAAACCAATCGGATGTCAACTGCCTTTTTGAGATGATGTAATTCTTGCAGTTTATCACAATTTACGTTTGTTAGGGACTCCTAAATGTTTTGCTCGTGAAAAAGGATGTTTCATTTGAGTACGTTGGGTTATTTTGCGTCCAGAAAAACACTCCTCAGATTTTTCATGTATTTATCTTATGCATATAGAAGCAAACCTGGAGCTTCGTCATTCAACCAACATTAAGATTTTTAATAATACTAATGTTTTCCAGCCATTCAGTTTTATTTTATGAATTTCTCCCATATGTTTATGAATGCTGTCATGCTGCTTTGCAGTCTGGAGGTACTAGTGAAAAAATATACGTTAGCACACTAACTGTCAACAGAACAGCTTTACAGGACAAGGTCTAATCCTGGAACTGTCTTTTTTTTTATTTGTATAAAAAAAGCAGAAATCCTAGCAGTTTTCTGGCTGTCATGTTGAGTCCATCTTTTCCTTGAAACAATGTGTTGACAAGTTATGGGAAGAGGCTCATGTTCTTCATGCAATCTCCATTATAAGATCCATTTGATTCCATCACTCAAAGTGCCTCCACAGTCCATGATTGTTTCTCTTTAGTTAACCTTGTTTTCTTCCGATTAGGTGTTTAATTCATCGTGGTTTAATTCTCTGGTGGTTTAAATCTCTGGTATGTTAATTCCCTTCGTAGGATTTATTAGTTTGCAGATAAACACCGACTTTCTTTACAGAAAAATGGATCTTCATTTCCTTTACATGCATCTTATGCCTGTCTAAATAGGGAGTATGTGGGTTAGTCATAATTAAAATCACCTTCACAGAATTCCAAGTCTGACATCTCATTGAACTGCAAAGATAGGTCTTTGCAGAAAGCAATTTTAACTTACTTTTGGTATATTTTTATCACACCAGAAGGTTTAGCCATCATTTGCATGTATATATTCTCATGTATATATACTAGATAATTAAATGTGTCCTTAGATGTGTGCAAATTACAGAAAACGTCTCACTGGAGCTCCTTGAAAGAAAAGCGCTTTTAGAAAGGTAAGTCATATTTTGCGGAGAAATCAAATTATTGGATTCAACAATTTTTAACCTTCATGCAATTTTTTTTGTATTTGTGGTTATTTTTCTTTCTTCACGTTACAATTACAAGAGGGCCTTTGTATTCTTTTATAGCTGACCAAAAATGAGAATGAGATCAAATACCTATTTCCTGACACGTAAGTATTTGTTCCTGATCAAAACTGGAGACAAGAAAAGAAAAACTCTTAGCACAGATCAATGGAACTAAATGCTACTCTCTACTAAGTTGCAGATAATATTTGATGGTATGTTCTCATGTAGTCTTTACAGCAGGGTGCCCAAGTCCAGCCCTCAAGAGCTACCGTCCTGCAACTTTTGAATGCATCCATTCACTAGCACACCTGAATCAAGTGGCTGAACTCCCTCATCTGCATTTCTTAGCTCTTAGAGATCTAATATCAGCCATTTGTTTCATGCACGTGTGCAGCAGCAGGGATCCATTTAAAAGCTGCAGGACAGTGGATCTCCAGGACTGGACTTGATCAACCCTGGTCTACAGTTTAAGAAGTAAAATCCAATACAAGTTGTGTACCTTTTTGTAGCTGTCCATCAGCATGTTTCCCACGCTGTGCACCAGGACGGAGAACTCGGGCCTCTTCTCAAATTTCTCATCCCAACACTTCTTCATGATTTCATACCTGCAACATAATCCACATGAAAAAGGTTTCAGTCAGGAAGAAGAGGAATTTTGGGAGGAACAGTGTTAAAGTAACTCACACTTCATCAGAGGCGTGAGCAGGCTTGGCCATCCTGTAGCCTCTCTTCAAAGCACTGTAGAAGATTTCATTCATGGGCAAATCAGGGTAAGGAGTTCCTCCTGCAGGGACAGTTTAAGATAACAAAACAAAGAGAGATTTAGATAGATTTGAAGAACTAAAATATGGGTCATTTTTTTATAGAACAAAGTTAAATTTCTAGAACAGATGTCTGGCAAAAACAGATCGCAAAAGTGCAGCCATATTGAAACAAATATGGCTGAAAGAAGATCTTTCTTTTGCACTTACAGAGGCCGGATTGTGAGCATATTTTTACCAAGCTAACTGTCTCCTTAATGTTCACGGTGGCCTAAAAACTTCATGGGAAGATTGTTTAAAAAAAACAAAAAACTAACTAAACAAAACCTACAATACGCTGAGCAAGGAAATGCTGATTTCAACACTTGAGTGTGACTAATAAGATTTTGACCTGATATGAGTTTTCAAACAGATAGTTATATACATACAGTCGGATGCAGGGTTTGACATTTGCCTCAGTTTAATGTAGCAGGAGAATTCTGGATCTGACTAGAACTCTGACAGGTAAAACTAAAAACATGTCTTTTTCAGACCTTTTTCTTCCCTTTTGCACATTCTGAGTGTGCAGAGTTATGCAATACTGACCCAGAGTGAAAATTTCCCAAAGAAGAATGCCGTATGACCAAACGTCGCTCAGGGTGGTGTACAAATTGTGGAATATACTTTCCGGTGCCATCCACTTCAGGGGTAGGAATGTCTAAATGAAAAAAGAAAAAGAAAAAGCACACAAACGCGCTTTCAGAAATTAAAGAATATTTTAAAAAATGATGAAATTAGCAAGGGTAGAAAGATTTTGCTTGTAGTTTTTCCTTAGTATTGTACAGTCCTTCTGCTTACTGTATGACATTTCAGTACAGTAAAATATTATTTTGGTTTGCGGTGGACAACAAGATGGGCATAAATGTCTTGTTAGTTAAGAAATATTTTTGACCGGCATTACATGCACATAAAAGAGATGATGAATAGAAATAAACTTCTGTATGTTTTTAGAGCACTAAACAGCAAACTCTGTTTGGATGTTTTGTGTCGGTTCTTGTTAAATGAACCTGTAGCATTAAATGTTTCAATGATTGAAACAAAATTGGCCAGTAAAAAACCTGATCTTTAACAATAAGATTTACTGCAACTGATTAATTGGCTTCTTACGCTGCCTTTGGAGATGTAGTTGGAATCATGCATGATGTCTCTGGCCAGGCCAAAGTCACAGATCTTCACCAGCTTCCCTTCACAGATCAATACATTCCTGGCTGCCAGGTCACGATGGACACACTGTGGGGGAAACAAAGGGAGTCAATCAAACCTTACCTGTCAGTACATCAAGTTTCAGACCTTATTTAATTGGAAACATTATGTTGAACACCCTACATTCTTTGAGGCCAGGAAGTCCATTCCCTTTGCAACCTGGTAACTGAAGCCTAGCAGATCGTCGTAGGTGAGGGTGGGAGAGTTGCCAATCACCAGATCCTGTCTGCCCCCACCTTACAGAGGAAACAGGGAGAAACAATCAATGGGAGACCAGAGATGATCCGTTTCAGGGTTTATAATGGCTGACCTACAGTGAGATGCTGTGATTGTATGATGTGACGCTCTTATATTGTTTAAATCTTTGTACGCTTCGTCCAAATGAAACCGCATTGTCTGATGTATGAAGAAATTTATCAACTATGACGAGCAACCAATGGTTACTGGATAACTCCACTTTATATGCATCACAGTCATTTATTTTTTTTTTGCTTTGTGCTCATAATCCAGAATTTGTCATGCTTTTGTGTTACTGGAAAACAGATTCTTCCCACTACTCTCCAGAGTTGCTTTAATGAAATCATTTATGTGTGGACAGGCTGCAGTCACACCTTGTTCCTGGTAGAGGTCCTGCTGGTAGGGGGATTCATATGGAGACGGCTGGATGTCTGCATATTTAATGGTGTCCAGCTGTTCCTGCATAGGCACGTAGAAGGAGGGCTCATCTTTGCTCATGTCCATGTATCCTCCATCGCTCTCACTTCCAAAGGACACATAACTGGAAGAAAAAATTATTTGGGGGGTGGGGGCAGTCAAGTGACACAATTAGCAGCCACCCCATCACATGCAACATCTGTAACAACTGCAGTCACGAGATAAGTGGGGGTGTCCCTGATCTATCTGGAGCTATATAACTTGCCACGACAGAATTTTATGGATAATAAAGTAGAGACTGTGCAGCTCTGAATGCATTTTCTCTGCTCCTCTCACCCTTTTCTCTGGCTGAGAGGGGTACTTCCTCTGGAGATGATGCAGCCACTGTCCTGGTTCTTCTCAGCGTAGTGCTGCAGGAAGGTGTGCTTGTTCCTGTGCAGGTAGTCCACTAGGTCACCATAGCGACAGTACTCAGTTACCAGGTAGAGAGGGCCTAAGAGGCAGAAGCAGAAAGAAAGAGGTGTTGACATAATACAGGAAAGGCTCTACATAATAAAAGAAAGGCTCTTATAATGCAATCAAGTAAAAAACAAAAACAAAAAAAAAACATCTTAAATCTTTTGAACCAACACAAAGTAAAACATAACTCTGAGCAGAAGTAAAATGATCGTTTTCACATTTTTCTACAAATCAAACACCCCCATAGCCTTTACAAAACAGTCAGTGTCATATAATTTTATTTGACCAGCTGTCGTAGTAAAAATCACCATGTTTGGTGCAGGCTCCGAGCAGATTAACAATGTTGAGGTGAGGTCCCAGGTGACTCATGATCTTCAGCTCAGACATCAGGGCCTGAGTCTCACTCCTCCTGGCTGTGGCTGAATGAGAGCAGACAGGAGACAGGAGCAAAAATGTGTTTAAAAGTGGAACAGTGTGAGATATGAGAACCTAGCATAGAGAGAGCAGGGGTCGCCATGTTTTTGCCAAACAGCCTCAAAACCCTGCGAGCTAAAACCTAAATGAGGCTGGCACCAAAACTAAAGCTCAGCAGGCCCGCGGATCTCTCTGAGCTCACAGGAACATGGAGCTGGTGTCACATTATCTGACAGCCACACAGGGGTCTCCTGTTGTCACTCTCACAAACTATGCACATGGTTCTGCGCTGTTTTTTTTTTTTTGCTTTTCTTTTCTCTTTTTTTTTTTTTTTACTTTGTGTGTCTTACATTTCAGCATTTTCACTGCCACCTTTGTGCTGGAGTGGGAATGCGTGAGACCGTAGGCAGTTGCCTCGACCACCCTGCCAAATGCTCCTGATCCAAGCGTGCGACCTGAAACACAAAAACGGGCTCAGTGGGACGCAGAGTGAATGGAGCACACATCAGACCAAAAGGCAAAAAAAAAAAACTCCAAAAAACACTTCATTATAATCTCAGCATATCATTTTTAAAGAAAATTGAATTTTAAAGTGCTTATGATGGATTAAAGAGAACTTTTCGTCGTAAGTGGACGTCTAACTGGGAAGGGATCTGATGTTTTCGGATAAGCAGCGCGGTTTCTAACTTTTAGAGAAGGCGTCCGACAAGAAAACTTTAAAAAAGCAGCTTAGGAGTGAAGATGGACTGAAGCCAGTGAGACAGGTTTCAAAAGCTTCATTATGTATGCAGTAGCTGACTGCGTGCAGACAACCCAAACCACCAACATAAGTAAAGCCTTGGAGGGACACCTCCAGTTTAAGCTGTTTTCCTTTGAGCTACAGGAAGAATAACAGCGGTCTGTTTAGAGCAAGAAAAGGGAATGGCAATTTTTTTTTGCAGCCACAGAACAAATTTTTCTAACAAAAACTCTGTTTAAAACCCTTTTAGTTAACCTATCAACAATACAATCAGGAAGGAGTATTACACTTTCATTAGATTATATTAATGTTTCTAATAAAATAGTTAAATTATAAAATAAATTATCTACGACTGTCTGTAGGTGTTTATACTTATTATTTTAAAAGGCGCTTTTACATTTTTGCTGTCGTCACTTGGATCTAATCCAATCTTAAATAATAATTTGGATTATTTGTAACTTTAGAAATGGAGAAATGAGTCTGAAATACACAAAGGAATACATAACATTTTAAAAAAAAACAATCAATTGTTTGTTTTTGTTGTTTTAACAATTTAAAAAATTGATTTTAGAAAATCCCTCCACTATTTTCTGAAGATATACTCATTTTATTGTATTTCTTTTTTTTTATTTATATTTTCAGAAAAGCTGAAAATATGGCTGATAATTGCTGCCTAAAACAATTTGGTGAATCTAGGCACTAGGTTTTTCTGGCTAAGAAAATGCATAAAGAAAGCCACTGAGGCCCGAAACTTTAAAATAAACAAACATGTTTACTTTACAAAGTCATTTAATAGCTCATTTAGGTCTCAAAAGGCACTAAGTGTAAATGACACCTCCAGCAAGGCTGGAGGTGTCATTTACACTTAGTTTCACTTTCATGTTGTGACACTTGGGAGTTATAATGCCTTGCATTACCTTAACTTATATATATATATATATATATATATATATATATATATATATATATATATATATATATATATATATATATATATATATAACCCAAGTGGCTGATATCAGTAAATCCTACCAATGGCTGGAAAAAGCTGGACTCAAGGACAGCACAGAGGCCCTCATCCTGGCAGCCCAGGAACAGGCCCTAAACACCAGAGCAATAGAGGCCCAGATCTACCACACCAGACAAGACCCAAGGTGTAGGTTGTGCAAGGAGGCCCCTGAGACAGTCCAGCACATCACAGCAGGGTGCAAGATACTGGCAGGGAAAGCGTACATGGAGCGACATAACCAAGTGGCAGGCATAGTGTACAGAAACATCTGTGCAGAATATGGACTGGAAACCCCAAGATCAAAGTGGGAAACACCTCCAAAGGTGGTGGAGAACGCCAGAGCTAAGATCCTGTGGGACTTCCAGATCCAGACAGACAAAATGGTAATGGCGAACCAACCAGACATTGTCGTAGTGGATAAACATCAGAGGAAAGCCGTTGTGGTAGATGTAGCAATACCAAGTGATTGCAACATCAGGAAAAAGGAGCACGAGAAACTAGAGAAATACCAGGGCCTCAGGGAGGAACTGGAGAGGGCCTGGAAGGTGAAGACCACAGTGGTGCCTGTGGTCATCGGGGCCCTCGGGGCAGTAACCCCCAAACTGGAGCAGTGGCTACAACAGATCCCAGGAACATCAGACATCTCAGTCCAGAAATGTGCAGTCCTTGGCACAGCCAAGATACTGCGCAGAACCCTCAAGCTCCCAGGCCTCTGGTAGAGGACCCGAGCTCAGAGGATAAGAACCACCCGCGGTGGGTGAGAAGGGAATTTTTATATATATATATATATATATATATATATATATATATATATATATATATTATATATATATATATATATATATATATATAGACACAACTGAAATTCAACCAGTTTGGGCTTTTAGGTGAAGTGTACCGTCCTGTCTAATGATTATTAAAATTCATTCATCCATACGTCGTCAGTGTTTAAGCAGATGTAGCGCTGCAGGCAAAACTCACCCAGCACCAGGTTTTCTCTGGGCATCTCCCACGCCAGGTCATAGGGCAGATGGATGGGGTCCACGTAAATGTACTCATGTCCATCCTGGCTCACAGACTCTATCACCTTCCATCTGATTTCATAGCGAGGTTTCTGAGAGAAAAGCCAAAGATGGAGGAACATCTCACATATTTTCAATAACCTGGAATATGTTCTCTTTGCACGTGTGTGCTTGGAATAACTGGAGTGGGATAAGCGGGTTCATGCATGTCGTACCTTCCTCCAGACAGCGATGAGGATGATTATGGACAAGATGACAATGACCACTAAGGCCAGAACAGCAGCCAACACTGCCACCTGGGAGAACCAGGCTGCAACAGAAAAGAAGCACCAGAAACATTGAGACAGCGCAGAAAATGTGGTAATAGATAGATAGATAGATAGATAGATAGATAGATAGATAGATAGATAGATAGATAGATAGATAGATAGATAGATAGATAGATAGATAGATAGATAGATAGATAGATAGATAGATAGATAGATAGATAGATAGATAGATAGATAGATAGATAGATAGATAGATAGATAGATAGATAACATTTCCCAGGGACACCTACTGCTGGACACCAGTTTGATGTCCCTCGTGCTGACGAGCCCGGGCTGGTTGACGGCCTCGCAGCGAACTGTGACCTGCTGAGGCTTGTAGAAGGTCACCTTGCTCCTCACTTCGCTGACCTTGCGCACCTGGTTGTAGCTGACGTCGGTTTGGATGCTCACCACGTCCGGTTGCGGCTTCAGCGGCTGCCATGCCGCCGTCCTGTTGCTGCACCTGAAAGCGAAGTCACCCGAGCTGCGTCAACAAAGCTGCTGACGCCAAAACCAACACATTCTGAACGGATGAAGTGATCCGCGCGAGGTCGGCCCTCTAGTGTTAGTTCCGTGCCGTTGCAGGTGCGGTGACTCACTTGAGCATGCTGTCGCAGCTGTACCACTGTATGGTTGGGGCTGGAAGGCCTTCAGCGACGCAGATTGCCGCCTCACTCGTCCCTGGGAGATGTTGGTCGGTCAGGTCTTTAATCTGAGCAGGAACTGCACGTAAAAGATTGAAGCAGACATTATGACATCAGCAAGACTTATTTTGAAACCCTTTTTAAATAGGTGGTTTTACTTGTGAGAAAAAAAAAAACAACAAAACAAAACAATGCATCTTCACACCTCGGACTTCCAGGTCAAAGAGAACTTCCCTCTTGTCGTCTCCATTGGAAATGATGACCGTGTAGAGGCCATTCTGCTCAGTCCTCACCCTCACCAGTGTGAGAATGGTCACATACCTGGGGCAAAACAAGCACGAAAAGAACATGGAGGATTTTGACGCACATCACTGGTGAACTAATAGAACTGAAAGTGAATAGCAGGTATGAGAGAATTTGTCCCATATGACTTCATGTCAGCCTCCAAAACAGCTTGCATTCCAGCTCCACTATGTTGACTTTTAACAATTTAGGTTGAAACCAGTCTTGTATTTTGGAAATGATATTAATATTTTGGAGTAATCAAGGAATCTTGACTTAAATCTGAAAGAGAATCCATGGAGGCCGCAAATGATTAGCCTGTCAACCGCAAAGACTTGGACAACTGCAAAGGTTTGTTCATTGTGTTGCCAATAAAGATTTGTCCATTAATTATTGAGAGGAAAACAATATTGTTGTTTAGTGTCCTTCACTGCAGTATATGATTTACACATTACTGAGCTTAATTCTTCATTTGAAAGTGTGTAAAATGGGAAAAGCGCAGCTCCTTGAGGGCCATTTGTCTGAAAGGCATTAGGGAGTTGTGACAGGTATTTGGTGTTTATGGTTCCTATGTGTTGACAGATGAAGTTCTTCCCTCTGGAGAGTATTATATTTCTCTCTGAGGAGGTCTCACTGTGTGCTGACTGACAGGACCTAGATGTGTGGATTGCTTAAATCAAACAGGATATTGAACACCTCACATTGCAGCTTTGTTGCATATGTGTTTCTAGAAACATGGCACAGCTGCAAGCTCAGGATGGATGTTCTACCTTATTTCATGATCCTGTCTGACGGTGATAGCTTTGTCTCCCTTGATGGTGGTCCCGTCTTTGGTCCATCGAACCTGAGGGGGAGGGTAGGCCTCAATGTCCACTCTCAGCTCCACGTTCTCCTGAAGCTTGGCTGAAATGTTTTGCCGCTGAGCAGGTTTCACCGCCACAAAACCGTGCTCTGATGGAAAAACAGGTCAGCGGGTGAATGATCTACAGAATGACAACTTAAATAACAGAATTATTCTGCAGAAATCACTTTAATCTATAAAAGCCATCAGACATTTTGCTTGTCAACTCGTTCACTGATGAATAATCATTTGAGGAATAGTACCTCCATTGGTTGCTATGCATACTCATGGCAGTCACCAGTTCACTGGATCAATATAAGGCGAATAACTATGCATACAGATACTTACACGTAAATGCAAATTTTATTCATACCTAAAATAACATGCAAAATAACAAGCCATCACCGGGATTTGAACCAGCTCACATTGCTGCCTTTCAGAAGAACTCATTTGCAAGTCTTTACTTTTGCAAAGTTCTGCATGCTAATATTGGTCCTTGGTGTGCGTCAGTGGCTCTCAAAGTGTAAAGAAGTTGAAAATACTTCATAGGTATTACTGACAAAATATTTAAATAATAATAGTGCAAACCTTTCTGGTTGGCAGGACAGATAATCAAATCTTAAAGCCAGTCTGTCTATTAAATTATTCATAATTTATGCCATTCATACTGTTTGGGCATATTTGTCATGTTACAACTGGAAACGTCAATGTATTTTACTAATATTCCATATATTTGTGTCAACATAGTTTTGTTTTTTTTAACAATAGGGACTTCCGTTCCCAATAGGACATTCATACTTTTTATAGCTACTTTGAAAATATTCATTAGGAGTCTTCATGGACAACATTCTGTTTTTAGTATTTGTCAAATTCAAGATGAATATAATTTAATACCAACTGAGTCCTTTGGCTCTGTTTGGATTTTTGGGCTTAAAGTACTACTGAAGTATATGTGTTTCTGACCAGAGACACCTGAATGTGTTACATACCAGAAAAACTAAAGGGACAGCAACAGACTTCCTTATGTGGTGTCTTTCATCCCTACAGAGCAATAAAACCAATGAAAATAACAAATGAGCTTTTTTAAGTTGGGCCTATTTCTATTTGGGTCTGTTTGTGTTTCTTCACTAAAAACAGCAGCTGGTAATATCGGTGTCCGTTGCTAACTCCTGCTGTCAGGACATGGTCTTCGTTTCCATTAATGTGTCCAGTTAAAACTAAAATATGTCCTGCTCCCCTGTCTTTATTTTCAACACACTCTATGCCTCACTGCAGAGTGAGTAAGCATTCATAGACCCAAAGTGTATGCAGTGATGGTCAAGAGACAAAGTCTAGAATAAATTGTGCAGTATGAGAAACCTTGTTTTTACTGGCTTTCAGCCTGCTGTTGTAAGTAGGTGACTTTATGTGCCTAGTTAAATACGCTTCCACCTCCAGTCTATATAAAGCTGGCGTGTGCTTTGGTTTGCAGGTGTGTTTTTGAGGGTTTCACTCCGGGATCTCCCACTTTGTCAAAAAGTTTATTTCAGATCCAATCCATAAAAATAAATAAAAACGCTCTTTGCTTCTTCCAGATACAGGTCGTCTCTATTCTTTACCTCCCAGTGTTGATAATAACAACTATTCATTTTGTGGCGAGTGAGGCACAATAATAATCCATTCAGCATCAGTTTGTTTGAATTTTGTGTGTGTTTCTAACCGAGCACGGTGATGTTGACGCCTGAGGAAGCTGTGATGCCCTCCACCACTTCTTGGGCGTGGCACACGTAGTTTCCGCTGTTCTCCACCGTAGTGCGAGGGAAGGTCAGACAGGAGTGCATCTTCGGGTAGAAATACATTTGTGGTTCAACGTTAACAGCCTGTAAAAGGGAGGAACAAAACAAAATAACATCATTTCATTCTCATTTCCTCTCATCTAATGCCTTTTGAGCAATCCTGTTCTGTAATGGAAACATAAAAGCTAGTAAACTGTCTGTTGCTGCAACTTTCACTTTGTTTCATATGCACAGCAGTCATTTTGAACATTAAACCTGGGGCTCAATAAGCATCTTTGGGTTTTTAAGGAATTCTGAATTCAGTAATAGTATTTGTTGTCATTCTGACTGGGAACTTGGAGAATCTAACTTTCAAGTACAAATACAATCAGCAAAAGCATTTCCAAAAAGAAACGTGACTGAAATATGTTGTTTCATATGTTGTTTCAGCAAAAGGGAATCTGTTGGTGGTGACTTGTACAACATCTGCATGAGACAATCACTTCAACTCACGATGGTTTACTAGGTAAAGCTGAAACAAATACTGAAAACTCTGTAGAGCTTCCCAACATGCAACAACATGTGTGAAGAAATGATCACTTGGTCATGTACACATTGAATGTTTTTCTAGCAATATTACCACAGAATCCAAACTGAGGCGTGTCGCTACATCTTGTTCCCATTTGGGCTCAGTTATGACGCCGGAGAGAAATCGCAAAGGGGGATTTGAACAAAAGCGCTTGTTCTGCTCCACTCCTACTCACCACGGTGTGTGGAATATCCCAAGAAAAATACACCAGCTCCACTCCGTGCACCGTGCAGTTTATAGTCAGCGGCTCGCCCTGCTTCAGGACCGTCTTTGAACTGTTGATGTAAGGGTTGATGTCTTCGGTCACTGGGATGGAAAGAGAGGTGCAGAATAGGCATGATGGCAAATTGGTTCAGTCACCAAATTGTTTGGTGAAGAAACTTTAATAATTACAAATTAAATCAGATAAAATGAAGATCTTAACACAATATTCTCATCTAATGATTTATGGCAATGCTTGAGCTATGGCTGCTCCTGTTTAGTTTCTGAAAATCTTAAAAAAATATACACAATGACCTTCAATAGCCGGTCTATTAATCTGCATAATTAGGGACAGGCTCTTTTTATTATTATTAAAACAGCTGTAAGGTTAGTATGATCTTCAATCAATTATTTGCAAAACTGTCCACAGAGAATTTTACCTAAAAAAAAACATACCGAATACACGCAAAACAATGATTTAGTTTTTGATTTGAACTGAATAAAAAGCGAGTGGTAGTGGTAGTGGGTGTTTTTTTTTTAGCTGCACTCCAACCTGTAATGCTGATGACGTTAAACTCCTGAGACTCTTTGACCTCCCCATTCAGCTCTCCAAGGCACACGTATGTTCTGTCCTCCAGCTGCGCACTGTACCCCTCACTCGGTACATAATGCCCTTCGACGGGGCTTTTGGTGTCCCACTCATACAGGATGACAGTGATGTTTGGGTTGGTGGCCACACAGGGGATGATGCTTTCGTCACTGATCTTCGTCACCATGCCGTGGGTGCTCTTTACAAACCAAACTTCAGGATCTGAAGAAAGAGGTGACTTGTAAGTTGACAGTCAGAGTTAGTGCAGGAGGTCATACTCAAGGGAAATGAGGCGTACCCTACCTGGGACAAAAACTGCCACTTCCTTTATCTCGCCAGAGGTATCATCAATGCACTGATACACACCAGTATGATTCCAATTCACACTTGTTAGGTTCAGAGCAACCGACGTGGCATCAAGTTCAAAGAATTTGTATCTTGATTTCATAGTATCGTCTAGCTGATTCAGGTAGTCAGTTGAATCTTCCCTCTTAAGCGCCCAGTTTGCCTGGCTGGAGCCGGAGCAGATTAGGGTGAGAGACGAGCCTCGGGCCAGGACAAACTCTTTGTCATCAGGGATGATCTCCAGGCTGTGTACTTCTTGGCAGAAATGCACCAAAGCTGCAGTTTGCACAAGTATGTAAGAGGAGGGTGTCAAAGAGATAGCAGAAGAAGTTCAGAGGTTAAATCAACAATGTAAGTCAGATCCTGTCCAATCTATGACTGTTGAAGGATGTCAATGGTCTGGAGCAGTTGAGAGGGAGGATGAAGACGACGACGTGTCAGAGACCGATAGACACAAAGTGAAAGAAGCACCATTTATCTTTTGCATGAAGAATTAAGTGTTATCAGTTCTTTATTAATTGGGGGAAAGGTCATAGGTTAATAAACAAATCTCACCCTACGTTTTGGCACACTGAATAATTTCCTTAAAGTAAGTGTAACATTGTATAAGTTAATGTTTTGCTTTGTAAACTGATCAGACTCTCTAGGATCTAATTTTTTAACATTTTAGTTAAAAGATTATGTTGCTGGGATAAATAATGCATATTTGCACATTTTATCAAGAGTCCCAATAACTGTTTTGTTTTTCACATCCCATTTTTTATTTCTGGAAACAAAAACCTCTGAAGGATCTTCGTATGCATTTTCACTTCTTGTTTGTCAAGAGAAACTGAACACCAACCTGTCAAAGCGACCATCAGGTGGAGCACAGACGCTATCAGCCTCCTCATTGTGGCTGCCTTGTGACCCCACTATTCTGCAAAAAAAAGATGGTGCAATCATAAAGTAAGTCTCTATGATTCATGCCCCTCAAAGTGTTGTGCACAAGAAAAACTATAAATGTACATGGTTTTTTAAAATGTGCAAAAATGAAGCCCAAAATTAACAAAATATAAGTCAAAAATACTCTTTGTAAAAAAAAAAAAACAACTTTTGAAGTAATTAATGGAACAGTTTGAATAAATATTAAGTTCATAAGCTTTGGCATACTGTTAATTGTTAATTGATACTAAGTATGAAAATGAAGGATTTATATGCCTTCTCTTTTTGGTTTGGTCAAGCAGCCCAACTACTCAGTTTTGAAAAAGCTGAAATCTTCCAACAATGTATTTTAATATAAATACATAGGGAGAGAGAGTTGTAAAGAAAGCATTACCATTTATCATTTACAAGGTGACTTGAGACAAAGCGTGGATCAGATTTTTCTGCATTTTTAGCATTAAAAGTTGAATTTAGTGATGCCATGTAACTTAGATGGGGTAAATGTTTTTGACAGTTTTTTAAGGTGAAATTTTTAGGGTTAAATGTGATTCTTTTTCAAACCTCAGACTAAATATCTAAGTCTTTACCCAGTAATCTCATTCACTTTTTTTCCATCACTGCATCTCATTTCAACTCTTGGTTGTAATATTAAAATGTTAGTTTTGTTTAAAAAAATTGTTGTTCTTCTGTTTGTTCATCACAGAAGAACAAAATGTGGAAAAAGCTCTAGATGTTCTAGATGTCCAAACTGTCCACCTGATATGTTTACAGTCATTGTACCCCAAAAAGCTCTTGTGTATTTATATTATGTTATTGCACATGTTCCAGAATTGCTGAATGACTGATTGCAGTGTGAAATGTTTTGGGATCCTCTGGATTTAATAATATGCTGTACAAGTACAAAGTAAAAGAGCAAACCTGGGCAACTTCTCCGACGAGAGCTCACTAAGGGTGCATGAAATGTTGCACTTAATTATTGAATAAAAAGAACATGATTTATCTCGGGTTGCTGATAGTTTTCATAAGAGCAGTGGCCTAGTTTGGAAAGCAATCAGACTATTTAACAAATATCCATCAAATTGAGGAAAGTAACAGAAAAAAGCCCAAGTTTTTATTGCATCAATGATCACGCACAGATTCACAAGCGTGACAAAACAACTTTAAAATCATGGCGGCTTGACATATGCTGCTCTAGCTCAAATTAAGTGACAAAATGTGTGAGAGAACACTCTGTTTTGCTTGTAAAGCTTAAAGGCGAAATAAAACAAAGTATGTGATCCATCATGAAGCTGTTTTCTTTCTTGGCTCCTGAGCTAGTCTGGAGGTATTTGATGCCTCGCTGCACCAGGACAGAGCGGCAATGTGCGTCTCCTTTTGTTCCTGGTCCGCCAACATCCTGCACCCTCACAAACCGGTCAGCGTGTGCATAACCTGGACAATGCTATGTCCAAGTTATTCTGGGGTCATGCTGAGCCTTTAATTGGTTTTGGTGTAAACCAAAGTGAAAATGAAGGGATTCATATATGCCTCTGAATGAAGCAAATTGGCTTGGGATATCATGTTGTACACTGATGCAAATGCAACATCGCAGATAAACTGAAATGACTTTTTAGTGCTACAGACCTTGTAACTTCGCACAGCTGAGAAGGCCAGAGGATAAGGCGAGTGAGGGTGTGGAGGGGTGTTTTGTTGTTATGTTTGAGGGGGGGGTTAAGGCCGGCTGCACGCACACGTCTGGAAACAGTTAAGGATGGATCACAGGCCTGTACGCAAGAGGGTGGGAAACAAAAAGGGGGCGGAAGAGTGAGCCTTGGGAAGAGCGTTGGTGGAGGAGGAAGAGAAAGAGGAAAAAGAAATTGTGAAATGTTTAATTTTTTATTTATTTATTTTTTGCTTATGTTGCACAAACTTACAGCCTCTATTTTAAGACTTTGTGCTATTTTTATTCGTTATGTAAAAACAGCATGTTTTGACATTTTCTCAGCTGTCTAACTGATAAGTGTTTCAGGGGTTTACATAGATATCAGGTATAAAACAGCTGAAATCTCCATAACAGTTTGGCACACATAAATAAGCCTGAAGTCAGTCTGTTACTCAAACCAGATACAAGTTTGTCTCCCTAAATTAACAGCCTCTGGCACTTCCGTTCCCAAAGCAGAAAGCTCAAAGCTCTTGAGCAGTTCCAAAAAACACGGCTGGTCCATTTCCTCCCCCGCCTCCTGGTTCTAATAAAATGAGGTGAAGGAAAGGCGGATGGATAATGAGCAGAAACATACAAACTTCTAGATTCTCATTGGCACCAAAAAACACTCGACATATGGACACACATTAGATTACAACATGGATGTACTCTTACACAAAAACACACACAGAGAGAGACCTTCCCTCCTTTTTCTGTTTTTGTCACTGATGTCTGTGTACAGTTCATGTTCCCACAGCATTAATCTAAAACTTTCCCAGGACCGCCGATCCACATGGGACCCTGCTGGTGATGACGGCAAGAGTGGAGGGGTCGCTTTGTCCCAGGGGGCCCAGCAGCAGCAAGCTGCAAGGGTCCGTGTCGTGAGGAAGCTATTCGTCAGCGCTCAAAATAAAGCCCCTAACCTCACTGTCAGTGACAAGAGCTTTGAACGACAATAGCCAAGCGACGCCAAAGGCATGTGTTACTTGGCATGGTCAGAGCTAACAAATCATATTTTAAATGGTAACAGTTTGACAAAATAAGCAAAACTCTTATGGTCAGAGTTTTAGAGTTCATGCTTGTGCAGTTCCTTGGGAAAGTGTTGGCTTTTCTAATTTAGTCACATTCAATAAAAAAACATTTTCAAAAATTACTTTATATGATTTTATGAGCAACACAAAGCACTACATAATTCTGATTATGAATATTTTGCCACATATTTTGCATAATTTATCTCTGAACTTTGACTGGGCCATTCTGACACATGAACATGATTTGAGCTGAACCAGAAGTTATCACACCTTCTACAATAAATCTAAAAGAGGTATAAACAGTCTCAGCCAAAATCAGGTTTGAACATTTTTCAATTTATTATATCAGACCAGGATATTTCACCAGGATCCTAATAATAGAAGGAAGCCATCAGAAGTTTTTCCTTCAACATGGTTTTACCTAAATCAGTTCGAAGCAGTTCTGGTTGTTTGATTAGGGGTGTTATTGTTCTGGAAGGTTAAAGCCTTTTTGGAGCCTTTTACAGTGCATTCTCTGAGGATTTATATTATTTTATCTCCAGCAATTTTTCCCATCAACTCTGACCAGTTTTCTTGTTCCAGTGAAGCAACACATTCCACAGCGTGACACCCCAGCCACTTTCCACCATGGGGATGGTGCGTTCAGGGTGATGTGTACTTTTAGCTTTCTTTTCCACATAGTGTTTTGAGTCTGAACAGACTTGACCAAAAGGTCTGTTTGCTGTGGCCCCTACGGAGCTTGAATCACACTACAGACGGGACGTTTTGTCATTTAAAAAACATGTATCACAATCATTGCACAACTTTGCATAACTTTGCATTAATAACATTAATACCACAAGAGAAAATGTGAACATGTTCTAGTTTAATTACATAGTTTAGCCAGGTACTGTGCATTTGAGATTAAATAGTGGAGAAAAAAATCCATATTTAGCCTAAATGTGCAGACTTTTGTAGTCTTTCAAAGAACCAGTCGGAGAAGCAATCTTAAAAGATTATGGAGCTTAATGACATAAACAGAGGGAATTCTGCACAGAAGTCAAGCAGCATGAAATGACTTCTATAAAAAATGCTTGAAAGCTGTTTGATCCCTTAACCTCAAGGATGCTTTATGGCCGAGCCACAACAACAGAGTCATTTACAGTAAGGAATGTCCACAGTGTCCACAAATAAAGCCGGGTCACGCCAAATCATCTTAATATGAGCTCTCATAAAGTATCTGCAAAACATGTCCCCAGCCAGATGTTTATTGTTGTCATTTAGGTCTTTGGATTGGGCCACCACGATCCCGATGTAATCTTGGAGGTCAGAGGAAAAACAAACTGTGTTTACTCCAGCGATGGCACAGCAATCAGCAGAAGGGATACACTTCTATCCCTGCACATGAATTTTCCCACAGATGCTGGGAATTTGGCGGTTTATCGTAAACAAACTCTCTACACTCAAAGTGTCACCAGCTAACGAGAAAAGATCGCTGATGTCGACCTCAGCGGGAGGCCCAGGGCCCACGCTCTGCCTCAGGATGCAGCTAAACCTGCTCCTGGGATTTGACACATACATAGTGAGGCTGCAATGTTTTACTTAAACATCTGGCAGTGATAAAGCGGAGCTCGATAAGGTGGGAACCTTTGTCCAAAGAGCATTTGCAGCCAATTGTGTGAATTAGTGCATCCCAAGAGGGGAATGCTTGCACTTGGAAGAAGTGGGGTTGGGGGAGGCAATGCAATCCATAACAAAAGCAAAAGCAAACTCCTCACAGGCTGCAGCTGGAGGGATCTGACTTCCGGCACTGGGAATTTTCTTGGTCCTGTGTGGGTGTGATGCATCCCTGACACAGCGCACTGTCAAAACCACAAACCAAAGACTTACAGACAACAAGGACGCCACAATGAGTGGAAGACCAACAGTGATGAAACTCAAAACTTCTTCGCATAACAAAACGCACCAGAAGAAATCTTGACTCACAATCAGAGGACCGGAGAAACAAGAAGACCAAAACAAAGCAAAGTGAAGCGTACCATCAAATGCATGAAACGGCCAATGACAGAGCATGACAAGCGAATGAAACAGCAAAAGGAATACTGCACCCTCCACCAGACTGTGGAAAAAAAGAGCGAGGAACCATGCAGACAAATGGAATAATCTTTATGGGAAAGAAAAAATCTGAGCAGATTGGGGCAGTAGAAAAAGTGCACAGAGTCTGAGATCACAGACATTAATGTTTACTCTGCTTAAGTGAGCAGGAAGCTGAGATCTGCAAAACAAACATCTCCAATTTAGCGGGTCATGTCTTTCCAAGAAAAACAATTAAACCTCACAGACTCTGACACTGCCTTATCAGAGATACTGATAATATCTGGGCATATTTACATGCATAGATACATGGGATATACATCTATAAAATCTAATAAAGATAAAACATTGTAATTAATTTATGGCTATCTATACTTTGAGAGAGCCAAGCAGCTGTGTGGGATTTTTTTTTTTTTTTTACAAAGAATCTTTGTTAAAACAAATTTCTTTTTTTATCTCTCCTCCTGGACTGACTATCCTCCCCCCAGAGGACCTTTTGGTCCTCCAGCAGCAGACCCGCAGTGCACTGTTCCCAGCCCTGGAGGCTGCAGGGTCTGCAAAGTGTAACAGGACTTAAACAGCTTTACATTAACAACGCTGCAATAAATAATGAAACTGTGTTAGCCTGAGAACAACTACACTGTGCTGCAAACAAACTGTCAGATTAAGTGACATATACGCAGTTAGAAAACCTTTCAGGCAGCAGCTGAAAGATTCAAAAGAAAACAATGGCACTTCCCTTTCAAAAGTTATTTGCTTTAGTACATTTTGTGGGGAAAAAATGGCGATTAAAGCACACTGTATTTGTATATTGAGTATTTGAAGTTGGTTAAACAAGCTCCAGTTTCTTCCCACCTAAAGATCCTAATCTAAGACGAGAATATTTAACCCTTTAAACGGAGGCGAAAAAGGCACAGTATTCAAACAAACTAGATTTGCCCCCTGGATGGGAACCTGCCAGTTAAGGAGTAAAACAACATTGTCCTTTTGAGTGTCATATCTTATTTCATTTTCCATGGGATGTTTATTTTAATATGTAATTTTTTTAAAAGGAAGGTTTAAACCGTTTTTCACAAATGTATAAGAAACCAACCTTTTGTAACACATTTTACTAATAGACTCACACAATTAAATCAGCTTTATGTTTTTGATTCAATGAAGAAATATTTCAACTATTAGCATTAAGTATATAAAAAAGCCACAAATTAAATGTTTTTTTTTTTTTTTCCAGAAGTGGTAGATTGCTAGAATAATAATCAGAGAAGTTCAGCTGGAGAAATGCTGAGTACTAGCTTTTTACTTTTTGACATTAATTAAACTGCCTATTTATTCATTAATCAATTTGTTTTTCCAAATATTTTGTTTCCCAACATAACTGTGAAAGGCCTTTGTACGTAATAAAGTTTATTAGTCTCTAAATGAGATGGTTGTGGTTGATCAAATGAGCCACCAAGCTTGACTTGCAATGTTTTTGCTTAGGCTGTATTTGGACAGTTCAATTTTAGTGGACATGATTTCCTGTCCTAAATAAAGTCAAGGACAGGCCATCCTTAAGTCGCCATGAAAAGAAGGTTTGTGAATCCTTCTTTTCCAGTATTTATAGGGGTCAATCTAAACTCTCCCATATCTACCATCAGAGCAGTAATTCAAAGGTTCACAACAAGTGAAACTGTCCTGAGTGGGGGTTTAGCAGGAGGCTTATCCTCATGCTGTTACCACAGAGTGGACAACAGCAAGGAAAATAAGAAAATGCAATTTATTTTAAGGGTGTTGCACATATACTCACGGGAGTGTAAATAATATTGGATGGTGTATATAAATGACAAGTTTGATTTCATTAGAATACAATGTTATTCCATTTTAGAGTTTATAAAATGTGGTCTAGAAAAGGCATAAGTAAGGCAGATTAAAATAGTGTGATGTGTTAGGTTTCTTTTTTTTTATTAGTTTCTTGGTCATGATTTGATCATTTGCAGGGATGAAGCAGTCCAAAAACACAGAGACCTTGGAACACACATGATTAGAAACAGAGGTTGATGTGAGAATCATGACACAGGTGAGACATTTATTCACCTTAAGGGCTGAAACAACAGCTGGAAATAATTATGGAGAAGGGAAGACACAGATGAGATAATGCTGCGGTCCAGTTAGAACTCAGAGCTGTGTTTGACATAACAACCAAGGTGTTTTAATAAAAAATAAAAAAAAAATCTGAATTTCAATCCTTATATAGTATTCACATTACCTCTCACAAATATCATTTTAAGGTTTACTTTCCATGAGCAAACACCACTTTTAATTTGGTTAGTTTATGGTCGACAGCGCTACATGTAACATTAATTTTAGAAGCACTCTTAGGCGTTTGCCTTGTAAAATAATCATGTTTTCACAAGAGTGGTCAAACTGAAACACAAAGTCAGCCTTATGAGCTGTAATTGTGGGAAGTTGGAGTTGCTCCCAGTCTCCCAGTGGGAAATATGACTTTGAAGGACGATTCAGTTGTTTTTTCCAACTGGTAAGTTGGAATTTTGGAGTTCCGAGTATCACTTAAATGCAGCACAATTGCCAAAGATAATGAGGAAATAATCAAGACACAGACATGAATAAAACCCAAACTGTGACACCTTCGAGTTCTTGTTTCAGTTTATGTTCAGCTCGTACGGACTCAACTTCCTGAATAATTTTGCATTCTGCACCAACTGTTTGTATTCACACCAGATCACACACCCAAGTTTGATTTGTTATTTAAAGCAGTCTTTATTTTACTGCAGTTTCTTTGTTGCCAGTTTGTCATGAGAGGTCTTTGTGTGAGCATCCGCCACGTCTAGTTCAGTCATTGTCGTTTTCCCCTAGAAGTACTTCTAGTAATTGAGTCTTGTTGCTTCTCTTTCTCTTTCCTTATGATGCCTTGGAAAATTCCCTGTGAAGCCCTAGTCCTCCCTCGTGATGCCATGGATAGTTACCCACTGGTTGCCCGAGTCCTTTCTTCGCCTCTGCAGACTAACCTTAAACCATTCCTGGGTTTCCCAGCTGGCAGTCGGATTGGTCCTCTGTTTTCCTCCACGTCTGAACTTACCTGTCCGCATTCCACCACGGCCTCCACATCATCAACCCAGAACTTACTCAGCTCAGATCTCTCTCTGGATCCTGGGTCACCTCAAAGACACCCACGAGACCAAAACCACAAACCCGCCGTTTCCCCTCTTCTTGGTGGAAGTTATCTTGAAATCAATTAAGATCAGTTTAATTTCTCTCAAAGTTCCCATTTCCGAAAACCTCAAACTCACATCTCCCTTTGCTGCTCTTCAGTGTGCAGACAACTCTGTGTGCCTACCCCAAGCAGACCCATGCAATCAAAGTTTTCATATTGTTTAAATAAACTTTATCTGATTTTCTGTTCTGCACATGGGTTAAAAAACTGGAACCCATCATGACAGAATACTAATATTTTTATATTTCTCAAACTTTAGAATATTAGTCACATTAAAACCACAATCTTTGAGGTATTATATTAGAATTTCAACAACAACAATAACAAAATAAACAATATAATTAGGTATGATATTCTGTATACAGGAATTTTGGGCTGCACAAATGTGGACATTATGGAAAAGAGACAAGACAGAAGTCATCACTGAAAGAACACTATGACTTTTTGCATGTTACTAAAAGTCATGCAGAAGTCACAACAAAGAAAGAAGTGACTTTGGTCAGATGAGAACAAAGCTCACACAAAATGTTATGTGTGGTTGAAAACAAAACAATACACATGCCACTTCTGTGGTGAAATATGATGGTGGCAGCATCATGCCGTGGGGATGCTTTTCTTCAGAAGGGACAGAGAAGCTGGTCAAAATATGCGAGAAGATGGATGGAGGTGAACATGCAAGACAAGCTTGGGAAATAATAATAAAAAAAAAGCTGTCAGAAGCCAAAAAGACTTGGAAATGTGGTTCACGTTCCTGCAGGACATCAGTCCTAAACATTAGTCAGAGCTGCAATAAAAGGGTTTAGATTTAAGTATTTTCATGTTGTAAAATGGTTCCTTGAAAGTCTCAGACCTAAATCTAATTAAGAATCTGTGGAAAGAATTAGAAATTGATGTACATGTTACTTGAGCTAAGTTAATACAGACATAAAATAAAACACTTGCAGCTGTTGCTGAAGCAAAACATGGTTTCTACAAAGTATTTAGTTAGGAGAGATGAATGGAAATGCGCACCACACTTTTCAGTTTTATTTGGAAAAAAATATTGAAAACCAGCTGTTATTTTCCTTCCACTGCACTTTTAAGTGCTACTTTCTTTCAGTCTATCACTTAAAACTGCCAGTAAAACAAACGGTGGGTAAAACATCACAAAACATATTTTACCAGACACTTACTGATTGGATCATTGATATATGACCTCAGTTTAAAATTGGCTTATTTTCATTTGGATAAAAAAATATAATCTTTTTTTGCGTCAGCTCTATTTGTAGCCTACAGTGTTGCCTCAGGGAGATACGTGCCTACAGCAACAACCACATTCAACTGTATGATGATAACAAAGTTGTTTTTTTTCTACAATCTGATGCTGGGTAGGTAGTGTTTCTGGTAAAAACATTTGCTTGCTGTGGTCAAAAACATGCAAATATAGTAATGATGCATGAAAACCATAAACAAAAGGGAAACTAGAATGACAAAATCTTGGCTTACTACACAGTCCAGGCCAAAAGAAATGAAGAGACAGGTGTTAACGCTCCTTGGGTTCAATCCAAGCCAAAATAGCATAGTTGTTCTTCTTTTACAGAGTACAGTATGTAGTTGCTTTTCCATAATTTTAGAATCAAAATACACAAGTTGTGCCCCCAGAGTCTGCCCTTTGGAACATTTTCTGCCAAGTTTCAAATATTTTTGCGATGGAATGAGGCCAAAAAGGGGTCTTCGTTTGTTTTGACAGTATCAGGCTGTCGGAAATAGCTGGTGGAGATTTGTGACCGAGTTGCACTGACCCCGACTTAGATCCAAGTCACACAGCTGGACATTGAACTTTAAAAGGATCTTTTCATGACAAAAATCTGCCTGTATGTTGGAACTTAAGTGGCTGACGCTGCAGTGAGGCCCTGTCAGGTTTGCATGATCAGCGCTTAAGGAAAAGATCTACTGTTATTCCATTTTCATAATGCTATTTTCTTTTTAGTTTAGTGTTTGGGTACAGAGCATGTGAGGTCCAATTTCACAAGCCAAAGTGACTCTGTAGTCATGGCTAAGCAGCACATGTTTAGGAAACTGCTGATTTTGGTTTGCTCCCCTTTCAAACAGAGTTGTAAATGCTGTTTGTAGTGGCAGTGGGGGGATGTTAAGGGCTTTCTGCTGCAGAATGGCAGCTTCAGATGTGGCAGCTCTTAGATATCAGCTTAATGATCTAGATTTGAGTCATTCGGTAACTTAAATGAAAGAATAAAGGGACAAAAAAAATTAATAAAATCAATTACCTCTTTTCTATTCATTAAATTTGGGTTTGCTGCTAGAGTGGAATTAGTGTATCTTTAGCGGTCAGTTTAAATAATGTGTTTGTAATAAATTAAATGTTATAACCAGACTGGGGTTTGAATTGTTTTGGCATAAAAGGTACAAACTTCTTCCCAGGTTTTAGTTTTTTCATTCATTATATCCAGACAATAAGACCCCTAAACTTCATGAGAAGTGAAGCCCCCTTACTCAACTTGCAGTCACCCTGTACCCACACCCACCAAAGAAACAGAAACAGCTGAATACAATTAGAAATGACTGGTTTTAAATTCCGCTTACATACTTGGATACTTTAAAAGAGAACTTGTTTCAAATGCAAAAGAAAATCTCAAATGTGTCATGTAATTTATGTAGTTGTGGTAAAATATCTGAAGTTTGTGATTTTCTATTGTATTTCTTAGTAAGTATGGAAGTAAAACAACTCAGCAAAACCCAATCTGTTTTTTATGCTGGTCAGAACATGCTTGTCTTATAAAAACAGTACGTTGTTTTTCTTTGTCCTCTTTCCCCATCACTCTCCCCAAAGAGATTTCAGAGAAAAAAAAAAGAATCTGATGGCCAACAACACTTCCTGTCTTTTTCTCCATGTACTGAATTTAGAAAAAGCTTGATGTTTGCATCATGTTAAAACTACACAAGGTTGGTAGTTTATTCTCAATTGCCAATAAGAGAAAACAGCTGTTTTCTTCAGGGAACTTTTTTAAAAGATTTTGTCCTTATCAAAACCAGAGCAAAGCTGATTTCTGTCTTGTGCATCTCTGACTGTCAGATGGGCTCTTATCATGCTGCAGACTCACATGTACTCATATGCACCACATATGAGTACAAAAAAAAGGACCTGATCTTGAACTTTCCTGCACACATCATTTAGACTGACTAAACCATAGAAGAATACTACAAACAATGGAAAATGTTTTACAAAACAATGGAAAATGTTTTACATTATGTGAATCTGAATTTTTACAAAAACAGAGGCCCTTCGCCGATGTTTTATTTTCAAACAGAATGATCAACAGTTCTCCAGATTTGAAAGTTAAACGCAGTCACTCATGCTAAGAAAATATGTTACATTATTCCAACTTTCTTTATAATTTAAAACAATTATTTCACTAATAGAATCAAAATACACAAGTTGTATTTGTGTATAGTTGTATTTGTGTATATAAGGACTGCACCACAAAGATATAAAGTTAAAATGAAGGAATGGCCTAAGGAATACATGGATGGGATGAGTCATTAGGGGAGACATGTGAATGGAACCGTGGAAGCCGACTCATAGTGAGTCGGGGTATTCAGGACGTAACCTTCCCTATGCCTTGCTAGGGTTCCCCCAAATTGAGCCTGAAACAAGAAGAGTTAATGGGAGCAGAGAACAAGGTGAGGATGAAGGTGAGGAGAGGAAGAGGGGGATGAGTGGAACAGGAGGGGATAAAAGGAAGAGAGGAAGAGGGAGGGCGGGTTTCAAAAGCATGTAACAGGCGTGGAACATCGGGTGAATTGAGTTTATATAGACAGCTGTGTAATTAAAGGAGTAGTTGAGGCGTGGTCCTTCTCCCCAATCTAAGGTAGCATATTAACTCCATTTTATTAACAGACTTTTCTACATTTAATCTTTTCCCCTTTGGTAATGATGTCACAACATTTTGAGCTTGAAATGTTTGTGCCTTACAGTGAGTATGATATTTATTTCTGTATTGATTCCTGTTAAAAACTGCTGAAATGTCACTCACCAAGGAAGAAGCCGTGGTTCTAAAATACATTTTTAAAAGCCAAGTTACAGTTTGAAATGTTCTCAGGGAGAAAGATCTCAGTTTTTGAGCGCATTGTTCTCAATAAACAAGTATGGAGCCCAAGAATATCATCCCAACTGTGAAGTATGGGATGGTAGTTTCATGTCGCATGTATGAAGTTACACGCTGTGTGGGCATCTCACTGTATGATGAACTGCTACACTGCACAAGATAGGTGGCATTCTGAGGAAGAAATGTGGAACTACTGAAGCCATATCTGAAGATATCGAGCAGGACATTAAGCCTCAGACACAAATGGATCTTTTGGATGGACAGTGACCATAAACCAGGGGTCACCAGTGGGTTGCCTTTAAAAACCAGCAGTTCCAAAAACAGATTAATTCAATCCTGTCTGACATTTGTGGACAAATGTTCCTTATAATTCTGGGATTCACCAAAGATAATGATGTCTAAAGCAGGAAACATGTTTCTTGTCAGGCAGCAAGAGAAAATGTTGCATCATTTCATACATTGTCAGTAAACATTTGGTCAAAGGATTTTGTGTCCAAACAACAGTGTCATAGCAAACGAAGGGAAAAGAAGATACAGTGAAATAAGGCTTGTCCGGCTGAACTTCCTTACTGAAGATGAAATGCAGCTGCCTGTCAGCTTCACGAGTTGGTGGAGAGAGGGGGAAAGCCAGATGGACAGGCAGCAGTACAAGATTGCTGCAACCCAAAGCAGCAATGCACATATGTGATTCAAGTTTAACGTTTGATAAGGTTACAGAGAACAAACTACCCAGCTGAAAAATATGAAGGTTGAATCATAGCCTCTGTCATGCAACTGACCACAAGGCCATGAGTCACAACAAACTCATCAATCAATGCATTGATAAGCATGTGATAAGGTGTCAGCTATAAATACGTTTCCTAACTCAATATTTCATCCAGATATGAAGAGCATGACAGTGGTTTTCATATTCCGGCTGTTCAGCAGCTGCATGCTCGGCTCTCAGAGCGAAGAATAAATCACTGCAGGACAGAATGGGATCAGTGTGTGTTTTAAGAACTCTATGTGGAGCTCAAACCTTTACATGTCGACACTGCAGAACACATGTGAACCCTAAGAGAGCGCGGACATGTTTTCTGGATGGTCATAATGCGAAGCACATTTTCTTATTGCAGATGGCATGCAGAAAGCCAGGAGAGCCAGGAAACAGCTGATGACTAAGGATTAGATCCAGGCCACGGGGAGGAATGGGGCCGACTGTACTGTACAACATCAGGGCCATCAGAGAGCTGTGCTGCATACCACTGTCTTGACGCACTGGAAGGAAAATCCCTGCTCTTCATGAAAGATGTATAACTTTACAATATTTTCAAAAACCTGACACAAAGATGTGCCAGAGGAATAAATTGTTCTGACATGCATTACAGTCATTACAGTCTCAGACTGCTAATGGTTTATCCAAGACTTAAATGCTGTTTTCCAAAGATTTCTCTATAGAACAGATTTGGACAGCAGACTGGGTCATCTACATGGTCTGACTGCAATAAAACAGTTGGGGAGAGCTCTTTGAAAATACATGCGTAATTGAAGCTACTCAGTTCAAAAAGGACAATGGTTTGTTTCCAGAAGATGGAGGGACTGTTAATCAGACCAAATTCAGGTGCAAAACACGTGAAGACATGAAGGAAACACATGTCTTGGCTGTGAAACAGCTAGCATCACCATAATCTCCCACTGAGTTACAGACTCAGTTCCACTATCAGGGATACACTTCATTTCCACATGAATCACTGTAAGTCAATACCACAGATTTAGTCATATATCTTTTGTTTTGACCACATTTAGGCAGAACTGCTTTGGTCAAAAGTTTAGAATCCTATTTGTAAGATATTCAATTAATTCACTTCACACAATTAACCAAACATTTATAAGGATAAAAAAGTTTGTAAAACATGTAGAAATGTCAGAAAGCAGTGTGTTTGTCTTTTTATTCAAGAGCTAAAGATGAATGATGGTTATTTTACATATTTGTATAGAGAGGTTTGTTGTGGAAGTTCTTGCATGGATGTGCCCTAAGGGTCAGGGAGTGCCCTTAACTCCCTGACCCTTTCCAAAACTTTTGAATCCAGGCTTGACCCAATTGCAAAACAAAATCATCTTGTTTTTATTTAAACAAGATGTTTGTTGTGTGACTTTTGGAAATGCGCAAAACGGCGTTTCCAACAGAACTGCTCACTTTAGCACTGCTGCAAAACATTAAGAGTCTCTGAATAATCTCACTGAATCACCCTCATAACACCGAGATGACACAGCACTGAGAGGATGTCTCTAACACAAGAAACGTGAATTCATTTGCATTTATTTAAAAGAACCCTGGCAGTTAAAACAATAAATGTCTCCAAAACCGTGACGGCGACACTTGAAAGAGTTCATTATGCTTTTGATTGTGGGTTAACCATGCTGAGTTTTAAACTAACAACAAAGAATTTGATCGAGAAGCTGGAAAAATTTTAAAGTTCTGACAAACAACAGATTTTTAGCACTGACATCAGTGGACAAATCAGACTTCAAAGTGTTTTCAGTCAGAAAATGCTCAAAGGCAACTCATTCCTGGCAGTAAAACTCTTCTCCTCAGATAAATGAGATTGTTCAACAGATTGCCCACTCATTGGTTCACTTGAGACCTTAAATCAAGGCTGAAGCTGTGGTCAATTAAAGCTCGGTATGTATCATCACTGCAAAAGGAATGCATTTGTAGTCAAAGAGGATGCTGGAGACAGAAACGGATGCTGGGTCTGATTTCGATGGACAGCCAGGAGGTATGCAGAGAACATTGATTCTCTCAGCAGTGTTTAGCGGGAAGATTGTTGGTTCACTTCGGGTGACTGCAGAGGGTCGTATAAACAGGCTCTTTAGCAGTGAAACACAAAGTGGAGGGCATGCAAACAAGTTGTAAAGCCTACAATGTGTGTGTCTGAGTGTCACCACTATGTCTTGTCAAACGTTTTCTCTCATCGAGAAGACAAACTGTCAAAGAGTGAAAAGATGGATGTATGTGCAGAGATGCAACCCCATCAACATGTTGATGTTTGAACAGGTTGCTCGTGTTTTCATGCTTGTGTGTACACACTGAAGCATGCGGGTAACAGACACCCCCTATTAGAGACAGAAGAACATCAGGTATCAAGCAACAAAACGGGTAAAGAAGTTGTCCTTAGTCTTTTAAATCTGATTAGATCAAAGTCAAGACACTCTGGCGTGTGCTCTCTCCATGCCAGTCATCTATGAAATCACTTCTGAACAACTTTGTTCTGCCAACATCTGCCATTCAGCCTTGACCAACCGATAAGAAACACATCTTACCTTCAGAGCGCTCCTGCAGACACGGATGAGTCTTCCCTCTCTGACCCCCCTCCCAGAAAAAGGGGGAAAAAAAGCCGGCCAGAGAAGGGAAATGAGAGAAGAGTTCTCCAGCTGTAGTCCCTCCAGGGTCCACTGCTTCAAATGTCCGGTTCTCTCAGATGTTCTGAGGTTTCTCTCTGCTGTCCCAGGAGTCCGTTGGGAGGAGGTACCGCTCTGAGAATGGCTGTTTGTTTAGTCAAATCACAGCAACATGGGGGTCTGTCTCTCTCTCTCTCTCTCTCTATTTTCTCCTCTCTCACTTAACAGTCCAACACTTTGAAAGAGTGGTGCAAGTATGGAAGAAAAAAGGAAAAAAAAGTTCCCACTGGAGACATGCAAGACACACACTCCTGCCCTGACAGCCTCACAGAGAGCAGAGCAGAGGAGTCAGCGGTCCGGCCCTCGGCGAGCAGAGAGAGAGAGAAAGAGAGAGAGGTGGGAGGAGAGGAGAGGAGAGGGAGAAGAGCAATAGAGGCAAGTTTCATGAAAATGAAAGAAGAGGCAAACAAAACTTCAAAAACACAGATCAGGTTCTGCTTGTTGTTCTTAGGTAGCAGCTCGGAGGTCCCCAGAGCCAGAGCGATTTGTTTATGAATGGAGAGGCGAGCCTGCTGGAGGTGAACTGAGACAGTCTCTACTGGCAACGGCCGATCTGGACTTCGTCTAACCCTGCCATAAAACAACAAACACAGTGAAAAGGAAAAAGGACGAAGAGTGAGAGGTTGGGGCAGAGAAGAAGTGAAAAACAAAAAAGTTTTTTTGGCAGCGGTCTTGGTGCCCTGCTATGGTAACAAACAGTTGTGTCAGTTTCTCAGGAATAGGAGAGTGTTTATATAAGTACACAACCAGGATGAGGTGTAGAAGCCATAAACACAACCTGATTTCATCTTCTTCCTTGTTTTTCTTTTTTTTTCTTGGTAATTGTCTTTCATTAATTACATAAACTATCTCAGCACCTCGCTCTGTTCTCATCCTCTTTTGTTTTTTTCTCTCCGTACCCTTTCATCCTCTCTTCTCTTGCTCACTGCACGTCCTAAATATTGGCTCTCCTCCTAATTTCGTCCTTTCCCAGGGCAGGAGGGGCTTGGACCCCACTGTTGATGAAGGCTTTCTTTCCTCTAACAAGCAGGCAGAGTGAGGGGAGGAGGGAACGGGGCTAAATTGGACAGTAACATGTTGTCCTCTAATTGTGAGGGTAAATCTAAAAGCCCTGTTAGACGTAATTAGAGAACTCCAGTTATTTGATAGAAGGGGAGAAACCACACAAGGCAGATCACCATCTAATTTTACTCATGTAATTAACACATCCTGTTAAAACAGCTGGCCTTGAGCTACAGCCAAATTCTGCAATATCTCTGATATTATAAAGAGTTTAAATAAGTAAAAAGATATATCTGTATGGCAAAAATACCTATATTTCACAATCCATCCATTGTTATTTATTTTGCATCGACAATTTTAAAGCGAGCTGCAAAAAAAATGCATTTGATTGTGGAATGGGAAATCTATAGGAAGCCTGCAAACAGGACACAGAACTGTCACTTATTTGAATTTCATTATTATATATAATTTTAGCCTGCAGTTACCATGGAGTACAGCTGGGAAGACACAAAGGGTCCATCTATCGCTTTATATTTGGCGGCAGTGCTGAGTGTGGTCTTTACCAAGCTGGACCTCCAAATATTCTGCCAGAACAATGCTGAGTCTATCTGACCGAGTAAAGGGTGTGTCCTCACTGTTCAACCCATATGATTCTACAAATCATATGGACACATTCTGAAAACAAAAATCAACACTTTCTGCATGTAAGTGACAAAATAAGACCATAACATTAATTCTATTTGTAAGATATTCAGAAAAGCTTTGTAAATAGTTATTATCTTGACCACCGACTCTTGTAGTTTTAGCAGTGTCAAGACTTTGCTTCTTGACATTAAATACATTTTTGACTGTAGTGTTAGTGTTTAGTTCCTGGAATCTGATCATTTCAGTCCTTCTAGTTTCAATATTAGCAGAACTGACGTGCATTATTTAACAACTCATTACTTATGCAGCATTTTAGTTCCAGAATACCTAATTCCAAGTAAAATGGAATTATACAAGATATATAAATCAGCTTCATTATGCAGGATTATTATCAGTAATCTCAAAATCTTCTTCTCTAACTGGAGTATGCAAATTTAAATATTCAGTTTTATATAATTACTAACAGAACAAACATCAATGACCAAGAAGCTGTTTAGTTTTAAATATGCTTTTCTTTCATTTTAACATTCTGCACTTAGTTGAGTTAATGCTGTTGTAACCAAACTCTCCATCAGGACTCTGGATGTTTGCTTCTCTGCAGTATGTGTTCTGAAGCGTCTCCACTGGAGGGCGCAGTGGGACCGGAGATGACCTTATTTCTTCTTCTACGCTTCAGTCATTTAAGGCATCAGATGAAGACAAAACTTTTCAGTGTGTTTCTGGATTGCACATCATTACCTTCTTCCAAGACAACAACTTTTAGGTCAAATTTCCATAGCTGGGGAACCTCATCTTCATAATTGTCCATGAAACCTGTCCCTGCAACAATTTGACCTCTGCTCCACCACTGCTGTCCACACAGACCTCTCCACCTGAATTCATTCTCCCTGTTGTCCTTCCATGGTGTCATTAAGCTCATTTCACAGTCTTTCTTTATTAAATAGGGGGTTACTTTTGTGTGAGCAAGGGTTTAAGCACCTCCAAATGGCCACCATGTGGGAATCCATGATTTCTGAAACATATATAAAAGAATCAAATCAACGCTCCAGGTATGATTTTGATGAGGGAGTAACATTTACATAATCTCCCCATTCCTCATTACATTTTTCTTATTTTGGACAGTCTGTTCAAACTGCGAAGAGGACTACAGCATAGCCCAGTGTTTCTCAGTTCCGGACTTCGCTGCCCTTCTATCTCTGCTCCAGATCACCTGATTCAAATGATTGCATGATCTCTTTTGCATGCCCTCTGGTACTGCAAAAGCTTGTTAATCCCCCACTCATTCAAGTCAGGAGTGCAGCATAAGAGAAACACCAAAACCTTGCAGGGCAGCGGTCCCTGAGAACCAGGATTGAGAACCACAGGCTTCGCCACATGGTCCGCTTGCTCCACTAACTGTGCCACCCAGTGTCTCTGTGAGTTGGGTTCTAAAACCTCTACTATACACAGTTATCAGCGTATACTGGAATGAAAATGTGACATTTTACACAAATTTTAACTCTTAAGACATCTGAAATGATCAGACATTTCTTGTAAGATTTCAAATGTCAAAGTGGGTTAGAAGCTTGTAGCATTAAAACTAATTGTATTCACAGCTGCCGCAGTAGAAACACAATCTAAATGTTTGTCCAAAGTCGTTATTGCAAGTATTTCCTCTCCCTACGCTCTGCTCTTCTCAGCATTTTATCTCATGCTGTATTTTACAGCCATGTGGTGAACAGAAAACATGCTTGGTCAGACTCCATACAGGGCCTTGGAAAGTGTTTATACTCAAACATTTTCACATTTTGGTCGCATAACCATGCGTTTCAGTTTATGCAGTTTGATTGGGATTATAGAAGGAAGAAAAACAATGGTTTTCAAAAATGTTTACCAATAAAAATCTGAAAACCTTGGTTTGCATCAGGTTCCCTCCACCATGCAGAAACTATTTGGCATTGGCAGAAAGGACGTTTTTAATTGGTGTAACCCACATACTCAATACTGCTACAACCTATGATTGCACTTTTGATACAAATCTAGCATCAGATGAAGTAAAAAAACAAAACAAAACAAAAAACAGCTTTGCAATGGAATATGATTTATTACCAAGACACGTTATGACAACAAATAAAAAAACAATGTCAACCAAACACATATTTTCTGAATTTTTATGTAAAGTCTTTTACGACCTTCGTTGTAACAAACATGATGAAACCACCTCTGTTCATCAAAACAAACAGAAATCCATAAACTAATTCCACTGTGACAAAGAGTGTTGAAATATCTTACACTGTTTGGATACTGTAAACCCATGTCCATAATATTGTTTCAATCAGATTGTGGGTTAGAGCACCACTTAGAGGAAGACCACTGCCGTCGGAGCCAGGACTCTGACGGCAGATCTCTGTCTGACACATGTGAGCTCAGAAGTGAACAGAAGTCTGTCATTAGTTCTCCCTCAGTGAGCTTTAATGAGAAAAACTATGCTCAACCTACTCTGTTTAAACAGAACCTCTATACATGGACCATGGCCGTGAAGTAAACACTAATTTAAGTAAGCAGAGAGTGTTCCTCCAACCCACCTCTGCTCTTCGTTTACAGGAAACATCAGAAGCCATTTACGTGGTGTCTGGATATTAAACGCTTGCGATTTTAGTAGAAGTTTCAGGATAGGAAAGGTCAGAATTGAGATACTTCTTAGTGTGCATTAGCATATTCCTTAGTGTATTCTTTAAGAGGTTAAACCACATTCAACTATTTTCAGGACAGTTGGTTTTTCTTTAATGTATTTCCAGCTTTTGATGGTATGTTTTTGATGTTCATATTGCACTTAATGCTTGGGTCAGCAGTATTTCCGCCTCCATTAACATAAAAACGGTTCAGATTGGACATTAATGTTTTCTCCAAGAAAATGCCATGAATCATTTATGAATGTTTGCTACATTCAAATGTATGTAGGCATAAAGAAATGCTTTCTGTAGAACAGAATGATGTCAGCTGAATGTAAAAAAATATATATAAAGAAAGCAGCAGATGATATGCAGTGCATGAAAAAAAGTATGTTGGTCTTGCTAAAAAATAATTAATAAATACTTACCTGGTCCTGGATATTTATTGCTTTCTTTTTGCTGCCCTCTTGTGGATATTTTTATTCCAACTTTCATGATTGATTTTCAACAGCTTGACATTAGGACAACAAAAACATAGTAATTCCAAATAATAAACAGAGAAAAAGAAACATAAGCTGGTTTCTCCCTAAACCAAACTCACCCTGAACACAATCTGTTCTAGGTCCAATAATGAGGCAGATAACAGAGATCCAGTTCCTGTATCTACACTCAGTAACACCACAGAAACTCACCTATCCACACAAAAAGACAGAATATAACAACAACAATCAGATATTTCAGAGCAGTGGTTGCCTAATTTTGGGTAAATACCAATTGTGTGCCTTTTAATTGCTGTAAATAAACAATTTCAACTCTAGTGGATGACTTTATCTTGTAATGTGGTAAAATATGCTCATGAATTAAGGAGATAGTGAATGGTTACATCTCCCATAGGTTAGTTTTATGAACTGAAAACATTTTATTACTTCCTGCTTTAATTTTTTTCTGGTTCTGATCCTCGGTAAGGATTATGACCCATTAATAAACCATAGTAACTATTAGGAGCCTCCTGCAGAAAGATGTGACTTAGTGGAGTCACACACCACATTCCTCGGGAGAACTGTAATTCAAAAATGACTTTACCTCGTTTGTCAATCCAAGTATGAAACGTCCCTCAGTATGGCACCATTCCACACCTGAAAAATTTGGTCACCCAACAATAAAAACCAAAACATTTTAAGAAATTCTGAAGGAAAAATGTAAACAAAGAATTAACAACGATAATAATATCTATTTATTTATTTTGACCTCTTTTCTGTCACTCTGAAAACACATACATGTTATTCAGAGACAACAGTGTCATCATGACAATTAAGAGGTTTTAAGATACAAACGGCATGCCAGCTCTTTTAGATTTTTTCAATAATGAATAGACAAATCATAATCAGCATCATCCAGATGCTTCGTATAACTGCAGAGCTTTTTATATATTTTCAGTCAGAAGAAACATGTCTGTAAAATTAAAGAATTCTTTTAAATATAAATCTCCCTGCTGTGTGAATCATTTTTGGGCCAATCTATAAATATAGATTTTCTTTCTTAGACTGCTGAAGGAAAGAACCCGAGAGCAAAGTTAAACATTGCTGACAAACATAAAATTCAAGCCAATGCTGGCCATCTCTTATGTGAAAAGAGGTTTTTTTTATCTGTCTACAAAGATTTCTCTGGCCTTACAACTAGTCTGCAACACCAGTGCTGCGCTGGCAAAATTTATTTTCAGGCTTCCTCTTTTTTTTTCTCTCCTCACTTCTCAATTTTAAATTTCCAAGACAGTGCAGAAAACTTGGAAACTTAAAAGTGGAGGTGCACAAAGAGAAAATAAAAGAATAAATTAGATGAAACCAATCATGTGTGTTTGAGCATTTTGATGGACAGGGAAAAAGGAAAGATTTCCAGTAATTGGTTTGAGTGTGTAAAATAAGGCCTTGGGTGTGAGGAAGTGAAACGCACAGGAATTAAATGAAGCTTTTCCTCCCCTGACCCTGATCAGATCCACTATGATTTACAATCACAGTTAAAATCACGAGTTTTCTCCTCACATACTCCTTATCTCAGGGATCTTACGGGACATGGCAGGCAGGTTATGGCCATTGTCCTGGCGTCGCCTGAACACTTAGGTGAGTCTCAGGTAAGCCGTGACGTCACTCCGATACTTTTGACCTCCTTGGCAGTAAATCCATAAAGGTGTGTATCCTCGCCGCTCTGGTGCAGTTATAGCCCCGGACCTCCAACTAAAGCCTGCTGGATACCAACACAGCAGCCGAACATGCGCCTGGAGGCCTGATCGAGCTCAGATCCGACCCCCCTTCCCCCTGTCGAGCGAGGTACTCCGGCATGTACCCCAACTCCCAGCCGGTGAGGCACCCGGCTCAGACGCTGTCCCTGCACAGCCAGTACCTTCCGCCTGCTTATGACTTCCCGGGCTACCACCACGCCGTTTCGGGCATCGCCGACCCGTCGGCGACCACCTGGAACCCCGTTTACGCCCCACGGGAGGAATACCCATTCAGCTTCCCAAGCCCCGGCGCGGGGCAGCCGAACTACATCTCCCCGGAATTCAACAACGCCCCCTCAGCCGCTGGAGGAGGGGGCTCTCTCACCCCTTACATCTCCCAGGACCCCTTCAGCTCCAGGAGGAGACCACCTGAGCCCATCAGACAGCCGTTTTCAGGTAGAGCTTTATTCATTCTCAACGTGATATTAAAAGGAGAAACATTTGGTGTTTGCCTTGTCTAATATTTCTATATTGACACATTCTGCAGAAACGCTTGCCTCTCTCTTGACATGCACGCAATCTGACGCAACTTAAACATATATTCTGTTGTCTTGCAGCTTATCAGACGCCTTAAATGTCAGCCTATTAGAATAACAGGAAAGGCATCATCTTGATAAGCTTTTCAGTCACTGCCAGTGCTGCAATGTAAGAAGCAACAGTTTAGCAGAGGGCACAGGCAACTGCATGGTTTTTTCCCCCCCTCGTAGACAGAAACATTATAAGTCAGCCTTTGGACACATGCATTCATCACACTGTTCGGCTGTCCCTTCTGGCAACACACTTTCAAGTGTCAGTGCAAAGCTAACAGTAAGGGCCAGGAAGTCTTCATAGCTACCACTCCCTACTCTCTCTGTCCACTGGGTGGGTCCAGCACAATGACAAATCACCCTGCATGGTGGCAGAGGGAGTCAAACTACACTTTCACCGAGCAAGCGTTCAGGCTTTACCTTTATCTCCCTTTGTGGGTGTGTACATGTTTCTGCCTCAATCGATTCCGTCACATGCTCAAAATTTTCTAATCAATAACTCTTGAGTTCGTGAACATTTGAATGAATGAATGGCTCCCTGTGAAAACACCAATCCAAACAGAAGTTAGAGATAAGGAGAAGCAGCATGGCGACGCATAGAGGAGTCTTTACACTAGTTAGTATTAGCGTGATTAATAGAGCTGATGAGGATTTAAGTGGCGCCTGAGCTGAAAGTTGGCTCCAGACATGTTTGACCACTTCTCTCACCACGTGTGACTCATTGACACACTGTTTCCTGTTGCTTTACAAGTATGGCTAACACAGCTTTATAGCCCAGCAGGGGAGCTTGTAGAAAGAAAAATACTTTATTGGGGGCAACACAAAACTTTTGCAAGTTTCTGTGAAGTTTTTCTGCAAGACTATTCCAACAGGAGGAAGCTTCACCAGCAGCATGTGGCCAATGCATCCATGACCAAAAACATATAATCTGTCAGAACAGAAACCTGTCCACTTCTTGTTTTTGCAGTGGTTCTTGTTCATTTGAGAATCATGCAAATACCATGATGTTCAGATGAATGGAACAAGTGTAAAAGATTAAATACTAAACCATATTTGCAGCAACAGACATGCAGAAAAACTATTGTTCTGTGTTCTCTTGCAAACGTTCACAAAAGTGCAGTTGCACAACAGTGCAGTTGCACAACAGTTTTTGATTAAATAATTTTAACATACAAATGAATACTTAACATAAGTTTGGAGCCTAGTAAGGAATATCCCTCTAAACCTTTGCAGGATCTTGCAAAAAAAGTAGCTCTGGATCCCAAGAAACAATATCAAAAGTAATTTTTGAGAAATCACAAAAACACTTTTCTTTCCACTTTGATCTCTCTTGCTTTCAACAGTGTTTATATTTTTCTAAAATTTTGTGCTATTCAGTTGGAAAGACTCGGACAAAGGACAAGTACAGGGTGGTGTACACAGACCACCAGCGGCTGGAGCTGGAGAAAGAGTTTCAGAGCACCCGCTACATCACCATGCGGAGGAAGTCCGACCTGTCAATGGCTCTAGGACTCTCCGAGAGACAGGTGAGGACAAGGAGGGGACACATTAAACAGCAGCAAATCACAACCAAACTTAAAGAACAAACTAAGTTCTGGGGAGTTTTTGCGACTTGGTGTGTTTAAAGGCCTTTTAGATTATATTTTTTCCAGACATATTTTAAGACTGTAGTTTTAATTAATCTACATATGTATGTAAACATTTTCTAAAAATGTACAAAAATAGTTTGTACATTTGAAGATAACGGTGATATAGAACTGTATATACAGTTCTTGGAGCATGCATTTTATTTTTTTTTTGCTATTAAGATATTTGCTAATAAATGACAATATTATATATGTTTTGCAATATTATGGCAACAATAACAAGTGTTCAGCTGTGACTTTGCCCTGTCAGGAAGATACAAACATATCAAATTGGATTCCGTACAAGTTGCCTAATATCTCTAGTCGTGCAAGAAAAGAAGAAACTGTTTCAAATTTCGACAGGTTGTTTTTACAACTCTTCATTTCTTGCACAATTTGGTTAAGAGTGATAAGCGTGCCTCCGTGTTCGTTTTTTTTTTTTTTTTCAAAAAATAGGTCGGTAGCTGTCACTAATATTTAAATATCGGAGATAGAATGTAATTTTCAGATTACGTTACATAATGTGCAACTTTATTTTTGAATAGTTTTTCTTTCTGTTGCAGTTAAATGTGAAATGAGTTCACAACAAAACTGAGTGCATTAGAATACAGATACTTTTGTTTAGATGTCCAATACTTGAAAACTGTGAGTGTTTTGTGGCAAAGTGCATCAGTAGCAATAACAGTGCACAGCTCTCACTTGCTTGCTAATGCAGCTCATATTAATGCGTCTTTCTGCCTGCTCATTTAGTCAGCCAAACCCACAGCTTTGTGTAATACTAGAAAAACCCAAAGTAATTCTTAGGAAACTCAACATTACTAAACTTAGCCATAAGTCAACAGAGTGGAGGTAAGCTGCTTCAACCACAGAGCCCCACACAAGTGTTCACATCCTTTGAACTTCCTCATATTTTGACCAATATTAATGTATTTCTTTGGAATCTAATGTGACAGTGAAACAAAGAGTACTCCGTATTCCTAAAATGAAAGGATAACGGTACTGTAAATAGTTTTCAATTAGAAACAAATCCCAAAAGTGAAATTCATCCATCCAAAAATAAATTATTTCTTTCTTTCCATATAGTTTAAAGAAAGATTAGGTTATAAGACCATTGAAAAGTTTAGACAAGATCCCGTGCAGACCACACAGCATGATGTGGAGATGATTTTCTTCAACAGTGTCAACAAATCTGGATCTAATGAAAAAATAAACATAAAGGAGAAATGGAAAAAAATCTTAAAGGCTGCAAACTCTTGGGACTGGGATTGATGATCACCTTTCAGCAGGACAATTGGATGTGTCCTGCTGAATGTGTTAGAATGGCACATTCAGCAGTTACTCTTGCCTTGTTACTTCTAATATGATATATTGTTGCTTTGAGACTATTTTCAAGATATATATTGGTATGGCATAAGAATGCAAGAACACATTCTCAAAGTTTAAATTCTAATGAACATTTAAAACTAACAACACATTTAAAATAATCAAAATGAATAAATTAAACAATAGAAACAACAAATAAAATGAATTATCAAATCTTTATAAGAGGTAGTAGCTCATTTCAATTGATCATGCTATTAAGTGATTTATTGCTCATTGCCACAGGCCTCGTCAAAAGACTCATAGATGCCACACTTCTGAAATATTCATTTATAAAACTTGACAATGATACACCATTTTGTGTCGGCCTGTCCCAAAAATCCAAATAAAATACGACGAGGTTGGTGCTGCTAAGGTGACAATTTACATGATAACCGATGGAAAACCACATCTGCTTCACGGTTTGAGATGACTATGTGATGCTATCAAAATAGCATCGTGGAAACACAGCTGAAAGTAAAACAGGACGTGTTGTCATATGGCATTTGCGGCCCTCTTAAAGAGACATGCTTATCTACATAAAGTAAAGTTTTCTTCCACTATTTGCATTTATCAGGTGAAGATCTGGTTTCAAAACAGACGTGCGAAAGAAAGAAAGATCAACAGGAAGAAGCTGCAGCATTCCCAGCAAGCCTCCACAACGACTCCCACCCCACCTGTTCTCAGTGGCCTCACTGAAGCCCATGTTACCTCCAGCCCCGGCGCCAGCGCCGCCATGCTGTCGGACATAAAAACGGAGGAGTACTAGCCGGATTCCTGATCGGAGACAGAGAGTGTGTCCTGAATGTAAATAGTTTTTTGTTTTTATGAGTTCAACACAGAGTGATTAATCGTTTGTATCACTGATGCCTCAAATACATTTTTCACAGTGAGAAGCTACATTGTAAAACCTTAAAAATCATTCACATTTTGTACAAGTATGGACTATTATCAGATCAACACATGTCTATTGTCAATTTTAGAGTCTATAATGCTGTGAAAAAAATATTTACCCCCTTACAATTTTCTGCTGGGTTTTTATTTGTTTTTCTTACCAGATAATCAAACATATTTTAATTTCAGACAAAGGGAACCTGAGTTAATATAAACATTTATTTAAATTTATTTAAACTTGTAAAGGGAAAATTTATGCAAAACAACCTGCCCTTATGTGAGAAACATGATGTTTTACCTCTGAAGAGATTTACAACAGATAAAGTTATTGACATTCATCATATCTGGAAGTATTATCATGAATAAAATATATTTTTAAGTTTTGTGACTCCGTCAAACCACAGTGAGTGTCGATAACACCTCGTCCACACTGTCAAAAGAAAAAAAAAAAGAACAGCTTAGCCGCTGCAGGCCAAACTACGTTAGATCAGGTTAAAGTCCACAATTCAAAAATATTCAAAAGTGTATGAGAATACATTTCAGCAGCGGGAGAGTTTTAAGACAAAAACCTAACAACTGCTGACTTAAAAGTTAGCTTTTTCTTTTTTTAAAACGAATGCCCCAATACACCTTGCACAACATTTGCATCCCATTTAAGAAAGTATTACAATAACCGTTGTTGCCACCAATAAGTTTTAGGGTTTGATGATTTGAAAAGTTTTTTTCTTTCCTTGACAAATGTATTCATAATTTTAATTTATCTGCTTATCTCTGGCTGGTGATCTGACACATTTAGGTGTGAAAAGACAGCAAAATTAGTGCAATTTTGTATTATAAAATATGTCTTTCCATCACTGTATGTGCTTCTCAGTCAAGAAACACTAAAACATGTTCACATGTTCTGTTTGAAGGAACGAAAATAATGAAGTTTGTTGGTTTAAGCTTGGTCTAATGTTAAATGTATGCTGCATTAAAAAGTGCCTTGTGGTAATTTTTTTTTTATCTGACTTATGGAAACTGCTTTTTGCATTTCAGTTTCATGCCCATGCAGCTGAATTACAAAAATAAGTAACATAGGATTTTAGAGAAGTAATGCTTGGTTTATAGAAAACCGAAAGAACAGAGCAGAAGGGAACTTGAAGAAAGAAGAAAAAAGAAGTTAAAGTTGGCAGCTGTGAACAACCATTTTAAGTTTCATATCGTGTTAGCTTGAGGTCCAGCAGAGATGAATTGACATGAAAATTGTTGCATTTAATAATTCATTTACATTTAATAGTTTTAGCCAACATAGCAAATGAACTAAAGAAGCGAGAGCGTAGCTTAAAAAATATTAGCCCAAGAAATGAGAAGTTCAGCTGAGAGATTAGCCACATCCTGGCAGGCTGTCTGCTCAACCACATGCCATGTGACACAGTCATTGTGGCTCTAAATACCGACATTGAGCCGTGCCACAAATTTGAATTTTTTAAATAAATAATGGACTGTAAGCCTCAAAAAGAACTTTATAAAACTTTTCTGCACATAGAAATCTGAAATTAGTAGTGTGCGGTTGCAGTTTGAGTTTGTAAGTCAATACAACCACTTGAATGTCTGTTTTTAACAGCAGTAGATATAAAGTTTTAAAAGTTCTAATTAAAGCTCAAGTTCAGTCAGATCAGAGTGAAAACTAATGTCGACATAACTTTAAGTTTTACTAAAAAAAGGACTAAAGTACAGTATACGTTCATGAAAGAGTCACCTGAGTTTGAGTCGTCTACGTTGTGACAAAAGAAGAAGAGCAAGTGTAAAAGTGAGCTGACCTGGTCATGGCATATGCTATACATGCTATATTTATGGAAATACAAATCATATCTTTATGCATGTGATATGGGCCCATATTAAGCTTGAAATGACCAACCTCAAATATAATTTTAGGATAGAGCAGGCTAAAATGGCTGGCTAGACATAAGTTATGAGCTAACAAAATGGTAGAACAACACAGAAGCTGACTTCTGTGACTTTGACTCATATTTATGTGACGTTTCTGTAAAATAAAGTTTGAGACTTGCAAAAAATGTACCAACTGGCACCATAATATAAATTCATCACCAAACCAAGCATGAACATCTCGTTAACTTTTTCTTTCTTTGGTCAATTTGTAGACTTAACTGTATCTTCAAATGGAAAACTGACTTACTTGAGGCGCAAAAATTGGCGCTGGACTTTGTTTTATAGTGGGCTAATTTTGGCACTGCACGGCAACATCACATGAGCGTGCCATGACAATCATTATCTCTTGACATTTATCAGAATTACATGTTTAATTGCCGCTGTTCGAAAGTCTAGCATGTCATGGTTTTCAAAGAACCCCAATAACTGGTTCTGTGTTTTAGTTGAAAAAAGAAGAATTGACTGTTTGAGCCACACGAAAAGATCTTCGATTGTAGTTTAAGGAGAATTCAAATGGCTTCGATCATAAATGTACTTTATAGCCCTGTATGTCAGCTGAATGATTGTTAACCTTTAACCTCAAACCATAAAACTTAACTTATTCTGTTGCTGATTAAACAGACAGAAAGTGAAAACCAAACTTCCAAAGTAAAATCTGACCAAAAGGTCAAAGTATCACTAAAAATGATCAAATGCCAGAACAGTCTTTTCATACCTGCCTGTTTTGATTATTTCCAGCTTGTTCTTAGATTTGCTAAAAATGATATTAAGAAATGAATACTGTCTGTTATTAAAGTTTGTTGAATATATATTTTTATTTCAAGGACTCAGAATGAGTTTTATAAACTTCAGTGTATCACATTTGAATTCTGTGTGATAGACCAAAATAAAGCTTGGGATCTTTGTGAAGAGGAAAGTGACTTTATAAAACTTTTCTGCAAATAGAAATCTGAAATTAGTAGTGTGCGGTTGCAGTTTGAGTTTGTCAGGCAATACAACCACTTGAATGTCTGTTTTTAACAGCAATAGATATAAAGTTTTGTAAGTTCTTTGTAATTAAAGCTCAAGTTCAGTCAGATCGGAGTGAAAACTAATGTCGACATTAACTTTTTAAGTTTTACTAAAAAGTTGGATTTAGGTCTGGACTTTGACTGGGCCATTCTCACATATGGCTATGTCTCAGTCTTTTTGATCTCCTAACAGATTTTCTTCAAGAATTGCCTCATATTTAGCTCAATCTAACTTCCTGTGATCTCTGACCAACTTCAATGCCCCTGCTAAAGAAACGCGTTTCCCACATGATGCTGTTTTGCATCTGCAGCATTTTGAATGTAGACCAGCTGGATTTTGATTTAACTGGATCATATTTTCCCTGTATCTCTGTGTGGAAAACTGCAATTGGTGCATTTTCATCAATGTTGTTCAACAGTAGCTTTATTCCTGTCATTATTCAGTTAAGAACAAATTTGTGGAAATTTGGGCATGCATGCGTTTCTGGAACAATAGTGTTCATTGATAATACTGTACCAGTATTGATTATTACTACTGTATCAGTACCAGTATTGTTTATTGTACTGTACTGTACCAGTATTACTGTACCAGTATTGTTTATTGATAATACCAGTACTGAGGCAGCTGAATTAATTTGTATTTCAGAGACATAATGTGTGCTCGAAACCAGACGGGCAATGATCCAAAGCAACTCAGACATTTATCAAGCAGAATACTCTTGGGTTCCCAAGTCAGCATGCATTTTACTAAAGACTAAACTTCAAACAAAAATACTCAAAGAAACAGCAGCTGAAAGGCGCTGAAGTAAACGCCTGTGAGAGCTTCAAAACAGAGGAACTTACTGTTTGATGTCCGCAAATTCAGCACTTCAAAATGTCATTGGCAGCAAAAAAATTTTAACAAAGTTTTAGTGATAAACATTTTTATTTTAAGTTATTGAAGTTCTCCAATATCATTTGAGACCCTAAAATGAAGGGATTGTGTAAGGATTGCTCTTTGATTGTATCCGAGTTGTTTGAAAAAAACTTTGTCTCTCCAAATATTTATGGGCCTGACTGTCAGTGCTATTACACTTGATCTGTGATCTTTACATTCTGGTCACATAGATATTTGGTAAAGTGGAAACCACACAGTCACATGACCAAATATAGAAAAGATAACCTGAGGGCGTCGAGAAGCAAACCTAACTTTCCGTCTGTTATCTGACAAGCTGTTAGATGTTGTTTCCTCAAACTAAATGTGCTGAATATTAAAAGAATGCCGCATTTCCAGTTCCTCTTTTATTTGTGTTTGCGCAAGACTGTTTTCCACTGCATGAAAAATACAACAAAATGGGGAAAAGTACAAACGATCAGTACTTAGAAATAAATCGATAAGATGATATAAATTATGTTGGTTTGTATTGCATGGCAACACAGCTGTAATATAGTGCGATTCTTTATTTGCTTATGAGGGCCAGAGTGCATAAAAGAACATTTTGAACAATACAACCAAAGCCAAAAACCATTAAGTCCATATGAGAATTTAAAATATAATTGTCTTAGAGATAATTTAGAATGTTTGTGTCATGGAAACAGTTTTTTTTTTAACTACAAACCTCCCTAAAGATAAAGTTTCTCTCATTTCTTTATCTGCTCTTGAGTCACATGGAGATGAGCTCAACGTCAAGACAAGCTGCAAATACACAATCCATATGAGCTGAGATGAAATTATATCAATTATGATAAAAAATAATTAATAAATCATTTATAAACATAATATTAATCATTAATTTATCCAGAAGTGGGTTTTTTTTATTTTTTTCTTATTCCGGTTGATGTCGACAAATCATTGCATATGTAGCGACTGCATTACTTCAGCTTGTAGTCGTAGGTTAAAGCATAAACTCCACTCACTAGCCTGGTATTCATCAAATATATTTTAATTTGATAAACATCACATGCAGCTTTTTGTAACAGTATTTCAGCTTTTCAATGACAATAAAATATTTCAGAAGAGTGCTTTTAAATTAATGGCATCTAAAGCATATTTTCAAGTGCTGTAAGGTGTTGCTCACCAAGCCAACTTCATGTTATCGAGAAACAAGCATCATGTTTAATAAGTTAAAACTGCAATGACAAATGGACTTCTAAAAAGTAAGTAGCATAATAAACCTTAGCTGTAATGACCTGATATTTTAAACAATTTTCCTTTATTCAGCATCGTAGTAAACAGGAATAAGGAAAATTTATAGACATGCAGTGAATGGCCCACGCTTTGAGCTGAAGCCGGAACAGCTTTATTAATCTCCGTAAAGGGGCCACGACTCGAATTGCAGCAGGAAATCATATAAAATAAAAGCCTTTTTCACTTTACATGATCCCTCTCTCAGCCTTTCATAGCATTGTCTTTGTAAATGTGTAAAAATAAGCCTGGTAGACAGTACAGATCACCTGCCTTTTCGTACTTGTGCATACACAGTATCATCCATTGCCGGGTTAATTTGAGATGTTCTTGGTTTCTTTGAAAACTTGACTTGGCCGTACTCCACGTCAGCCTCAACACTTTTCTCCACTCTTCTCCCCTGCTTTTTCACAATCCTGACATCAGCATAGGTCATTTCCTGGTCATCCTCCTCCTTCTCCACTGCAGAGAAGCAGGAAGAACAGAAAAATGTCAACCTACTGACTTTATGAGTAGTTATTGAGAAAGCTGTGTTATTTACCTTTTGTGTTTTTCTTTTTCTTGTGGACACAGATGAATGCTATGCTGGCTATCAAGACAATTACGAGTGCTGCTAACACACCACCCATTACAGGCAACTGCCCTGTTTGAAAACATAATAAGACAAACACAGGTCTTTAAGGTCAGTGTTACTCTGTGGGATTTAAGCAAATTGACAGGAATGGAGAGAGGAATTGATTATATTGAATCTACCACAGCAGAGGTTAATTTTCACTTACTAATGTACCAAGGTGGATCATTGCTGATAGGGCTGCTAGCAGAAGTATTTGACTGTGTCTTCTTACCCACACTAGTATATTTAGTTGTTGGAGGGACTGTTGTTGGTTCAACACACAGAGTGTTATTTTCTTTATACACCCATTTAGCTATTTGTGTCCCATTTGAAGTGCAGTTAATGAAAATGAAGCCTAAAAGCAAACAAAATTATAAATCATGTATGGATCATAATAAAAAAATGATTATTAATCTTTTCACACTCACCACAGTCAGTTACGTCCATCCCTTTGAAGGAGTTACTGACTTGATTCCTGACTGAACAGACCAGATGTCCTGAGATGTTTTGTCTCAGAACGATGATGTTGGCCCCGCTATTTCCAGAGAAGATCTCAGAGTTTGTCAGATTGTGTCCATTCAGAGTCCAGCTGTATTGAGGACTGTCGCCTTGAGACACACAGGACACCTTCATCTCTCCCTGAGATAAACATTGACGGACGAGCTGAACAGAAGACACAGGAGCTGAGAGAGAAACACATGAAAAATTATTAAAGAAAATACATTGTTTTTCAATTTTGGTGGAAAACTGGAAAGTAGAGAAGAAAAACTGGAGTACGTTGTAAATTATGTTTTATTGAAGTAAAATGTGTCTCTAATTCATGTTGTAAAATTAAACAAATGTAAAAGAGTAAACATTAGATCAAAAAATTCAAGACACATAACTGATTACCTTCAACAGATAGATGCAGAGTTTTCCATCCTGTCGTTTTTCCATCTCTATCAAACATTTCAAGTTTATATTCACCGCTGTCATTCCTTCTCAGGTCATTGATCCTGACTGTTCCATTACTGGGAAAAACGGAAATTATGTTGTTCTTTTTACTAACAACTGTGTTATTCCTCCACCAGAGTATCACAGAGTTATTCATTTTCCATATGAACATGGGTATTTCTAACAAGTTGTCCATCAGCTGAATGTCTACTGCTCCTCCCAAAGCACCAAAACACTGAGCTTCATTCTCTCTGCCATCACAGGAAGGTTTCACCGCTTAAAGGAAAAACAAGAATAAGAATTAGAAGTAGTGTATTTATGTTGTTAATCTAGATCAAAAAAATGAAGGGATTCTTTGAGCCACTCACACATTTATAATATAAAGCACTGAGCATTTCTCACACCTCACTATGACTTTAAATGCTTCGTATCAAACAGCAGAGTTTGAAACGCAACAAAACAATAAAAGGTAAGCTAACATAAATCAACACTACTTTTCTGAAAGAGTCCAAAATAAATATTTTACTGTGATGCCTTCACAACAATGAGTATAAAAATGAAAATTAATAATTGCAAACTTTTGTTCAGTTTTTTTTTAATTCAGGCTGTTTTTATATTACAGAATCACGTTGTTTTAAAGTCACAGAAAGTGACTCTTCATCTCTTCACCAATACATATAAAGGTTTCCCATTTTTACATTCATCTTAATCATTAGATTAAGATGAATAAATAGTTTTAATCAAGGATCATCAAATCATGTGATCATGGAAAATGTTTACTGCAGAGATCTGTAAAATTGATAACTTTTGTTTCTCTTGACATTGTCAAAAACTACTACTAATAATGACATTTTTCAAAAATTAAATAATATCATCAAATAAATGAACTAAATGATTAAATAGATTTACCATCTGAAAACTGGATCCTAACTCAAATAAATATAACATGTAATTGTTTATTTGGCTTGTCTTTCACATTTTGATTTGACTTAAAGTTTGATGCTATATTTTTAATAACTAAAAAAAATTGCAAAAATCATCTATGCATCTTTGTAAAGTTACATTTCTTTTTCTTATTGACAAATTTACATTTTGCTAATGAGCCTGAGCTGAAACACTTCCACATACTTCAATCATATTTAACAAGTTTGGAACATTTCTGTTTTCATATAAAGTGTATATTTTTCTATGAAATAATACTAATTTAATAAACATACCACACTATCAAAGTTCATAGAGAAATCATGTAAGCTGAGTATTTTACCACATCATTCACAAATAACAGAATAAATTTGGTGCCGAGTGAAAAGTTAAAAAACTCACCATGAGTGACTTGGAGCGACATCAGTAAGAATCCAACGACGGCTTTCATCTTTGCTCAGATTCACTCAGCTGCTGCCAGTTTGAGGTATTTTATCCAGAATGTAACATTTACATTTTATTCTGAACAACCTGCTGTGTGTCCTGTTAGTGATCAGCAACAGAGGAGAACTGGCAAAGACCTTGATCACATCAAATAACTGTAGTGTTCATGTTTTTAACTCACTGAGAGGAGAAAAGGAAGTTATTACTTCCTCTTTCAACCAGCAAGTCTTTGCTTGTGTGTTGGAGAGAGAGGGAGAAAAAGAAATGTTCTAATAGGCTCTGAGAAACCTTTTTAAACAGGTTTCTATATAATGAATAGATGATTAGTATTAAAATAATTCTTAAAGGTTGTGTCCATTACCTGAAAAAGAATGTCGTTGTAACTGAATAAAAAGGCACAAACAATAACAAAATGATGACTGTAGTTTCGAATCAACATTTGATAAATATCTTCTTTAAGAAAATGTATGTTTATAGACAATCAGAAATAGAAATCTTAACATCATAAAGTTTATTTATAATATTTTTGCTCAAACAGTTGCTACAGTTATTCATTTTCTTTGATCAGAATGCTGAAATTCAATTGTGTGAAATTGTATTTTAAAAAAGGATTCAAATAAATATTTATAAGTCTGAACTTCAATATTTAGCCTCTGTGTTGTTGAACCAATTGTTGATAAACTTCCCCACTCCTCCAGAACTGATTGAACAGCTGAAAATGCAGAATCTGTATTCTCTCAATAGTTTTTCTTATTTGTGCTTATATTGTAGAGTCAAAATATTCAGTAACAAGGTGTGTTTGGGTGGCACAGGGGGTTAGCACATCCCACATTTGGAGTCCTCAACACAGAAGTTGTGGGTTTGACTCCAGGTCCCTCTGACCATTGTCGCATGTCCTCACCCTGCCTTCTATCGCAAAACATACAAGCCACCAGCACTGCAAAAACTCTCAGAGAAAAAAAAAACATCCAATTTGATGCAGATATTTTCCTCTAATAGAGTAAGGGGAGGTTTACAATCAAGAGATTAGGGACTTGAGATCTTTTATGTTCCTTAGTTAATTGTTGGAGTTTAAGTATTGACATGTAGAAAAAGTTTATATTTTCTTAATTAGTGTCTCTTTACCGGAGCAGGAGATCTTTCATAAAGAACAACTGAAGTTTAATTGAATTAACCACAATGACCAGGTGATGAAGCTGTGACTTGACTGGACTTCTAAAGGTTGCCTTAGAAGTCAAGAGAAAAGCAGATATTACAACTTTTCAGCTGTATTATCTGCAGATATTATAGCAGAGAAAAGAGAGACTGAGCGAACAGGATGCCATCACCACCATTTGCAGGAACAAAATATTCTTCTGTTCTTTAAAAGTTCCACAATATGTCTGAAAAGCTTGCAAAGTTTACTGAAACACTCGCCAATTTTTCGGCTTCTTCTGATATTTAAAAAGAGTCGAAGCTGCTTTCATTCTCTGAGAATAGTGCTTAACTCAAAGAAACTCAATTTCTGTAACTTGTGGTTTATTTATTGTACAAACATTTAAAGCTTCCCAGATGAAGACAGTTCGAGTTGCATCAAGAAAAACAAAAACAACTTCCATGTTTGCTTGACGTTCAGCTTCTGTTCATGCGCTCAGCTGCTTTCAGATGTTAATAACATATCTTTGTCAAATATCTAGAGTTGTACAAAGCCTGTTAGATAGGGCCCAGTGTTTGCACTTTATAATTTGATTCAAAGAACCTGTAAGATCCTTTCATAAGCAGAAAATCATCTTTAAACTGTGTTGGTGTGCTTAACCGTTGTCTCTGAGGCTACAAGGTTCCTTCATCACATTTTAGCTTGAGTCTTTTCAGTGAAGTTTATATTTTTCTCTGCTGGTTTTATTTGACTACTACTTTTTACTTCAGTGGTTCCCACACATGTAAGACGTCCTTAGAAGTTAGTATTACTTAAGTATGAAAAACACACAAAAAATAGGAAATAAGGGAGGTGAAAAACACCATAAGAAGCTCATGGGACAACTCAACATTAGTTGAATGCCAATTTATTGAAAGTATGATAATATTGGAAAATACATTAAAAAAAAATCATACAGACGGAATTTTGACAATATTTAACACAAGAAAGAAATTAAACTAAAATTTTCACTTTAACAAAATTTAAAAATCACACTTTAGAATGTTGCACAATAAAACATTCATAAAACATGGCAGCCAATCCCAGAACTATTTCTGTGAGCTTGTGTTTATTTTTTACAAATTAAAGTCATAATGTCATCCATCTAAGGTGCAGAGTTCAGTTGAACCATCAGAACAGAGTTCTCTGGATTCTCCACTGTGGGTGGGATGGAAGAGGATTTGGCTTTTTCATATTTCTTTTGCTTCCAAGTGAAGTAGAGACAAAGGACAATTAAAGGAAGAACCACAGCAATACTACGCAATCCCAAAGTGAGCCAGGAGGACGAATCTGATTGAAGACAAAAAACTTCATTAGTTTCATAAAACTGATGAGTTTTCATCGTAGATTGTATTTTTTGCTGGATGACTCCAGCAGTTGTCACACCACAGGATGAGATTATCAATGAGATTTTTAGTCATTTTCACTTACTAATATTCAAAAGTGGATCATTGCTGTTAGGGCTGCTAGCAGAAGTATTTGACTGTGTCTTCTTACCCACACTAGTATATTTAGTTGTTGGAGGGACTGTTGTTGGTTCAACACACAGAGTGTTATTTTCTTTATACACCCATTTGGCTATTTGTGTCCCATTTGAAGTGCAGTTAATGAAAATGAAGCCTAGAAGCAAAAATTATAAATCATGTATGGATCATAATAAAAAACTGATCATTTATCTTTTCAAACTCACCACAATAAGTTAAGTTCATCCCTTTGAATGAGTTACTGACTTGATTCCTGACTGAACAGACCAGATGTCCTAGGATGTTTTGTCTCAGAACGATGATGTTGGCCCCATTATTTCTAGAGAAGAGCTCAGAGTCTGTCAGTTTGTGTCCATCCAGAGTCCAGCTGTATTGAGGACTGTCGCCTGGAGACACACAGGACACCTTCATCTGTCCCTGAGATAAACATTGAGGGACGAGCTGAACAGAGGACACAGGAGCTGAGAGAGAAACACATGAAAAATTGATTACTGAAAATATCTTGTTTTTAAAGTTAGGTTGAAAACTGGAAAGTAGAGAAGACAAACTGGAGTATGTTGTAAATTATTTTTATTTAAGTAAAATGTGTCTCCAATTCATGTTGTAAAATTAAATATGAAAGAGTGAAAATTAGAAAAATTAAATTCAAGACACATAGCTGATTACCTATAACAATAAGTTGCAGAGTTTTCCATCCTGTCATTTTTCCATCTCTATCAAACATTTCAAGTTCATATTCACCGCTGTCAGTCCTTCTCAGGTCATTGATCCTGACTGTTCCATTACTGGGTAAAACAGAAATTCTGTCGTCTTTTGGAGGAAGAACTATGTTATTCCTCCACCAGAGTATCACAGAGATATTCATTTTCCAATTGAACATGGGTATTTCTAACATGTCGTTCATCAGCTGAATGTCTACTGCTCCTCCCAAAGCACCAAAACACTGAGCTCCATTCTCTCTGCCATCACAGGAAGGTTTCACCGCTTAAAGGAAAAACAAGAATAGAAATGAGAAGTAGTGTATTTATGTTGTTAATCTAGATCAAAAAAATGAAGGGATTCTTTGAGCCACTCACACATTTATAATATAAAGCACTGAGCATTTCTCACACCTCACTATGACTTTAAATGCTTCGTATCAAACAGCAGAGTTTGAAACGCAACAAAACAATAAAAGGTAAGCTAACATAAATCAACACAATTTTTCTTAAACAGAGGCCAAAAATAAATATTTAATCAATAATATTTAATGAACTTATAGTTGTGGTGCCTTTACAACTTTAAGTATTAAAAGGAAAATTAATAATTGCAAACTTTTGTTCAGTTTTTTCTTTTAATTCAGGCTATTTTTGTATTACAGAATCACGTTGTTTTAAAGTCACACAAAGTGACTCTTCAACTCTTTACCAATACATATAAAGGACAAACTCACCCACTTTTACATTCATGATTAGATTAAGATGAATAAATAGTTTTAATCAAGGATCATCAAATCATGTGATCATGAAAAATGTTTCTGTCAAGCTTTTGTTTACTGCAGAGATCTGTAAAATTGATAACTTTTGTTTCTCTTGACATTGTCAAAAACTACTACTAATAATGACATTTTTCAAAGATTAAATAAAATAATCAAATAAATGAACTAAATTATTAAATAGATTTACCATCTGAAAACTGGATCCTAACTCAAATAAATATAACATGTAATTGTTTATTTGGCTTGTCTTTCACATTTTGTTTTGACTTAAAGTTTGATGCTAAATTTTTGATAACTAAAAACAAATAGCAAAAATCATCTATGCATCTTTGTAAAGTTACATTTCTATACTTTTATGGACAAATTTACATTTTGCTAATGAGCCTGAGCCGAAACACTTCCACATACTTCAATCATATTTAACAAGTTTGGAACATTTCTGTTTTCATATAAAGTGAAACTTTTCTATGAAATAATACTAATTTAATAAACATACCACACCATCAAAGTTCATAGAGAAATCATGTAAGCTCAGTATTTTACCACGTCATTCACAAATAACAGAATAAATTTGGTGCCGAGTGAAAAGTTAAAAAACTCACCATGAGTGACTTGGAGCGACATCAGTAAGAATCCAACGACGGCTTTCATCTTTGCTCAGATTCACTCAGCTGCTGCCAGTTTGAGGTATTTTATCCAGAATGTAACATTTACATTTTATTCTGAACAACCTGCTGTGTGTCCTGTTAGTGATCAGCAACAGAGGAGAACTGGCAAAGACCTTGATCACATCAAATAACTGTAGTGTTCATGTTTTTAACTCACTGAGAGGAGAAAAGGAAGTTATTACTTCCTCTTTCAACCAACAAGTCTTTGCTTGTGTGTTGGAGAGAGAGGGAGAAAAAGAAATGTTCTAATAGGCTCTGAGAAACCTTTTTAAACAGGTTTCTATATAATGAATAGATGATTAGTATTAAAATAATTCTTAAAGGTTGTGTCCATTACCTGAAAAAGAATGTTGTTGTAACTGAATAAAAAGGCACAAACAATAACAAAATGATGACCGTAGTTTCGAATCAACATTTGTTAAATATCTTCTTTAAGAAAATGTATGTTTATAGACAATCAGAAATAGAAATCTTAACATCACGAAGTTTATTTATAATATTTTTGCTCAAACAGTTGCTACAGTTATTCAATTTCTTTGATCAGAATGCTGAAATTCAATTGTGTGAAATTGTATTTAAAAAAAGGATTCAAATAAATATTTATCAGTATGAACTTCAATATTTAGCCTCTGTGTTGTTGAACCAATTGTTGATAAACATCCCCACTCCTCCAGAACTGATTGAACAGCTGAAAATGCAGAATCTGTATTCTCTCAATAGTTTTTCTTATTTGTGCTTATATTGTAGAGTCAAAATATTAAATAATTTTGCACTCACCTCCATGCAAACATAATACACTGATTGTGAATTTGGGGTTTAGTACCTTGCTCCTGGCGATTCGATGTGTGGAAGAAGATAAAGTTCAACCCACAACTTTCAGGTTGCAGGAATCAATTTTTGTCTTAATTTTACACATATCAAGCAATGAAATGCTGAAAATTATGTGTTTACTAACAACGTGAAAATAATTTAATCATGACATCAATAAATTGAATCAGCCCCAAACGTTAAACAGTGCTGATTTTTTTTTTTCTGTCAGAACACATACAAAGCAAGATGGAAAAAAACTGAACACTTGCAAACTGCTTATGACAAAGACTTGAGAATGGGAGAATGCATAAAACATACAAAAAACAGGAAATCAGGAAGTTGGCAAACACTTATTCACATCATTATATGTCATAAGAAGCTCATGGTACAACTCAACATTAGTTGAATGCTAATTCATTGAAAGTATGATAAAATTGGAAAATGCATTAAAAAAAACCAAACATGTTTAACCTCTAGAGCAGTGGTTCTTAACCTTTTTTGAGGTACCGAACCCACCAGTTTCATATGTGGATTCACTGAACTCTTCTTTAGTAATAAATTAAATAAGATTTTTTTTTTTCCAAATTCAAGACATAGGTATATGCTTTTTTACCGGTGCACAAAATGAGCCATGCATTTACATCACCTTGCTCAAAGAACTAAACCAACACACTGCATGAACTCACAACACAATACGGTATCACTTTATTCTGGCCCCCGCAAAACCTTTTGGCCCCAAAAAAGAATTTCAGGCCCCCTCCAATTTTTTTATTTTATTTTTAATTTAATTTTTTTTTGCTGTTTTGACTAATTGAAATTTTTGGAAGAATTTAACATTTTTTTAATAACTTGATTTTTTTTCTATTTGAAATTTAAGTTGCTTTTTGTCGTTTTGAATCCACAAAATACTTTTTTACTTTCCTCCATCTCCTTGCAGCTTCAAGAAGTGTTCCCTTAGTTTTGCCAGTGCGAGACGAGAGTTGGAAGTGCATATCATGCAGATGTGACCCTGATCCATGTTCCATGATACATGTGAATCCATGTTGTACATCAGGGGTGCTCAAACTTTTTGAGCCCAAGATCTACTTTTTCCTCTCACCCGACGGCTGAGATCTACCTCATGACACGAAGACATAAAAATTGTAAATTAAACCCGATTGACTCATTTTCTATGCAAATATACATCAGTTATATCAGAAATGATAAAGTGATAGAAAACCTAATGCGGTTTCTTCCTCAGTGAGATTCTGACACTGGGAGCAGGTTACTGGTGTCTCAGTCAGAAGCTGGTTGCAAACCTGAGGCCAGCAGGTGTCAGTCAGTTCTGATAGATCTGATATTTGGTTTGATGACGTCACTATGAGAAGCTACAGACTGATTGGGGGAACCAAAGAGCTCTGCAGAGGTAAAGGCAAATCTTCTGAATTTGGGATATGACTCATTTCATTTCACATAATTATCGTGATAGATGCATTTGTTTGTTAAAACCTAATCAAATATATTTGTCCTATTTGATGGTTGTTGGGACGTTTACTGCAGACGAATGAGGTAATTAGACCAAGTTTGTCGTTTATTGATCATTCAGAAACTAAAGGGGCTGTGAGGAACCACAGCGAAGGTAAACAAAGATAAAATAACTCAGAACCACTCGCTTTACATCATAAACACAAAGTCATGCAACATAGAATAAACAATACATTAAGTCAAGTCCCAACATTAAATTTTTAATTGATTACATTTTAAATACAATTCTAAACATTTCCGTTTTTAGTCGAGATTGAAAGGAAGTCAGTGTTTCAGCTGTTTTACAGTTTTCTGGAAGTTTGTTCCAAATATTTGGTGCATAGATGCTGAAAGCTGCTCCTCTCTTGGTTCTGGTTCTGGGGATGCAGAGCTGACCAGAACCAGAAGACCCGAGAGGTCGGGAAGGTTGATACAACAGCAGATCTTAAATGTATTTTGGTGCTAAGCTGTTCAGTGATTTGTAAACTAACGACAGTATTTTAAAGTCTATTCTTTGAGCTACAGGGAGCCAGTGCAGGGACTTTAAAACTGGTGTTATGTGCTCCATCTTCCTGGTTTTAGTGAGAACGCGAGCAGCAGCATTCTGGATCAGCTGCAGCTGATTAATTGATTTGTTGGACAGGCCTGTGAAGACGCTGTTACAATAATTAATGCGACTGAAGATAAACGCATGAATGAGTTTCTCTGGATCTGGCCTAGACATCAGTCCTCTAATCCTGGAGATGTTCTTCAGGTAATAGAAGGCCAACTTAACAATAATTACCGAGAATATTAATTTTAACATGTTTTGTTGATTTTTTTAAAAAATATTATTCCATAACGAAGCTACAAACGTTTAGGATCTGGGGTTCAATCGAACCCAGGTTAAGAACCACGGATCTAGAAAGAAATTAAACTAAAACTTTCACTTTAACAAAATTTAAAAATGACACTTTGGAATGTTGCACAATAAAACACTCATAAAACATGGCAGCCAATCCCAGAAGTATTTACATGTTTATATTTGTGAGCTTATGTTGAATTTTTACAAATTAAAGTCATGATGTCATCCATCTAAGGTGCAGAGCTCAGTTGAACCATCAGTTCTCTGGATTCTCCACTGTGGGTGGGATGGCAGACGATTTGGCTTTTTCATATTTCTCTTGCTTCCAAGTGAAGTAGAGACAAAGGAAAATTAAAGAACCACAGCAATACTACGCAATCCCAAAGACAGTCGGATCTGTTTAAAGACAAAACACTTCATTAGTTTAACTAATCTAAGGAGTTTTTACTGTAGTGTTAGATTGTACTTTTTGCTGGATGAACTCCAGAAGGTCTCACACCAGAGGATGAGATTATTGATGCGATTTTTAGTAATTTTTAACTTACTAATATACCAAAGTTTGTCGCTAGGTCTGCTATATGCAATATTGACTGTGTCTTCTGACCCACATTTGTATATTTTGCTATTGGACAGACTGTTGGTTCAACACACAAGGTGCTATTTCATTTATGAACGCACTAGTGACTTGTGTCCCATTTGAAGAGCAGATTATGAATGTGAAGCCCAGAAGCAATCTGACAATAAACCACTAAAATAAACAAGTTATTTTCATTTCACACTCACCACAGTCAGTTACGTCCATCCCTTTGAAGGAGTTACTGACTTGATTCCTGACTGAACAGACCAGATGTCCTCGGATGTTTTGTCTCAGAACGATGATGTTGGCCTCAGTATTTCTAGAGAAGAGCTCAGTGTCTGTCAGTGGGCGTCCATCCAGAGTCCAGCTGTATTGAGGAAGGTCGCCTCGACACACACATGACACCATCATCTGTCCGTGAGATAAACACTGAGGGACGAGCTGAACAGAAGACACAGGAGCTGAGAGAGAAACACATGAAGAAATTGATTACTGAAAATATCTTGTTTTTAAATGTTGGTGGAAAACTGGAAAGTAGAGAAGACAAACTGCAGTATGTTGTAAATTATGTTTTATTTAATAAAAGTAAAATTTCTTTCTATGTCCTGTTGTGAAATGAAACAATGTAAAAGAGAAAAATGAAAATATTTGGAAGAGAAATAGTTGATTACCTATAACAAATAGTTGCAGAGTTCTCCATTCTGTGCTTATTCCATTTCTATCAAACATTTCAAGTTTATATTCACTGCTGTCAGTCCTTCTCAAGTCATTGATCCTGACTGTTCCATTACTTGGAAAAAAGGGAATTCTGTCATTCTTTGGAGTAAGAACTATGTTATATCTACAATAATATCACCAAGTTATTCATTATCCATCGGAATATGGGTATTTCTGACGAGTTGTCCATCAGCTGAATGTCTATTGCTCCTCCCACAGCTCCAAAACACTTTGCTTCATTCTGTCTGCCATCACAGGAAGGTTTCATCGCTTAAAGGAAAAATAAGAAGAATAAATAGAATATTCTTCTATTTTTATTTTTAACAAAAAAAAAAAAGGACTCATCTTGTAAAAGTAAATTTTCATCAAGGAAACACAGAAAGTATTATGGTTTTAAGTGATGTTATTTAAAAATAACAAATTAAATGCTTTAATAATAATAATAATAATATTGGTATTTATATAAAGATTAAAGACATGTAAATCTCTGACTTTTCTAATCTTTAATTAATCTAGTTGAAAAAACGAACCAGATAACTAAATCAAACACTGGATCCTAACTGAAATAAATATCAAGTCAAATTGTTTAATTTAACATTTTGTTTTGACTTAAAGTTCATCTTAAATTCTTAATAATTAAATAAGGACAGTAAGGATAAGTTGTGCTTTTCTCATTATGTAACTACTACATTTATTCACTTCTATCATCAAATTTACATTTCCTTTTAGGTAAATAGTACAAATTAAAACCAAATTAGCCTGAGTAGAACAACTTCCACAAATTTCAATCATGTGTAACAAGTTTTAACATTTCTTAGCTATTTGTGTCTAAATTGAAGTTCAGTTAATGAATATGCAACCTAGAAGCAAACTCACAAAAAACCACTAAAATAAACTAATTATTTTCTATTCACACTCACCACAGTGAGTTAAGTTCATCCCTTTGGAGGAGTTACTGGCTTGATTGCTGACTGAACAGACCAGATGTCCTGAGATGTTTTGTCTCAGAACGATGATGTTGGCCCGCTATTTCCAGAGAAGAGCTCAGAGTCTGTCAGTGGGCGTCCATCCAGAGTCCAGTTGTACCAAGGACTGTCGCCTTGAGACAAACATGACACCTTCATCTGTCCCTGAGATAAACACTGAGGGACGAGCTGAACAGAGGACACAGGAGCTAAAAAAAAAGTTTTAGTGGAAAAGTGGAAAGTTTAAAATACAAACTGAAGAACGTGGTAAATAATTTTTCATTTAACATAATTTTTAAAAAATTATTTACATCCTGTTGTGAAATGAATCAATGAAAAAGAGTAAAAAGTAAAAAAAAATGGAAGAGAAATAGCGATTACCTATTACAGATAGTTGCAGAGTTCTCCATTCTGTCTTTCTTCCTGAATCCTGAAAATATTCAAGGTAATATTCACCGCTGTCATTCCTTCTCAGGTTACTGAGCCTGACTGTTCCATTAATGCGAAAAACGGGATTTATGTTGTTATTTTTAATCATAAATCTGTTAAATCTCCAATATAGAATCACATGGTTATTCTTTAGCCATCTGAAGTTGGGTACTTCTAACATGTTGTCCATCAGCTGAATGTCTACTGCTCCTCCCAAAGCTCCAATACACTGAGCTCCAGGCTTTCTGCCATCACAGGAAGGTTTCACCGCTAAAAACAAGAATAAGAATAAAGAGAGCATGTTTCTATTTTTAACCAAAAAAAAGACTAATTTTGTGAAAGTAGATTTTCATCAAGCAAATATACAAAGTACTTTGGTTTACATAAATTTACATAAATAGTAAAATAAATAAATAGTAAAAATTAAAACTATATTAGCCTGAGTTGAACAACTTCCACAAATTTCAATCATGTGTAACAAGTTTTAACATTTCTTTGCTATTTGTGTCTAAATTGAAGTGCAGTCAATGAATATGCAACCGAGAAGCAAACTCACAATAAACCACTAAAATAAACTAATTATTTTCGCTTCACACTCACCACAGTGAGTTAAGTTCATCCCGTTGGAGGAGTTACTGACTGAATTCCTGACTGAACAGACCAGATGTCCTAGGATGTTATGTTTTAGAACGATGAACTTGGCCTCAAAGCTCCTCTCTATCAGTTTGTGTCCATCCAGAATCCAGCTGTATTGAGGAAGGTCACCTCGACACACACATGACACATTCATCCGTCCATCAGATAAACATTGAGGGACGAGCTGAACAGAGGACACAGGAGCTGATAGAGAAACAGATGAAAATTGATTACTGAAAATATCTTGTTTTTAAATTTAGGTGGAAAACTGGAAAGTAGAGAAGACAAACTGGAGTATGTTGTAAATTATGTTTTATTTAATAAAAGTAAAATGTCTGTCTACGTCCTGTTGGGAAATGAAACAATGTAAAAGAGTAAAAATGAAAAAATTAGAAGAAAAATAGTTGATTACCCATAACAGTTAGATACAGAGTTCTCGATGATGTCCTTTTCTTTTCCATCAAACGTTTCAAGTTTATATTCACCGGCGTCAGACCTTCTCAGGTCATTGATCCTGACTGTTCCATTACTGGGAAAAACGGGAAATATGTTGCTTTTTTCACCAACAACTTTGTTAAACCTCCACTTGAGTATCACCAACTGTTTCTTTATCCAATGGAACATGGGTATTGCTAACATGTTGTCCATCAGCTGAATGTCTACTGCTTCTCCCAAAGGTACAAAACACTGACCTCCAGGCTTTCTGCCATCACAGGAAGGTGTCACCGCTTAAAGGAGAAACAAGAATAAGAATGAATAGAGTATTCTTCTATTTTTATTTTCAACAACAAAATAAAAAGGACTCATCTTGGGAAAGTAGATTTTCATCAAGAAAACATACAAAATATTTTGGTTTTAACTGATGTTATTTACATGAACGTCTAATTATAAATAACAATAATAATAAAAATAATAATAATAATAATAATAATAATGTTATTTAATTCAAAGATTAAATCCATGTAATTTTCTAATCTTTTATTAATCTAGTTAAACAATGAATCACATAACTAAATCCAACACTGGATCCTGACTCAAATAAATGTAAAGTCAACTTGTTTAGTTATCCTGTCATTAACATTTTGTTTTGACTTAAAGTTTATCTTAAATTCTTAATGACTAAAGAGGAACAGTAACAATAATTTATGCTTTTTTATAAAGTAACCATTACGTTTATTCACTTCTATCACCAAATTTAAATTTGCTTTCAGTAAATAGTAAAAATGAAAACCAAATTAGCCTGAGTTGAACAACTTCCACAAATTTCAATCAATTATGTATAACACGTTTTAACATTTCTTTGCTATTTGTGTCTCAGTTGAAGTTCAGTTAATGAATATGCAACCTAGAAGTAAACTCACAATAAACCACTAAAATAAACTAATTATTTTTCTTTTCACACTCACCACAGTAAGTTAAGTCCATCCCTTTGGAAAAGTTACTGACTGGATTGCTGACTGAACAGACCAGATGTCCTAGGATGCTTTGTCTCAAAACGATGATGTTGGCCTCATTATTTCTAGAGAAGAGCTCAGAGTTTGTCAGTTTGTGTCCATCCAGAGTCCAGCTGTACCAAGGACTGTCACCTTGAGACACACAGGACACCTTCATCTGTCCCTTAGATAAACACTGGGGGACGAGCTGAACAGGATACACAGGAGCTGAGAAACACATGAAGAAATTGATTACTGAAAATATCTTGTTTTTAAAGTTAGGTTGAAAGCTGGATAGTATGGAGGACAAACTAGAGTACTTTGTAAATTATTTTTTATTTAAAAAAGTAAAATGTCTGTCTATGTCATGTTTTGAAATGAAACAACGTAAAGAGTAAAAAGTGAAAAAATTGGAGGATAAATTGTTGGTTACCTAAAACAGATAGATGCAGAGTTTTCCATCCTGTCTTTTCTCCACCTCTATCAAACATTTCAAGGTAATATTCACCGCTGTCATTCCTTGTCAGGTCATTGATCCTGACTGTTCCATTACTGGGAAAAAAGGGAATTATGTTGTTCTTTTTACTAACAACTGCGTTATTCCTCCACTTGAGTATCACAAAGTAATTCATCATCCAATTGAAGATGGGTATTTCTAACACGTTGTCCATCAGATGAATGTCTATTGTTCCTCCCAAAGCTCCAAAACACTGAGCTGCAGACTTTCTGCCATCACAAGAAGTTTTCACCACTTAAAAGAAAAAGAAATAATAATAATAACAAAAACAATAACAATAATCATAATCATAATGATGGTATTTAAAGATTAAATACATGCAAACATTTTATTATTCTAATCTTTAATTAATGTAGTTGAGAAAATGAACCAAATAACTAAATCAAACACTGGATCCTGACTCAAATAAATATCAAGACAAATTGTTCAACTGGCTCCTCATCATCATTTTGTTGACTTAAAGTTTCTTAAATACTTAATAACTAAAGAGGAACAGAAAGAATAAGTTATGCTTCTTTATAAAGCAACCATATTAATGTAATCATTACACTTATTTACTTCGACCAGCAAATTTACATTTGGTTTGAGGTAAATAATAAAAATTAAAACCACATTAGCATGAGTTGAACAATTTCCACAAATTTCGATCATGTGTAACAAGTTTTAATATTTCTTATAGACCCAATTAGCTATTTGTGTCTCAATTGAAGTGCAGATAATGAATATGCAATCGAGAAGGAAACAAACAATAAACCACTAAAATAAACTAATTATTTTCTTTTCACACTCACCACAGTGAGTTAAGTTCATTCCTTTGGAGGAGTTACTGACTTTATTGCTGACTGAACAGACCAGATATCCTGAGATGTTTTGTCTCAAAACGATGATGTTGGCCTCATTATTTCTAGAGAAGATCTCAGAGTTTGTCAGTGCGTGTCCATCCAGAGTCCAACTGTACAAAGTACTGTCACCTTGAGACACACAGGACACCTTCATATGTCCCTCAGATAAACATTGAGAGATGAGCTGAACAGGATACACAGGAGCTGAGAGAGAAACAGATGAAGAAATTGATTATTGAAAATATCTTGTTTTTAAAGTTAGGTGGAAAACTGGAAAGTAGAGAAGACAAACTGGAGTATGTTGTAAATTATTTTTTATTTAAAAAAGTAAAATGTCTGTCTACGTCCTGTTGTGAAAAGAAACAATCTAAAAGAGTAAAAAGTGAAAAAATTGGAAGAGCAATAGTTGATTACCTATTACAGAAAGTTGCAGAGTTTTCCTTTCCAGTCTATCTTCTTCATTATGCACATAAAGTATATATTCACCACTGTCATCCCTCGTCAGGTCATTGATCCTCACTATTCCATCATTGGGAAAAACGGGAATTATGTTGTTCTTTTTAGTAACAACTCTGTTCAATATACAATTTAGAATCACAACACGATTCATGATCCAATTTAAGCTAACTGCTGCTGACAAGTCATCCATCAGCTGAATGTCTATTGCTTCTCCCAAAACTCCAAAACACCGAGCTCCATTCTTTCTGCCATCACATGAAGTTTTCACCGCTTAAAGGAAGAACAGGAATAAGAACAAAGAGAGCATATTTTTATTTATATTTCTAACCAAAAAAGAAAATCACTTTGTAAAAATAGATTTTCACCAAGTAAACATACAAAATATTTTGGTTTTAATTTATGTTTTTTAGATAAACGTGTAATAATAATAATAATAATAATTATAATAATATCAATAATGGTATTTACTTCAAAGATTAAATCCATGTAAATCTTTGACTTGTCTAATCTATAATTAATCTAGTTGAAAAAAATGAACCAGATAACTCAATCACTGGATAATAACTGAAATAAACATGAAGTCAAATTGTTTAGTTAGCCTGTCATTAACATTTTCTTTTGACATCAAGTTTATCTGTAATTCTTAATGACTAAAGAGGAACAATAAGGATAAGTTATGGTTTTTAGAAAGTAACCATTACATTTATTCACTTCTATCACCAAATAAACATTTGCTTTCAGTAAATAGTAAAAATTAAAACCAAATTAGCCTGAGTTGAACAACTTCCACAAATTTCAATCATGTGTAACAAGTTTTAACATTTCTTATAGACCCTCTTAGCTATTTGTGTCTAAATTGAAGTTCAGTTAATGAATATGCAACCTAGTAGCAAAAACACAATAAACCACTAAAATAAACTAATTATTTTCTTTTCACACTCACCACAGTAAGTTACGTTCATCCATTCGGAGGAGTTACTGGCTTGATTGCTGACTGAACAGACCAGATGTCCGAGGATGTTTGGTCTCAGAACGATGATGTTGGCCTCAGTATTTCCAGAGAAGAGCTCAGAGTTTGTCAGTGGACGTCCATCCAGAGTCCAACTGTACAAAGGACTGTCGCCTTGAGACACACAGGACACCTTCATCTGTCCCTGAGATAAACACTGGGGGACGAGCTGAACAGGATTCACAGGAGCTGAGAGAGAAACAGATGAAGAAATTGATTACTGATAATATCTTGTTTTTAAAGTTAGGTGGAAAAACTGGAAATTAGAGAAGACAAACCGGAGTATGTTGTAAATTATGTTTTATTTAATAAAAGTAAAATGTCTGTCTACGTCCTGTTGGGAAATGAAACAATGTAAAAGAGTAAAAAGTGAAAAAATGGAAGAGAAATTGTTGATTACCTATGACAGATAGCTTCAGCATTCTCCATCCTGTCTTTTTTCCTTTTCCATCAAATATTTCAAGTTTATATTCACCGCTGTCAGTCCTTCTCAGGTCATAGAGCCTGACTGTTCCATTACTGGGAAAAATGGGAATCATGTTCCTTCTTTTACTAACAACTGAGTTAAACCTCCAATGTAGAATCACAAAGTTATTGTTTGTCCATTCAAAGTGGGGCATTTCCAACATGTTGTCCATCAGCTGAATGTCTATTACTCCTCCCAAAGCTCCAATACACTGAGCTCCATTCTTTCTGCCATCACAGGAAGGTTTCACCACTTAAAGGAAAAACAAGAATAAGAATGAATAGAGTATTCTTCTATTTTTATTTTCAACAAAAAAGGTACTCATCTTGTAAAAGCAGATTTTCATCCAGAAAACATACAAAATATTTAGGTTTTAACTGATGTTATTTACATAAAAGTAAAATAATAATGACAGTAATTATTATTGCTTTTGTAATAATAATCATTATAAATAATAATAATAATGATGATAGTTAAAGATTAAAGACATGTAACTGACTTTTCTAATCTTTAATTAATGTAGTTGAAAAAATGAACCAGATAACTAAATCCAACACTGGATCCTGACTCAAATAAATATAAATAAAAATACTTTAATTGGCCTATCATTAACATTTTGACTTGACAAATTTTGTCTTAAAATTTAAGATTTTGTTCATCTTAAATTCTTAATAACTAAAGAGGAACAGTGAGAATAAGTTATGCTTTATTATTTCAAACCATATATTTTATTTGTGTAGCACATTTCAGCAGTGAGGCATTTTAAAGTGCTTTACATCATAAACACAAAAACACAAAGTCATGCAACATAGAATAAACAATATATTGTTACATATTACATTTCAAAAACAATTCTTAACAGGTGCGTTTTTCGTTGAGCTTTAAAGGAAGTCAGTGTTTCAGCTGTTTTACAGTTTTCTGGAAGTTTGTTCCAAATATTTGGTGCATAGATCCTGAAAGCTGCTTCTCCTCTTTTGGTTCTGGTTCTGGGGATGCAAAGCAGACCAGAACCAGAAGACCCGAGAGGTCGGGAAGGTTGATACAACAGCAGATCTTAAATGTATTTTGGTGCTAAGCTGTTCAGTGATTTGTAAACTAACAACAGTATTTTAAAGTCTATTCTTTGAGCTACTGGGAGCCAGTGGAGGGACTTTAAAACTGGTGTTATGTGCTCTATCTTCCTGGTTTTAGTGAGAATGCGAGCAGCAGCTTCTGGATCAACTGCAGCTGTTTAATTGATTTGTTGGACAGGCCTGTGAAGACGCTGTTACAATAATCAATGCGACTGAAGAGAAACGCATGGATGAGTTTCTCTGGATCTGGCCGAGACATCAGTCCTCTCTTTTATAGAGCAACCATTACATTTGTCTACTATCACAAAACTTTACATTTGCTTTTAGGTAAATGGTAAAAATTAAAAAACAAATTTGCCTGAGTTGAACAATTTCTACCAGTTTTAATCATGTGTAACAAGTTTTAATATTACTTATAGACTCGCTTAGCTTTTTGTGTCTCAGTTGATTCGCAGTTAATGAATATGCAACCAAGAAGCAAACACACAATAAACCACTAAGATAAACTATTTTTCTTTTCACACTCACCACAGTGAGTCAAGTTCATCCCTTCGGAGGAGTTACTGATTTCATTCCTGACTGAACAGACCAGATGTCCTAGTATGTTATGTCTCAGAATGATGATGTTGGCCTCAGTATTTCCAGAAAAGATCTTAGAGTCTGTCAGTTTGTGTCCATCCAGAGTCCAGCTGTACAAAGGACTGTCACCTTGAGTCACACAGGACACCTTCATCTGTCCCTGAGATAAACACTGAGGGACGAGCTGAACAGGAAACACAGGAGCTGAGAGAGAAACACATGAAAAATTGATTAAAGAAAATATGTTTTTGTTTTAAGTTTTAGTGGAAAAATATAAAAAATAAACTGAAGTACATTGTAAATAATTTATCATAATTAAAAAAAATATTTACATTTTGTTGTGAAATGAAACAACATAAAAAAATCAAAGATTTGATTACCTATAACAGATAGATGCAGAGTTTTCTTTCCTGTTATTTTTCCATTTCCATCAAACATTTCAAGTTGATATTCACCATTGTCATTCCTTCTCAGGTCATTGATCCTGACTGTTCCGTTACTGGGAAAAACGGGAATTACGTTGTCTTTGATTCTAACCATTCTGCCATACCTCCAGATGAATATTATAGAGGAATTCATCTTCCAATGGATTATGGGTATTGCTAACATGTTGACCATCAGCTGAATGTCTACTGCTCCTCCCAAAGCTCCAAAACACTGAGCTCCATTCTGTCTGGCATCACAGGAAGGTTTCACCGCTTAAAGGAAAAACAAGAAGAATAAAGAGAGAGTTTTTCTTTTTTTAATCAAAAAAAGAAAAAAGAAAACTCATTTTGTAAAAGTAGATTTTCATCAACATGCAAAGTATTTTGGTTTTAAGTGATGTTATTTACATGAACGATTTACATGGACTATGTAAATCCATGTAAATCTTTTACTTTTCTAATCTTTAATTAATCTAGTTGAAAAAATTAACCAGATAAGTAATTCAATTTGGAGAGACTCAGTCAGAGAAAAGGAAACCATTCAAAGAGTTTATTGATATACAAATTAGTCTTTGGCACTCGGCCCAGGCTGAGGACATTGATTATCGCAAACTTTGCGATGGGCTCAGCTGAGCATTCCGTATGCTGAAAGGAACGTTATCACCCGGGACCCGACACTGGTGGTGAAGGCGATGAAGGATGCGGGCGGATGGCTGAGTGAGTGGAGGTGTAGGGTGGAGGTGTGTTGAGCTCTGGTGGAAAGCGGAAGACGCCATGGATGATGGTCCTTATCAGCTGGGACTTTTGGGCGGTGATTGGACGCGACATGTCTTGGACCAGCGTTGATTAATCAACGGTGATGAGCATGCTGCACTGGTTGGATGATCCAGGTGGGGCTAGAAGAGTCTTCCAGTTTGAATTTGCACCTAGGCTTCATATCAATCTGGAGAGACTCAGACAGAGACAAGGGAAACCATAAGAAGAGTTTGACATACAAATTGGAGTCTTCAGCACTCGGGCTCCGGCTGAGGACATCAATTATCGCATACTTTGCGATGGGCTTGGATGAGCATTCCGTATGCTGAAATGAATGTTATCCCCAAAAAGAGGTCGAGGTCGGGGCCGGGGCCAGGGCCAAGGCCAGGGCCAAGGCCGGATAATCGGAGACGGAAAGCGCTAAAGGAGAGGAGGTGCGCTGGTTTAGCTTGCAAGGTTAGGACCATAACTAAAGGAGATGATGTGACAGTTGTCGTGGAAAACAACCATTTCCAAGCACTGTCCAGGTAGAATCACTTAATCAGGTTTATTCATGCATCATGCACAATACAGAGAGCTCATAAGACAATCACTCAAGCCAGTCTGGATGCAAGGCTAACCAAGCTCACTAAGCTCTGCCAGGCAGAGACAACATTTAAGTTTTTTATACAATGATAAGGAAAGAAAAGCAAGGGGCAAGACGGTCTGGACCTGATGCAGCTGTGGAAAGCAACCTTCCCACCTCGTCCATGTAACCCAAATAGTTATTTTGGTGAGAGTTCACAAACGTATCATATGACATGATTAGCAGATGTTCCTTATTGTAATTTTTACCACGACACAGTGATGGGCTCGGGTGAACATTCCAGATGCTGCTAGGAACGACATCCCCCAAAATAAGGCTGAGGCTGGAGGACAGATGACGAAAAGGTAAAGGGGAGAGGAGTTGCTCTGACTTAGTTTGTCGAACAGAAGGAGATGGCGTGACAGTGACAGGAGGGAAGAGTGAGAAGGGAAGACAAAGATCAGCGGGGAATGTAGCGGGGAAAGAGATGATGGGATGCGCATGGGAATGGCCAGAACGCACGGCATGGCATGAGATACTAGAGGATGAGTACCAGCTTGGGATGTGGTAGGAAGAGGGATGAGAGGATGCTGAAAAAGCCAGCTAATGATACAACAGGGCATGAAGAGATCGAAAGGACAGGGCGTGGGAAAATAGAAATAATGATGAAAGGGGACCAGCGGGGGCTGCTGCGGGACGCTGGTTAAAGGCCAGCTGAGAATGTTGCAAGGAATGAAATGATAGGATGCACTGGGCAAGGGATATAAGGATGCTGGTAGATGGAGACCACCAAGGAATGCTGTAGGAAAAGGCATGAGGGGTTATTGATTAAAAATCCAGCTGAGAACGCAGTAGAGCCTGCAGTAAAGGGATGTACAAGGCGGGATATACATAAAAGGGGACCAGTAAGGGATGCTGTTGGGCAAAGTATAAGGGCATGCTGGTTAAAAAGGCCAGCAGGAGATGGGGATGTTCTGAGGCATGAAGTGATGGGCCGCCTGGAGAACAGGGCCAGCTGGGGATAGAATAGCAAGAATAGAGGTGAGAGAGAAAAGAGCTAGTCAAGCATTTACTAAATTAAATAAGATTAAGCAGGGAAACTTAAAAGGGCGGTATAGACAACTTCTTGCGGAAACGAAACTGGAGTAGGAATTAGACTCACTGTGAAATGGTCGAAAGATGCGGGCAATAGGCAAGAATACTCCTAAAAGAAACCTGAAATTAAGAACGTAAAAGCAAAAGGGGAAAGTAACGTCACGGCATGGGAAAGGAGCACGTTTAGATGGAGTAAACCAACCACCACCAGCGAATTGCGCAGTACTCATCAGGTACTGAGGGGCGCTGAAACACAGAGGAAAGATGCGTATAATTATAAAAGGAGAATGCTGAAGATGAACAACAAAGCTGTTGGCGAAAGGCCAAGAGAATACCTGAAGACTAGTTGAAAGTGATCAAACGGCAGAAGACGTCTTCTACAGGTTCTAGCTTTGTTGTCACAAGAATGGGAGGCTTGGAACAGTAAATGAGCTTAAACAAACGAAAGCCAAGACTCAAAATAAATAAGGATGAGAAACTGAAAAAAGAATAGGGAATGAAACACAGAGCATGATGTGAGATAGAGATAAAAGTGGGTGATGGAGTCCAATAGTTGGAGTGGACTGAATGAAGGCTGAGAGAGACAACTTATCAGCAAAGGTGATAAAATGACTGGGGCTGTAACAAGTAGGGACGATAAGCTAGATCGATGCCAACTGATGATATGAGGTGGATAGGGCTGTTCGGCTTAATAGTTCGGGCATGACGGCTTATTGCCGAAAGCTACTATAAGGGGTCGCTTGCAGAAATGACCCAAATTACATCAGTGGAACAGATTTTGTAAAATACTGGGCAAGCTAGAGAATAGCCTGTGTAGACCAGGAAGAGACATGATGGCCTGTGGAATCGAACCATGCAGATTTCGGACAATTTTGGATGAGAGATGAAACTTAGAACTGACAGATGGGACGCGAGCTTGAAATATCAAAGTAAGTGAAGCCGGGAGTAATGGAGCACACAAAGCTTCAAAAAAAAAAAAAAAAAAAAAAAAGGGGGTCCTTTATTTTTTCAGATGAAATAGAATACTTTTCTCTCTCTCTCTCAGTTGTAAACAAATGAAAGAATGAGGATCAATATATGCTGAAAGAAATTACCCGTATTCTATCAACTATTAGCTTAAGTGAAAATGGCGGGCCATAGCTTCACATCAGAGCTAAACTCTTAAGGGGTGTAATAATAAACAGCAGTGGCAATTCGAGCACTCGGATCCTCTAGTCAGGTGGGCATATAGTCGTTTCCTTCCAACAGGTCTCGGTGCACAAAATGTCCTCTTCCGTTCTCTTGTTTTAGTGCCATGATACATAAATGAGGTTTGTTCTATTTCCTGTCATTTTAGACCTCTCTGTAACAGCACCACATGCTGGCAAAAACAAGAATCACAACCAGTCGGTGAAACAAAAACAAAGCATGGCTTTTAAAATACATTTGACATGTAGCCATTTTTCACCTGGTCACATAAGTTTGCTTGTTAGCGGAGAACGCCCGTCTCTGGACAGCTTAATAAGTGGGCAAATGAATCTACGTAACTGGACAAACGCAACAACACCGATAGCCTGCATGCTACTTGTCACAAACTTAAGGTCCTGTATTATTAGCTAGTCATCTTTTAGCTAGCGTTTACCTGTATCCAACGGCTTGCTCGGCTCGGTCGGTTAGTTCGGGGGGGAAAACTGCGCAAAGTACTTTGCATTTGCTGTTTTGTTGCCCTGATTCTAAGGCATTCCTGTGCAGCTCGCACAGCAGCAGCGGGGCACCATCCCACCGCACGGGAGTAGACCCAGCGCAAGTGTCACAGTGCTAATGAGCAGCTCGGGAAACAATGTTACGACATGCTAACAAATTGAACCGTTTTAACTGCTAAACAGTGACAGCAGACATGGAAAGAGCAGGAGCCCATATGTATCAAATTGATATAGGAAAAACAGGGTGTTGGCCGTTCTATGATAAACAACAAACAGCTTCCAGTCCATCCATGGGTGGCACGGCTGACTGAGTGTAAACTAAGAAAATATTTATTTATTAGTTTATATAAGCGTTGATTCAGTTAAAAGCCCTGAAGCATTGAAACGCAGCCTGAGTGGCGCATACGGATAATGAGACATGTGAAGGTACGTCTTACCCCGGAAGCCCGAGGCGGGCGTGGCGTGAGAAATCCGATGGGAGGTGCTGATGAACCGGGCTGAAGCTGTTGACGAGGCTGAACCAGGGCGGGGAACCGGTGAAAAGGCTGGGAGGGAACGGCAACCGGTAGATCGGTGCGGCGAGACTTTGGCGGGCCCAGCCAGGGCCGAAGACGAAGAAAGGCTGCTCGAGGATGGAGACGGTGGATTTATGTGTCGGCCTGCCAAAGATATACCGTGGAGGAGGTGGCGAAGAAGTAGGAGACGGTGGATCCCAGTCAGGCGAGCAAGCGGAGGGAGAAGCTGCTTGGAATGATCGAGGCCAGAAGAATTTCTCATGCAACTCCGAGAGGATGCGGCTTTTAAGACGAGGTTAGAGGTGGAAGGACAAGGAATCACGGAGAAAGGGATCTGGTGAGAAGGTTTGCTGAGAAACTGAGGCGTGCGAATGAACAGATTGAGCTCTGCTGGAAAGCGGAAGACGCCATGGATGATGGTCCGTATAAGATGGGACTTGGCGTGACGTGTCTTGGACCAGCGTTGATTAATCAAAAGTGAAGAGCATGCACCGGTTGGATGATCCAGGTTCCAGTTTGAATTTGCGCCTTGGCTTCATATCAAACACTGGATCCTGACTCAAATAAGTATCAAGTCAAATTGTTTAATTGGCTTGTCGTTAACATTTTGTTTTGACTTAAAGTTTATCGTACATTCTTAATAACTAAAGAGGAACAGTAAGAATAAGTGATGCTTCTTTATAAAGCAACCATTTTATAAAGTAGCCATTACTTTATAAATCATGATTTATTTATATCACCAAATAAATATTTGCTTTCAGTCAATTGTAAAAATTAAAACCAAATTAGCCTGAGTTGAACAACTTGCACAAATTTCAATCAATTATGTATAACACGTTTTAACATTTCTTTGCTATTTGTGTCTCAGTTGAAGTTCAGTTAATAAATATGCAACCTAGAAGCAAACTCACAATAAACCACTAAAATAGACTAATTATTTTCTTTTCACACTCACCACAATAAGTTAAGTTCATCCCTTTGAATGAGTTACTGACTTGATTGCTGACTGAACAGACCAGATGTCCTAGGATGTTTTGTCTCAGAACGATGATGTTGGCCCCGGTATTTCCAGAGAAGAGCTCAGAGTCTGTCAGTTTGTGTCCATCCAGAGTCCAGCTGTATTGAGGACTGTCGCCTTGAGACACACAGGACACCTTCATCTGTCCCTGAGATAAAACTGAGGGACGAGCTGAACAGAGGACACAGGAGCTGATAGAGAAACACAAAAAATTGATTAAAGAAAATATCTTGTTTTTACATTTCGGTGGAAAACTGGAAAGTAGAGAAGACAAACTGGAGTACGTTGTAAATTATGTTTTATTTAATAAAAGTAAAATGTCTGTCTACGTCCTGTTGTGGAATGAAACAATGTAAAAGAGTAAAAAGTGAAAAAATGGAAGAGAAATTGTTGATTACCTATGACAGATAGCTTCAGCATTCTCGATCCTTTCTTATTTCCTTTTCCATCAAACATATCAAGGTTATAGTAACCGGTGTCAGTCGTTCTCAGGTCATTGATCCTGACTGTTCCATTACTGGGAAAAGCGGGAATTATGTTGTTTCTTTTACTAACAACTTTGTCAAATCTCCAACGTAGAACCACAACCTTATTAATTATCCAATTGAAGATGGGTATTCCGAACATGTCGTCCATCAGCTGAATGTCTACTGCTCCTCCCAAAGCTCCAAAACACTGAGCTCCATTCTTTCTGCCATCACAGGAAGGTTTCACCGCTTAAAAGAAAAATAAGAATAAGAATGAATAAAGTATTCTTCTATTTTTATTTTTAATGAAAAAAGTTACTCATTTTGTAAAAGTAGATTTTCATCAAGAAAACATACAAAATATTTTGGTTTTAACTGATGTTATTTACATGAACGTCTAATTATAAATAATAATAGTAATAATGTTATTTAATTCAAAGATTAAATCCATGTAATTTTCTAATCTTTTATTAATCTAGTTAAACAATGAATCACATAACTAAATCCAACACTGGATCCTGACTCAAATAAATGTAAAGTCAACTTGTTTAGTTAGCCTGTCATTAACATTTTGTTTTGACTTAAAGTTTATCTTAAATTCTTAATGACTAAAGAGGAACAATAAGGATAAGTTATGGTTTTTTATAAAGTAACCATTACGTTTATTCACTTCTATCACCAAATTTAAATTTGCTTTCAGTAAATAGTAAAAATTAAAACCAAATTAGCCTGAGTTGAACAACTTCCACAAATTTCAATCATGTGTAACAAGTTTTAACATTTCTTAGCTATTTGTGTTTCAGTTGAAGTTCAGTTAATGAATATGCAACCTAGAAGTAAACTGACAATAAACCTCTAAAATAAACTAATTATTTTTCTTTTCACACTCACCACAGTAAGTTACGTCCATCCCTTTGAAGGAGTCACTGACGTTATTGCTGACTGAACAGACCAGATGTCCTGAGATGTTTTGTCTCAGAACGATGATGTTGGCCTCAGTATTTCTAGAGAAGAGCTCAGAGTTTGTCAGTTTGTGTCCATCCAGAGTCCAGTTGTATTGAGGACTGTCGCCTTGAGACACACATGACACCTTCATCTGTCCCTGAGATAAACACTGGTGGACGAGCTGAACAGGATACACAGGAGCTGAGAGAGAAACACAAAAAAATGATAAAAGAAAATACATTGTTTTTGATTTTGGTGGAAAACTGGAAAGTAGAGAAGACAAACTGGAGTACGTTATAAATTATGTTTTATTTAACAAAAGTAAAATGTCTGTATGTCATGTTGTGATATAAAGAAACGTAAAAGAGGAAAACGTGAAAAAATTGGAAGAGAAATAGTTTATTACCTATAACAGATAGTTGCAGAGTTTTCCATCCTGTCATTTTTCCATCTCCATCAAACATTTCAAGTTTATATTCACCGCTGTCATTCCTTGTCAGGTCATTGATCCTGACTATTCCATCACTGGGTAAAACGGGATTTATGTTGTTATTTTTACTAACAACTGTGTTATTCCTCCACTTGAGTATCACAAAGTAATTCATTATCCATTCGAAGTTGGGTATTTCTAACATGTCGTTCATCATCTGAATGTCTATTGCTCCTCCCAAAGCTCCCAAACACTGAGTTCCATTCTTTCTGCCATCACAGGAAGTTTTCTCCACTTAAAGGAAAAAGAATAAGAATATATATTGTATTTTTCTATTTTTATTTTTTACAAAAAACGGGACTCATTTTGTAAAAGTTGATTTTCAGGAAAATAAATATAGGAAGTATTTTGGTTTTAATTTATGTTATTTACGTGAAAGTAACATAGTAATGACAGTTATTATTATTGCTTTTGTAATAATAATGATTATAAATAATAATAACAATAATAATAACAATGATGATGATAGTTAAAGATTAAAGACATGTAAATCTCTGACTTTTCTAATCTTTAATTAATGTAGTTGAAAAAATGAACCAGATAACTAAATCAAACACTGGATTCTAATTGAAATAAATATAAATTCAATTTGTTCAATTGGCCTTGTCATTAACATTCTGTTTTGACAAAGTTTTTCTTAAATACTTAATAACTAAAGAGGAACAGAAAGAATAAGTTATGCTTCTTTATAAAGCAACCAGGTAATAATGTGATCATTACATTTCTTTACTTCTTCCAAAAAATTTACATTTGCTTTTAGGTAAATAATAAAAATTAAAACCATAGTAGCATGAGTTGAACAATTTCCACCAATTTTAAACATGTGTAACAAGTTTTAACATTTCTTATAGACCCTCTTAGCTATTTGTGTCTCAATTGAAGTGCAGTCAATGAATATGCAACCTAAACAAACAATAAACCACTAAAATAAACAAATTATTTTCTTTTTTCACTCACCACAGTGAGTTAAGTTCATCCATTCGGAGGAGTTACTGATTTGATTCCTGACTGAACAGACCAGATGTCCTAGGATGTTTTGTCTCAGAACGATGCTGCTGGCCTCATTATTTCCAAAGAAGAGCTCAGAGTTTGTCAGTGGGTGTCCATCCAGAGTCCAACTGTACAAAGGACTGTCGCCTTGAGTCACACATGACACCTTCAGCCGTCCCTCATATAAACATTGAGGGACGAGCTGAACAGGAAACACAGGAGCTGAGAGAGAAACAGATGAAAAATTGATTACTGAAAATATCTTGTTTTTAAAGTTAGGTTGAAAGCTGGAAAGCAGAGAAGACAAACTGGAGTATGTTGTAAATTATTTTTTATTTAATAAAAGTAAAATTTCTGTCTACGTCCTGTTGTGAAATGAAAAATGTAAAGGAGTAAAAAGTGAAAAAATTGGAAGAGCAAAAGTTGATTACCTATTGCAGAAAGTTGCAGAGTTTTCCTTTCCAGTTTATCATTTTCTTTATGCACATGAAGTATATATTCACCACTGTCATCCCTCGTCAGGTCATTGATCCTCACTATTCCATCATTGGGAAAAACGGGAATTATGTTGTTCTTTTTAGTAACAACTCTGTTCAATATACAATTTAGAATCACAACACGATTCATGATCCAATTTAAGCTAACTGCTGCTGACAAGTCGTCCATCAGCTGAATGTCTATTGCTTCTCCCAAAACTCCAAAACACTGAGCTTCATTGTTTCTGGCATCACATGAAGTTTTCACCGCTTAAAGGAAGAACAGGAATAAGAACAAAGAGAGCATATTTTTATTTATATTTCTAACCAAAAAAGAAAATCACTTTGTAAAAGTAGATTTTCACCAAGTAAATATACAAAGTATTTTGGTTTTAATTTATATTTTTTACATAAACGTGTAATAATAACTTAACAGCAAGAATAAGTTATACTTTTCTTATATTTATCTACTTCTGTCACCAAATTTACATTTGCTTTTAGGTAAATAGTAAAAATTAAAAACCAAATTAGCCTGAGTTGAGCAACTTCCACAAATTTCAATCAATTATGTATAATGTCTCAGTTGACTTGTAGTTAAAAATATGCAACCTAGAAGCAAACTCACAATAAACCACTAAAATAAACTAATTTTTTCTATTCACACTCACCACAATAAGTTAAGTTCATCCCTTTGAAGGAGTTACTGACTTGATTCCTGACTGAACAGACCAGATGTCCTGAGATGTTTTGTCTCAGAACGATGATGTTGGCCTCAGTGTTTCCAGAGAAGAGCTCAGAGTTTGTCAGTTTGTGTCCATTCAGAGTCCAGCTGTATTGAGGACTGTCACCTTGAGACACACAGGACACATTCCTCTGTCCCTGAGATAAACACTGAGGGACGAGCTGAACAGAGGACACAGGAGCTGAGAGAGAAACACATTAAAAATTGATTAAAGAAAATATCTTTTTTACATTTTGGTGGAAAACTGGAGAGTAGAGAAGATAAACTGGAGTACGTTGTAAATTATTTTTTATGTAATAAAAGTAAAATGTCTGTCCATGTCGTGTTGTGAAATGAAACAATGTAAAAGAGTAAAAAGTGAAAAGATTCTTAGAGAAATTGTTGATTACCAATAACAGATAGATGCAGAGTTTTCCATCCTGTCATTTTTCCATCTCCATCAAACATTTCAAGTTTATATTCACCGCTGTCATTCCTTCTCAGGTCATTGATCCTGACTGTTCCATTACTGGGAAAAACGGGAATTATGTTGTTCTTTTTACTAACAACTTTTTTAATCCTCCAGTTGAGTATCACAGAGTTATTCATTATCCATTGGAATCTGGGTATTTCCAACATGTTGTCCATCAGCTGAATGTCTACTGCTCCTCCCAAAGCTCCAAAACACTGAGCTTCATTCTCTCTGCCATCACAGGAAGGTTTCACCGCTTAAAGGAAAAACAAGAATAACAATAAAGAGAGTATTTTTCTATTTTTAACAAAAAAAATGACTCATTTCATAAAAGTGGATCTTCATCAAGTGAACATACAATGTATTTTGGTTATAAGTGATGTTATTTACATGAATGTAAAATAATAACAGTAATTATTATTGCTGTAATAATAATAATAATAATATTGATATTTATATAAAGACTAAAGACATGTAAATCTCTGACTTTTCTATTTTTTAATTAATCTAGTTGAAACAATGAATCAGGTAACTAAATCAAATACTGGATCCTGACTCAAATAAATGTAAAGTCAAATTGGCCTTGTCATTAACATTTTCTTTTGACTTAAAGTTTATCTTAATTTCTTTATAACTGAGGAGGAACAGTAAGAATATTTCATGTTTTTTATAAAGCAATCATTACGTTTATTCACTTCTATCACCAAATTTATATTTGCTTTCAGGTAAACAGTAAAAATTAAAATCAAAGTAGCCTGAGTTGACCAATTTCCACAAATTTCAATCATGTGTAACAAGTTTTAATATTTCTTAAAGACCCACTTAGCTATTTGTGTCTCAGTTGAAGTTCAGTTAATGAATATGCAACATAGAAGCAAACTCACAATAAACCACTAAAATAAACTAATTATTTTCATTTCACACTCACCACAGTAAGTTAAGTTCATCCCTTTGAAGGAGTTACTGACTTGACTCCTGACTGAACAGATCAGATGTCCTAGGATGTTTTGTCTCAGAACGATGCTGCTGGCCTCATTATTTCCAGAGAAGAGCTCAGAGTCTGTCAGTGGGCGTCCATCCAGAGTCCAGCTGTATTGAGGACTGCCGCCCTGAGACAAGCAGGACACCTTCATCTGTCCCTGAGATAAACACTGAGGGACGAGCTGAACACAGGACACAGGAGCTGAGAGAGAAACACATAAATTTGCTTATTTTATAAAGTAACCATTACATTTATTTACTTCTATAAATAAATTTATTGCCACTAATAATCGCAGTGCGCTTTACTTATGCGCTGCACAGCCTTTTTACATCTGCAGATCCACATGCTGAAAATTCTAAAAATAGTTTTTTACAATCAGATGTGTTCATTGACACCTTGACATTTAATACATCAAAAGACGTGAGGAAAAAAAAAGCAAAGACAAAAAAAAAATAATAATAATAAATAAATAGCAAACTAGGTTGTACAACAATCAAAGCTGGTTTATTAGGCCTCCAGCATCATAGCACTGCTCCCTCTATAAAAGAGCTGGGTTTGAGGCGGGCCGCTTCCTTAACAAGATTCCAAGATGGTCACTAGAGGGACACACCCGAAAGGTAGCAAACATTTCACAGACAAAGGATCATATTCACACATGATAGAATTTAAACATTACAGAAAACCTTACTGCTTCTTAACAGAGGACAAATGACGAATATTTTTAGCTATTGACAAAAAGAGCTGCACGAGATCCAATTAAATTTCACAGTAACAAACAGGTGGCATTTTCACTTTTCTTTGAATAAAACGCCTTACTAGGACTTTAAGCCAATCAAAATGTCCTAATTAACATATTTACTTATAATATGTGACAGGTAGATAAAAGCCTGAGATTTTGTGTCACTAATTATGGCAAGTCTTTTACTAAAAGTGTGTCAATCATGCCAGAGATGTGGCAAATCAGAATAAAGTATGCTTAAAGCTGTTTTGAAACAGATAATGAGACTTGCTGATTTAGAGAATTTTCTATGGAATAGAGGACAAATAAAGCCATCACCTGTTGATGTTGTCTGCAACCCACAGGTAGCCAAACATATCAAGTAGTTTCTTCAAAATAGTTGGTACAATAACACTACTCCTAAAAGTTTTTCTTTTCAAACTGTTTCTGAAGCAAATGTGACTGAGTGAGAAAATACAAGTAGTTACTACTTACCTCAAACAACACATAAAGCATCGCATTGCAAACACTTTGCTGCCTCTAGCGTCAGAGTGATGCCAGAGGGCATCCTCTGAATGACTCTTACTGTAAGTCATTCCGGCATTAAGAGGTTAAAATCCTGAAATTAAGAGCTTTAAATAAGCTTGACCATTTCTCAGAAAAAGATATCAAATAAAATGTCGATGCCAATTAAGACATAGTAGGAGCAACTATCTAACCTGGTAAGTAGAATTTAGAACAAATTCGGACAAGAGAAAATCCACACAAAGTTTTAATTTGTACACCAAATTCTTAGTTTTAAACTTTAAGTTGTTAATTCCACACCAAAGAAAGGTTTTAAAAAAACATATGCTAAGGATGACTGGCACTGATTCAAATCTAATACCTACCAAGGAAATACACTTGTTTTGATGACAAAGTAGTCAAAAATGAACAATAGGAGGAAATTTAAATATAAACAAACAGTAAAGCAGTGGTTCCCTAAGAATTACAATAAAATCCCCCACAAAAAAACAAAATAAAAACAATCAACTGGGCACACATATTTTGTTTTCAAACTCCAAGTGAAATTTATTTCACATTTCAAGTTGCAACAAAAAGAAAAAACAAGCCATCTTTATAATAAAACACTTGCAACTCTTTCATTTTTAGTTCTATGCCATTATTTGTATTTTTTTTTTTTTGTAACCATATTCAACTTTGCTTTTAAAAAGCCTTTGTGCAAAATGGGGTTAAAATATGAACAGCTCCCTGAGAGTTTCTTTTATTTTTTCATCACCCCCCCAATACTTTGGAACCACTGCATTAAAGGTATCACAATTGAATCCATTAAGGATTTTACTGTCAGTTGTGTTTTTGCTCCTAAAAGTACAGGCTACAGCAGAAAATAAGACAAAAAAACAAAACAAAAACGTAACAATTAGATGTTCCTTGAAAAAATGTGAACAACTCACCACTACAGACTCCTATCAGGATCAACTGCAGCTTAATCACAGCTTTCATGTCTCTGTTCACCCGAGTCATTGTTGATCAGTGACTGTTAAAAACATAAATGCATGCAACAGCTGATGTATGTCCCATTAATGATTAGTTTCAAAAGAAAAACTGTGCAAATACCTTTCAGTTACAGGTGAAATGAGGAAGGAAGCTCAGCAAACCTAAAAAAAAAAAAACCAAAGCAATAAAAAGAAGAAAAAGTAAGAAGATTACAGTTTACTGTAAGCCGTTGTCCGACTAGTTCGGTACAGAGTTAAAATGTGTCAGATGAAGTCCTGGTTTGATGCAAATGTATCGCTGAAATACACAAGCGATGACAAAAAATGCCTCACGTTACATGGGACACGTCACTGCTAAATTTTGTGCACCTGTTTTCAAGATAAAAGTGTTACAAACCATCTTCCTTTGTGGGTTATCAGTAGCTTGGTTAAGTGCAAGAAAGCAGGTGAGCATTTTTCATCGACGGTGGCTGAAATGGAGCCAATAAAAAAGAACAAAAACTTTCATCTGGAAATATTTTTAGATCACCGATCACAATATAATTCTTCAATTAACCCCCGCCCACGAGAAGTCATAGAAATTTCCACAAAAATAAACATAAAATGTTTCATCAGGAAAGACACGTCAGTCTCACACAGCAGAAAAGACTGAAGGCCATTGGATGAGTGAAATGTCGTCTTGTTAACTACGAATAATCAGAAGAAGTCACAGAAAAAGAGAATTTAGAAGGATTTTAGTTTTTCAGGAAGCAAGTAAAAAACACAAAGCTGTCTGTCTGTCTGTCACTCTCACTCTTGGATTTTCCAAAAATGTGTGTTTTGGGAAATCAAAAAGAAAACACAACCGCAACTAATGGTCAACCTATTGGTAGTACTGCCTTGGTTTCAAAAAGAGATGACGTTGTTGAATGGGCTTCATTAGATCCCACTGTTTCTAGACATGGGTTTGACACAAACTTTGAGACAATGTTGAATTCAAATATTTTTGAAATATGATTTGTTAATGTGAAAACGCTGTCAGTTTTAGTCCACCAGCAGATAGTGAGCAATGAATGAAGCAATGAGTAATGAACTTTTGGGCTAAACAGTGGACTGGACGGCCTCATTGCTTCACTACTTAACTTTGAATTTGTGTATTATGTGAATAAAAGGTTTTATAAGCAGTAGGAAAAGCATATTGAACATTACATGAAATAATGTTTCATGTAGGTTTCAAGTAGATTTCATGAACTTATAGAAATTACAAGAACTTTTTTTTTTTTGAAAAAAGATAAGAGCTTTATCTGACAACGTATTTATCAGTGCTGGTTTCCTTAATTTTGAGAGTTCGGTGACCGGCCGATATTTACTTGTGCAACCAATCTTATCAACTGATTTTATCTTCCTCGGCAAACATCTAAAAATCAACCATTGTCCTCTTTTGTTCTTCTTTGAAAAAGGTTTGACTGATAGATAAACCCACCAAGTTGTGACTGCATGTCTACTGTTAACAATAGTTGCCAATGTTGCCAGTTCAGAATCTTTATTGCTATTTTGAGCAACATTTCAGACAAAAAATTATTTTATAAAGGTCAAGCTTTTCAAAACATTGGTTATCGGTGTTCGAGCAGAAAAACTGCCATCGGTGCACTCCTATTGCAATACAGCAACCAGCTTGATGAACAAAAGTATGCATCCATCCATCATCTCAGCCTCTGATACAGGGAAAGGAGCTCAAAGTACTTTGGCGTCTCTGCTCTGAAAGCAGCCAGTTGAGATGAATCAGTGATATCAGTGGCAATACAGCAGTACCAGAACCCACTGGAAGGATAATACATGTGTTTAACCTTTCTAACCTGGGAACACATGGTCATAGATTGCATTGGCTAGCATGTAGCCTCAGAATAGGGAGTTTTTTTTTCCTATTCTGGTTTTAAATAACTCTTACGCAAATACAGGAAGAACATTGGAAATAGAGTAGAAGAATGTAGAAATATGGTATTTATTTTCCCACAGTGGGCAAATTCAGGTTCAATACCAGTATTCCATATAGGTTCATAGAAAAGATGAAAAAGTGTTAAAAAATATTTTAAATGCCATGGCAGCAATATCACGCTGTTCAAGATTTTAAAATAATAATAATAAAAAAAAACTGTGAAGTTATTGGAAATAGAAACATGTTGAACTTATGATCCAAGGAATGTGCAACTGAGTAGGAACTTTCCTCTTTAAAAAGTTCAAAAAGTGAATGCATATTGAACAATAAAAGACAACAGTTTACAATACATATCTCAGTAACACAGTATAAAATGGTTTACAATGTATACTCTATGGTGTCCTCATCTTGACTGTCTAAAAATAGTTTTTGATCATTTTGTGCAAAATAACTAAAACTAAACATGCACAATTTTCCCAATTAGCAAAACTACTTCCTAGTATTTTAGGGAATATCAATGCAGAGCATCAACAAATTAAACTTCGCCGTGATCAAAACATTTGTGGCAACATCAGACATCCTGCATTATGAGCTTTAATGGGTTGTAAATTTTTCTAATGTAAAATCGCAATAAAAGGGGATTCCAGCTTTTTCATCTGTCTGTCCTCAGAACATTGTACATTATTTGAACTGATATTCAGTTCAGGATGTCTGTTTTAAAGAGCTGAAAATCAGCCTGCAGACTTGATCTGGCCATATTCCACTTCCTCTTCCACTTTTTGCTTAATTGAGCTCCTCGATGGCTTCTGCACTGTTGTAACAACAGCGTAGGTTAAATCGCTGGGATCTTCCGTTTCTGAAAATTAACAATAAGGGTCACTTACTGTTGGTAAAACTTAAAAAAAAACATACCTCCTGTACAATGACAGTTTTCCACAAAAAAAAGCAAGCATAACTTTTTTGATATTTGATTTGTACCTCTGCGTTTTTGTTTTTTCCTCCGTGCATAGACGACAATTAAACTGATGAAAAGAAGAAAAATGCCGAAAATACTTGAAGTGATAAGTCCAATGCTCAATGAAGAACTGCCTGTTTCAAAAGTATAGGTAAAAGGAAACAAGTTAATATAGAAAGAGAGAGCAACACAAATGTGAAACTGTTCAAACATTCTGAAACTTCTTGTTGCTCTGAACCAGAATCAGTCCTGAAGTCTCATCAGATAAGAATAAACACTGGCTTCCTCAATTTAAGCTATGAATGCTACTGATAAAGATGTGTCACTTATTAAATCTGAATATTAAAGTATAACTGATAATTTGTTGGACTTGATGTTAAAGACAATTATGCATCACATTAGGAAGAAGGTATGAAATCAAAAAGCTTTTCACTTGATGTTCAAGACTTGGACAGGAACCCAACATGGGCAGGCAGCTTTTAGTTTAGTCTTGCCAGTTCTTGGTTATTAATTTGGTTGAAATTCACAGTTTACTGCTTCTATCTTTGTTCTTTTTAATGTAATTTTTCCTTCTGTACATTTAAAACTTTCTATAGACTGATTTGCATCACTTTGTGTATAAATGTTGGCATGCAAATAAACCTGTCTGGCAGAAATAAAAAAAAAAATCAATACTTAATATAAGTTCTAGTAGAGATCATGAAAAGTATAATTTTACAGTGTTTTAATCAGCTAGACATATTATCCATATTATGTCAAATAAACCAATCTAATTTTATTTTCTTGTAAGGTATTTACCTTGAACAGACAAATGAAGAGTCCGATTTTCTGCCCGCTTCCCATCTGAACTAAAGACTGTAAGGTTATAATCACCACTGTCACTGTGTTGCAGGTCACTAATCCTGAATGTTCCATTAATGGGTATGAAATCAGATCTGTCTTTTATTTCATTTGTAGCTGTTTCGTTTATCTCCATTTTAGTAATGTTACATGTTCCTTTCTCAACTCAAATCTAATTCCTGAAGCGTCGTCAATCAGCCGTACAAACACAGTTTCTCCCAAAGTCGCACTGCATTGAGCGCCATCTTTTCTGGCATCGCAGTGAGCTGACAAACCTGAAATATAAAAAATATAAAAAACAGTTTTTACAATTATAATTATAATTAAAGAACAATGAATTTTCTGAGACAGTCAATACTCACCCGTACTATTATGCATTATGTCTCACTGACAACTAGTCAAAGGCGTTGACATTTGATTAACTACTTTAATAACAATGAGATTGAAAAGCACATGTGAAGACAATAACATTATACTTTTGTGTTTTAACATTTCTATAATCAGTGTTATTGCTTTTGTTGATTTTTTTTAAAGTCATGTTGGAGTTGAGCATACTCCACTAAAACGTAAATATCAACTAATATTATATCATCATGTTTCAGAAATATCGCCACTTAAAGATCTAAAGAAATGTGGAAGAAGAAGATGTGGAAGATAAAAAAGCAGAAGATAGAACATGGAAGCTTTTTTATGGTTTTGCTGCTCAAACTAAACACGTAAGACTAAGCTGCTTAACAACACGAAGGACAATGATAAGTGTATTTTAAATGTAGTTTTAATGTAGTGATGCAGTTGTTTTTTACTGTAAAGCCATTTTCTTTAAAGTATGGCCAACATTTTATCTAAATCTCTAATAAAACCCTGATAATGTAACTTGAACAATATTTTTCACTCACCTTGAGAAACTCCCAGTAACATCAGCAAAAGTCCAACAGCTGCTGCCATCTGTCTTTATTATTCAGCTTTGTTGATTATCAGCTCTCAGTAATCTTTGACAAAATCCTTGGAGGACTGAACTCCTGTCACTGACAAAGAGAGAATGGAGAGAAATAAAAAAGGAAGTGAACATGCGGGCTACTTGCACAAAGACGGAAGCTCATGGCATCACTACAAAAAAACTATGAAATTGTCAAAACTGAGCGGTCAGAAAAACCCCCACAAAGAGTGAAAACTTATATACTCATGAAATTTTCTTTTTTTTTAAATCAAGATGATTAGACGTGAGTTTTCTCAAAGCAACAGCTGGCAATTGTTCACATTTCTTTTTTCTATTTTTGTTTTACTTTTCCTTTGGCTAATACTTAATCAAAAGTTAATTGAACTTCAATATAATGCTTTCCTCAAACTATTTGTGAGTATTTACTTTTTGGATTTTGTCACTTTGATAGAAAAGAACACCAAAAATATATTTTATGCCAGGCTAACTAACTAATCTCAATAAGAGGAAGATATAAAGGAAGAATAAGGTTTAGAAACGATGTCAACTAACTGATGTGAAAAATTATTAAAATATTAAGATTAACACATGAAGTTTAAAAGTTCACTGTATATCAAAAGGACATGGCAAATCTAAAGCAGACGTGGAACAAAGAGGCAAAGAGTTGAGCTAATCTAACTGGTGACTGATTTTGTTGCGACTTGCTGAAAATATTCATAGGCTTGTATCATCTTAGAGCAGGCACAGTTCTACCACAGAAAACAGAAAATAAGTCTGTGTTCAACATTGAGCTTGCTTATTTTTAGACACCAGTGAAGAGATGTGTCTTTTCAAGTTGGGCTTTTGTAATAAACCACTTCCCACAGCAATTGTAAGTGCTGCCCTTTTTTTTGCTGTGACAAAGCCAATCACCTTCACTGAATAAAATTAACTACTTAGTTTTATAGTTAATACTGACATCACAAAAAAAAAAAAAAAAAAAAAAATCAGCCAGGCTGTTTATGTTTATGAAAGCTCACAACACAATTACACCCAAGCATTGGACGCAGATCACCTTTCTTTGATTTCAACATATTCCACAGAAACAGACTTCTTTGACTGTAAACCAATCAAAGTGAGCCCTCATGAATTAAGTCCGCACAAAATATTTCCTGCCAACATCCAGAAAGAGAACCTGGTTGAGCGAGACAGACTGCAAATCCTCGCAAAATAACTGCAGGAAAACAACTTTAATAAATGTTACATATGAATCTGTTAGTTATCCATCTGTTTGGTTCTCAATAAATAAACTATTTTGAGAAAGGGTAAGAACTATAAAAAACTATATAGTGAGTTAAAATTTTCACGAAAGTAAAATGTTCGTTTTGTGGCACATCTGTATCGTATTTTGAAGGAATATGTAAGTATGTATAATAATGACCTTTACATATAGTAATAAACATTTCCACATATCACTCAGATGTCCACCAGATTCTCAGTTGCGCCATGTCAACTTTTGGGATTCCCCTCCGTCTTACGTCACCGCGCTTCCTGATCGGCTACTTGTCACATTCAACAGGCTGTCTAAACATATTTTAAAGTGATATGGATTTTCATTAAACCTGTTGCTAGAAGGGTTAAAAACTTAAGAAAAGTGACAAATTAAGTGAGAAAATATAAAATGTATCCAGTGATTACTGCTGAATCAGGGTTTTTTTTTTGTCTGGGTCAGAGCGAGGACGCAGGCAGACAGTACAACATGGCTGACAACATAAATCACATGAAGAGTAAACAAACTCCTGGCTGCTAACTCAGAAGATCACATGACTTAAACTGCAGGATTACAGCAGCTTCTGATTATAGTGCAGATTCAAGAGCTCCCAGCTTATCTTCTTGCATACAAAAAGGCAAAACTGAAAACCGTGACAGTCATGACAGGTTTAGAGAAGCAAAAGTCACGACAATAGTCGAATCGATAAGGATCTTTTAAATTCAGGAAAGAGCCAACATGCTGAAAGAAGGAACAAAGATGAAGTAGTTTTGCCTATAAATTATAAAAGGTCTAAAATAAAAGCTTTGTAATGCAAGATAACCTTTACCTGACCATGAAAAATATAGTGCTGAGAAAAAATTATCTCCTAAAAGACTTGTGCTTTTGCTTTTTTTCTCTTAACACTTAAATGTTTCATTTTAAGAAAGAATATTTCATATTAGACAAACATAAACTGCATAAATACAAAGCACAGTTAACAAATGGTTGTTCCATATAAGGATCTAACTACTGTAACTTGGCCCAATGCAGAAAGTAATTGCCTCCAGTACCTGGTAGCTGGTTGTGCAATACTTGGCTGCAACAACCTCATCAAATATTTGTGATAATTGTTGCTAAATATTTTAAATTAATATTGAAGAAAGGCACACCACCTTCTATGCAAAGTTTTGAGGCATTAATGGCATTAATTAGATTCACATCCAGACCCTAAATAGATTCCTCATAAAGATTTTTTTGGAGCCATTTAGAAGCTATTTTGAGAGACCAAAACTTTCAGAAAATTTAGATTTTCTCTGATCAGTCCACAGAATAGTTTTCTGAATTTTGGTGATGAGGGCTCATAAAGATGTTTACCTTTTAGAAGCCTGAGACAGGGTCTTGTGTTTTGTGGGAAGGGGTGTGTGGAGAGGGGCTCAGTCATGGTTTTGGCCCTGGAACTTTCCCACAGGAACCATTTTCATCCAGTTTGTTTCTTGTTACATCTCTTTCTTTAAAATCTTCACCCGCCACTCGAAATGCTCCAGCTGCTTCTCAAGACAAACATCCAGGTCACTCGACGAATGTTTGCCTGGGAGGAAACAAACCAGCTAGAAAAAACAACAACAAAAAAACAAAAACAAAGCAAAGCTGCTTCCTTGTGTGAGTGTGCGTGAATGTTTATATTGTCTGGCTGGGATTTGACTTACAGGGCCATGGGAGAGGATTTAATATGGAAAATTTCTCCTCAACCACCACCAGGGGGCATCTGGACATGGGAGAGGATTTAATATTGGACGTTCACTAATAAATAAATAAATAAATAAAGAAAGAAAGAAAGAAAGAAAGAAAGAAAGAAAGAAAGAAAGAAAGAAAGAAAGAAAGAAAGAAAGAAAGAAAGAAAGAAAGAAAGAAAGAAAGAAAGAAAGAAAGAAAGAAATAAAGAAAGAAAGAAGAGAGAAAGAAAGAAGAAATAAAGAAAGAAAGAAAGAAAAAGAAAGAAAAAAGAAAGAAAGAAAAAGAGAAGAAAGAAAAAAAAAGAAAAAAGAAAGAAAGAAAGAAAGAAAGAAAGAACATATGGGATTCCAGAGAATGTATTGAATTGGGTGAAAGTTACTTTAGAAATAGTATACCGAATTGGAAGCCAAATATTCAATGCTGTGGCAGAGCCAGAGGGGTGGCCGAGGTGGCACTTGCCACCAGTGGTGGAGCTAGACTTTTTTTCAAGGGGTGGCCAAAGAGTGAGCAAGGCTTTATATCAGAGGGGTCCATATACAAATGATGAACGAAAGGAAACAAATATTTTTTAACACACACTCAAATTAAAATGGTTTATTTAACTAAGATTTGCCATGACCAAACAAGACGTTAAACGGCACTATGGAACAGTGAACATGTAAATGTAAACTCAGAGCCCAGAATATGACCAACAAATTCTCAAAAATAAATAAATAAATAAACTGGTGCTTCTGGTGTGCAATAGGTTGTGCTGGGTGGGGGGAGTTCAGTGCCATTTCCTTCTGCTTCACTGTCTTCCTCCCCAGAAGACAGTGAGATGAGGGTGAATCTATATCACCCTCATCTCTCTCTGGAACTTAATTGGAAATGCATAAACAGACACAATAAAAATGCAAAAAGCATCATGCTAACCTTTAGAATTAGGCTTATTGGATTTTAATACTTAATAACTCTCTGTCACAGCCTCTAACCCGCTGGTGATCCACTTGGGCCTGGAGTCTCCTGGCTGGATTCTCCAGGTTGGTCACTGCTGCAGGGTTCTGTCTGGTCCTGGTCACTGCTGCAGGGTTCTGTCTGGTCCTGGTCACTGCTGCAGGTTTTTGCCTCTTTAAGAAGAACTGGGACATCTTCCCTTTTCTCTTCATTTGGGCTCTACACAAAATAAGAGCCTGGTATTTAGACTCCATGACTGTTTGGCAGAGACAACACTATTTTAACTATTATTTAAACTATAGTTTTTAGTTTTCTGTAGCTAGCTAAAATACTAAATTAAAAATACATTAATTAAAATAACTAGTTAGGTTATAATTCAAAGCTTTCATATGACATAGCCTACTTACATTTCAGTCATTATAAAACTTAATGCTTTTTCACATATTCTTACCAAACACATTTCAAGCAAGAGCTGAGAGATATAAAACATTAGAGGGCAGCATGTGCACTAAAACATATGTTAAAAGAATCTGTCTAAAACACGATCTACCAGCACTAGCATGGCTAATATAATAAACGAGGCACTACGCAGCGGTGCACAACCATTTTTTTTCTTTTTAGAAATGTATGACAAGTGCCGCCTCTCATTAGGAAGGTAACAGCGGTTACTGCTGAGCGGTAAAATGTAAATACCTGCAAAACTCCTGGACGGTGTAACTCTAAAGCCTTTGATGTGTTTTGGATCAAGCAGGACCCACATGTCAGTTTAACCAAAGAACAGCGTCGGGCATCGAGCTGCCTTCAGGGACAGTCGGAAATTACAGTTTTCCAGGCAAATCTTTGCCGATCTCATAAGTATTATATTTTAAAATGACCATTTCCAGTGGGGTGGCACTAGGGGTGGCCAGGGGTCCGTTGGGGGTGGCAAGTGCCACCCCGGCCACCCCTCTGGCTCCGCCACTGCTCTGAGCTTGTTGCATTACTTCCCTTCTCGTTAGTTTGTTGCGCTCTTGTTGTCAGGCTTCACACGGTTCCTTGTTGTTACTCCTTCCTTGTGTCACTTTCCAAACATGAACTTAATGTCTGGCTTCTGGACGTCTTTATGACGAAGCAACCGTTGAACGTGTGTCCGTTAACATTTGCAACTGACCGATCTTGATGCCCGTTAATATTTAACTGACCGGTCATCGGTGCGACGATGGGAAAATCATGCAGCTTCGAGTTCGACTATCACTTCCACCTCTTCTTCTTTTATGGCAATTAAGAGTTCGTCGCACTGCTGGTGTGAAGTCAGCTTTAATGAAACTCTTTAAAGTTGTTCTTATTACAGCTTCAGCTTCCCTGACACCAACACCACCGTCGAACTAAAACACAACGTAAACTTAGTGAGATGGTGTCAAGAATACAATATCGATATAAAAATAACATAAAACATATAAACATACCTCGCTGGCTGACCCTTCCTTTTGAGGTAGAAATGAGGTAATTCAGTAAATTCTTAAACTTAAATCATGTTTCTTCATTTGCTTGCCAACGCGATGCTGTTATATCGCAAGCGTTTCTGGTAACCTGGTAACCTAGACGCTTCTACTTCTACTTCCTACCTTAATCCTTCAAAATAAGAGTCTTAACAAAAAAGTATAAATAATACAAAATAAAACATGCAAATTACAACTTTGGCAGTAAAAGAAAGGTTTCGTAGTTTGGGACCATTTTGATCTTACATCAGAAGATAAAGTATTGGTTATCACTTGGTTGTTGTTTCATCTGGTTCTTTTCAGTTTCTTCTTGATCTATCTTGAATCCAAATTCAACTGAAATTGACTGTTAAGTGTACTTTCATATTATGTCTGCATTTTAAATGTTGCACTGTCTTTATTAAATAAATCCACCTCCTCAATGCTGAGGCATGTTTTTTTTCATATATATAAATTATTTCATATAAATGTATTGTTTACTTCATTTTTTTTTCAGGAACAGCAAAAACGCATAACAGACTTAATTTCAAAATTTTGGAAAATTAAAAGAAAAACCCAGTCCACAAGCATCCTTATGCTGTCCTCCCCCTGAATTCTCAATTTCTTCAGCAGCTAGACAACGAAGCTCCAATAACCAGACTTCTTTCCTTTTTAGCGGTTTATTGAAGAGTGGCCTCTGACCACTGCCATCACTTTAGCCATCGTAAACTGAAACATACGAAACTGCGTATTAGCAAACGAACTAGCTTTTTGTTACGAGCTAAAATAAAACATTTACACCAAAGTTACATAAAACAAAAAGCAATTAACAGATACTTACGAACAAATATTGTCCGACACACAACGTACAAGAATAGCAAACAGCTTAACTATGAACCGTCCGGTGCGGCGTTCCACCATCTTGGATATTCTCTTTATGATTCAGCGTCACTAAACAATATAACAAAATATCCACCAGGGGGTGCTCTAGTGCGGTTTTCACCTTACTGGTCAGGCTTTACTTACAAAAAAGCAGCACAATCCTCATTCCAAACACGTTCACTTAAATTTTCACTTTATGGTACATGTTCACATTATTTATTGACTGTATCTAAGAATATCGAATATATTTTGAGTTGAACTGAAGATATAATGTACAATAAAATACAATGAATCTTATTGTATAGACGAGGTCATCAAATCAGTCTGTCAACTACGTTGCCTGATTTTAATGTCCAGCAGGTGTCAGTATTCAGTGACAGTATCGACACAGTGTCGATACAGTTTTGCTTTGGGTCGAAACACTTCATGACGCCTCATTTACCCATCATTATTTGTTACCTTTCGGGTGTGTCCTTGTTGTGGTCATCTTGGAACCCTGCAAAGGAAAAGGCCCACCTCAAACGCAGCTCTTTTATGGAGGGAGCAGTGATGGATGGAGTTTGATTGGCTGGGGGTAACTAGTATATATATTTCTTTTATAAAGCTAACATTTTGAACTGTGCTATGATGCTAATACATTTTTTTTAAATTTTGATTTGTAACTATCCATCCATTATCTGTTCACCCTTGTCCCAACTGGGGTCGGGAGTTGCTGGTGCCTATCTCCAGAGGACAGGTTGCCAGTGTGTCGCTGGAGAACACAGAAACAAACAGGACAAACAATCACGCACACACACTCTCACACCTAGGGAGAATTTGGAAAGACCAATTAACCTAACAGTCATTTTTTTGGACTGTGGGAGGAAGCCGGAGTACCCGGAGAGAACCCAGGTATGCACAGGGAGAACATGCAAACTCCGTGCAGACAGACCGGGAATTGAACCTGTGCCACTGTGCAGTTGTTATTAATTTCCACCATTTCCAGTACATTTGCAATGTACAGATGTGACAGAGCTTTACTCAACTTTACTTTCAGACCTGAAACCACTCCAAACAACGTTAAAACCATGCCAAGGACTGAAATAAAACTAAAATCTGTGGACAAAATAGTACTTACACCATGGAGTCCAAATAAATTTATTGCCACTAATAATCACAGTGTGCTATATGCGCTGCACAGCCTTTTTACATCTGCAGATCCACTGCTGATAATTCTAAAAATAGTTTTTTACAATCAGATGTGTTCATTGACACCTTGACATTTAATACATCAAAAGACGTGAGGAAAAAAAAAAAGCAAAGTCAAAAAAAATAATAATAATAATAAATAAATAGCAAACTAAGTTGGAATACCTGCAAAAATGGAAATACCTGCAAAACTCCTGGACGGTGTAACTCTAAAGCCGTTGATGTGTTTTGGATCAAGCAGGACCCACATGTCAGTTTAACCAAAGAACAGCGTCGGGAATCGGGCTGCCTTCAGGAACAGTCGGAAATTACAGTTTTCCAGGCAAATCTTTGCCGATCTCATAAGTATTATATTTTAAAATTACCATTTCCAGTGGGGTGGCTGTAGGGGTGGCCAGGGGTCTGTTGGTGGTGGCAAGTGCCACCCCGGCCACCCCTCTGGCTCCGCCACTGGTTATTCCTACTCCAGAGTATCAGAGTAATTCATTATGCAATTGAATCTGGGTATTTCTAACAAGTTGTCCATCAGCTGAATGTCTACTGCTCCTCCCAAAGCACCAAAACACTGAGCTCCATTCTCTCTGCCATCACAGGAAGGTTTCACCGCTTAAAGGAAAAACAAGAATAAGAATTAGAAGTAGTGTATTTATGTTGTTAATCTAGATCAAAAAAATGAAGGGATTCTTTGAGCCACTCACATTTATAATATAAAGCACTGAGCATTTTCTCACACCTCACTATGACTTTAAATGCTTCGTATCAAACAGCAGAGTTTGAAACGCAACAAAACAATAAAAGGTAAGCTAACATAAATCAACACAATTTTTCTTAAACGGGCCAAAAATAAAAATTTAATCAATAATATTTCATGAACTTATAGTTGTGGTGCCTTTACAACTATAAGGATTAAAAGGAAAATTAATAATTGCAAACTTCTGTTCAGTTTTTTCTTTTAATTCAGGCTATTTTTGTATTACAGAATCACGTTGTTTTAAAGTCACAGAAAGTGACTCTTCAACTCTTTACCAATACATATAAAGGACAAACTCACCCACTTTTACATTCATGATTAGATTAAGATGAATAAATAGTTTTAATCAAGGATCATCAAATCTGGTGATCATGGAAAATGTTTCTGTCAAGCTTTTGTTTACTGCAGAGATCTGTAAAATTGACAACTTTTGTTTCTCTTGACATTGTTTGTCAAAACTACTACTAATAATGACATTTTTCAAAGATTAAATAATATCATCAAATAAATGAACTAAATTATTAAATAGATTTACCATCTGAAAACTGGATCCTAACTCAAATAAATATAATTGTTTATTTGGCTTGTCTTTCACATTTTGTTTTGACTTAAAGTTTGATGCTATATTTTTAATAACTAAAAACAAATAGCAAAAATCATCTATGCATCTTTGTAAAGTTACATTTCTTTACTTTTATGGACAAATTTACATTTTGCTAATGAGCCTGAGCCGAAACACTTCCACATACTTCAATCATATTTAACAAGTTTGGAACATTTCTGTTTTCATATAAAGTGTATATTTTTCTATAAAATAATACTAATTTAATAAACATACCACACTATCAAAGTTCATAGAGAAATCATGTAAGCTGAGTATTTTACCACGTCATTCACAAATAACAGAATAAATTTGGTGCCGAGTGAAAAGTTAAAAAACTCACCATGAGTGACTTGGAGCGACATCAGTAAGAATCCAACGACGGCTTTCATCTTTGCTCAGATTCACTCAGCTGCTGCCAGTTTGAGGTATTTTATCCAGAATGTAACATTTACATTTTATTCTGAACAACCTGCTGTGTGTCCTGTTAGTGATCAGCAACAGAGGAGAACTGGCAAAGACCTTGATCACATCAAATAACTGTAGTGTTCATGTTTTTAACTCACTGAGAGGAGAAAAGGAAGTTATTACTTCCTCTTTCAACCAGCAAGTCTTTACTTGTGTGTTGGAGAGAGAGGGAGAAAAAGAAATGTTCTAATAGGCTCTGAGAAACATTTTTAAACAGGTTTCTATATAATGAATAGATGATTAGTATTAAAATAATTCTTAAAGGTTGTGTCCATTACCTGAAAACACCAACAAAATGATGACTGTAGTTTCGAATCAACATTTGATAAATATCTTCTTTAAGAAAATGTATGTTTATAGACAATCAGAAATAGAAATCTTAACATCACGAAGTTTATTTATAATATTTTTGCTCAAACAGTTGCTACAGTTATTCAATTTTATTGATGGAAATGCTGAAATTCGAATGTATGAAATTGTATTTATTTTTTAAAAAAGGATTCAAATAAATATTTATAAGTCTGAACTCCAATATTTAGCCTCTGTGTTGTTGAACCAATTGTTGATAAACATCCCCACTCCTCCAGAACTGATTGAACAGCTGAAAATGCTGAATCTGTATTCTCTCAATAGTTTTTCTTATTTGTGCTTATATTGTAGAGTCAAAATATTAAATAATTTTGCACTCACCTCCATGCAAACATAATACACTGATTGTGAATTTGGGGTTTAGTACCTTGCTCCTGGCGATTCGATGTGTGGAGGAAGATAAAGTTCAACCCACAACTTTCAGGTTGCAGGAATCAATTTTTGTCTTAATTTTACACATATCAAGCAATGAAATGCTGAAAATTATGTGTTTACTAACAACGTGAAAATAATTTAATCATGACATCAATAAATTGAATCAGCCCCAAACGTTAAACAGTGCTGATTTTTTTTTTTCTGTCAGAACACATACAAAGCAAGATGGAAAAAAACTGAACACTTGCAAACTGCTTATGACAAAGACTTGAGAATGGGAGAATGCATAAAACATACAAAAAACAGGAAATCAGGAAGTTGGCAAACACTTATTCACATCATTATATGTCATAAGAAGCTCATGGTACAACTCAACATTAGTTGAATGCTAATTCATTGAAAGTATGATAAAATTGGAAAATGCATAAAAAATCCCAAACATGTTTAACCTCTAGAGCAGTGGTTCTTAACCTTTTTTGAGGTACCGAACCCACCAGTTTCATATGTGGATTCACTGAACTCTTCTTTAGTGACAAATTACATAAGATTTTTTTTTTTCCAAATTCAAGACATAGGTATATGCTTTTTTACCGGTGCACAAAATGAGCCATGCATTTACATCACCTTGCTCAAAGAACTAAACCAACACACTGCATGAACTCACAACACAATACGGTATCACTTTATTCTGGCCCCCAAAACCTTTTGGCCCCAAAAAAGAATTTCAGGCCCCCTCCAATTTCTTTATTTTATTTTTAATTTTTTTATTGTATTTTTTTTTTTTTTGCTGTTTTGACTAATTGAAATTTTTTGAAGAATTTAACATTTTTTTAATAACTTGATTTTTTTTCTATTTGAAATTTAAGTTAGTTTTTGTCGTTTTGAATCCACAAAATACTTTTTTACTTTCCTCCATCTCCTTGCAGCTTCAAAAAGTGTTCCCTTAGTTTTGCCAGTGCGAGACGAGAGTTGGAAGTGCATATCATGCAGATGTGACCCTGATCCATGTTCCATGATACATGTGAATCCATGTTGTACATCAGGGGTGCTCAAACTTTTGAGCCCAAGATCTACTTTTTCCTCTCACCCGACGGCTGAGATCTACCTCATGACACGAAGACATAAAAATTGTAAATTAAACCCGATTGACTCATTTTCTATGCAAATATACATCAGTTATATCAGAAATGATAAAGTGATAGAAAACCTAATGCGGTTTCTTCCTCAGTGAGATTCTGACACTGGGAGCAGGTTACTGGTGTCTCAGTCAGAAGCTGGTTGCAAACCTGAGGCCAGCAGGTGTCAGTCAGTTCTGATAGATCTGATATTTGGTTTGATGACGTCACTATGAGAAGCTACAGACTGATTGGGGGAACCAAAGAGCTCTGCAGAGGTAAAGGCAAATCTTCTGAATTTGGGATATGACTCATTTCATTTCACATAATTATCGTGATAGATACATTTGTTTGTTAAAACTTAATCAAATATATTTGTCCTATTTGATGTTTGTTGGGACGTTTACTGCAGACGAATGAGGTAATTAGACCAAGTTTGTCGTTTATTGATCATTCAGAAACTAAAGGGGCTGTGAGGAACCACAGCGAAGGTAAACAAAGATAAAATAACTCAGAACCACTCGCTTTACATCATAAACACAAAGTCATGCAACATAGAATAAACAATACATTAAGTCAAGTCCCAACATTAAATTTTGAATTGATTACATTTCAAATACAATTCTTAACAGGTGCGTTTTTCATTGAGCTTTAAAGGAAGTCAGTGTTTCAGCTGTTTTACAGTTTTCTGGAAGTTTGTTCCAAATATTTGGTGCATAGATGCTGAAAGCTGCTTCTCTTCTTTTGGTTCTGGTTCTGGGGATGCAAAGCAGACCAGAACCAGAAGACCTGAGAGGTCGAGAAGGTTGATACAACAGCAGATCTTAAATGTATTTTGTGCTAAGCTGTTCAGTGATTTGTAAACTAACAACCGTATTTTAAAATCTATTCTTTGAGCTACTGGGAGCCAGTGGAGGGACTTTAAAACTGGTGTTATGTGCTCTATCTTCCTGGTTTTAGTGAGAATGCGAGCAGCAGCTTCTGGATCAGCTGCAGCTGTTTAATTGATTTGTTGGACAGGCCTGTGAAGACGCTGTTACAATAATTAATGCGACTGAAGATAAACGCATGAATGAGTTTCTCTGGATCTGGCCGAGACATCAGTCCTCTAATCCTGGAGATGTTCTTCAGGTAATAGAAGGCCAACTTAACAATAATTACTGAGAATATTAATTTTAACATGTTTTGTTGATTTTTTAAAAAATTATTATTCCATAACGAAGCTACAAACGTTTAGGATCTGGGGTTCAATCGAACCCAGGTTAAGAACCACGGATCTAGAAAGAAATTAAACTAAAACTTTCACTTTAACAAAATTAAAAAATGACACTTTGGAATGTTGCACAATAAAACACTCATAAAACATGGCAGCCAATCCCAGAAGTATTTACATGTTTATATTTGTGAGCTTATGTTGAATTTTTACAAATTAAAGTCATGATGTCATCCATCTAAGGTGCAGAGCTCAGTTGAACCATCAGTTCTCTGGATTCTCCACTGTGGGTGGGATGGCAGACGATTTGGCTTTTTCATATTTCTCTTGCTTCCAAGTGAAGTAGAGACAAAGGAAAATTAAAGAACCACAGCAATACTACGCAATCCCAAAGACAGCCGGATCTGTTTAAAGACAAAACACTTCATTAGTTTAACTAAACTAAGGAGTTTTTACTGTAGTGTTAGATTGTACTTTTTGCTGGATGAACTCCAGAAGGTCTCACACCAGAGGATGAGATTATTGATGCGATTTTTAGTAATTTTTAACTTACTAATATACCAAAGTTTGTCGCTAGGTCTGCTATATGCAATATTGACTGTGTCTTCTTACCCACAATTGTATATTTAGCTATTGGACAGACTGTTGTTGGTTCAACACACAAGGTGCTATTTCATTTATGAACGAACTAGTGACTTGTGTCCCATTTGAAGAGCAGATTATGAATGTGAAGCCCAGAAGCAATCTGACAATAAACCACTAAAATAAACAAGTTATTTTCATTTCACACTCACCACAGTGAGTTAAGTTCATCCCTTTGAAGGAGTTACTGACTGGATTCCTGACTGAACAGACCAGATGTCCTCGGATGTTTTGTCTCAGAACGATGATGTTGGCCTCAGTATTTCTAGAGAAGAGCTCAGTGTCTGTCAGTGGGCGTCCATCCAGAGTCCAGCTGTATTGAGGAAGGTCGCCTCGACACACACATGACACCATCATCTGTCCGTGAGATAAACACTGAGGGACGAGCTGAACAGAAGACACAGGAGCTGAGAGAGAAACACATGAAGAAATTGATTACTGAAAATATCTTGTTTTTAAATTTTGGTGCAAAACTGGAAAGTAGAGAAGACAAACTGGAGTATGTTGTAAATTATGTTTTATTTAGTAAAAGTAAAATTTCTTTCTACGTCCTGTTGTGAAATGAAACAATGTAAAAGAGAAAAAATGAAAAGATTTGGAAGAGAAATTGTTGATTACCTATAACAAATAGTTGCAGAGTTCTCCATTCTGTGTTTATTCCATTTCTATCAAACATTTCAAGTTTATATTCACTGCTGTCAGTCCTTCTCAAGTCATTGATCCTGACTGTTCCATTACTTGGAAAAAAGGGAATTCTGTCATTCTTTGGAGTAAGAACTATGTTATATCTACAAGATAATATCACCAAGTTATTCATTATCCATCGGAATATGGGTATTTCTGACGAGTTGTCCATCAGCTGAACGTCTATTGCTCCTCCCACAGCTCCAAAACACTTTGCTTCATTCTGTCTGGCATCACAGGAAGGTTTCATCGCTTAAAGGAAAAATAAGAAGAATAAATAGAATATTCTTCTATTTTTATTTTTAACAAAAAAAAAGGACTCATCTTGTAAAAGTACACTGAAAAAAATAAGTCATTGGATGAACATAAAAAAATTATGGAAAGGATTTCCACCTGATTACTTTGCTTTATTTCAGCACCATGTACTTGTGTTACTCCTATTTAAAGCAAATGTGTTAGGTCAACCTAATTTATTAAGATTATTCCAATGTAATCCAATTGTGTTGGCTCAACTTGTTACAATGGTGATTCAATGGGCGATTCTAAATCAAACATGTTGGCTCAAAGTAATATATTGTGGTTATTCTTATATAAATAAAATGAGTTGGCAAAACATAATTCATTAAGGTTGTTCTAATTTAAACCAAATATGTTGGCTTAACCAGAATTATGGTAATGCAATGGATGATTGTAAATCAAATGAGTTGGCTCAACTCCATTCATTAAGGTTATTCAAATTCAAATGAAATGTGTTGGCTCAACATATTTTTTAAAGGTTCCTTTAACTCAGTTACTATAGCGTGACCCAGTGTAATGCAATACAGCCCACCCAACTAATCTGCAATGTTTAGGACCAAATCATTGATGTAACTTCATTAAGATGAATGTAAATCTAGTTGAAACCACCTTATTTTACAGTGGTACCTTCACACTACCTGATTCAGTAGGTCCAACTCACTAAAAGTAAGTTAGCTCAACAAATATGCTTCATGCTAAAAGACAGCTACACTGTAAAAGCAAACTATAGAATTTACCCTAAAAAAGTGAGGTAACAATTTGCACTGTCCCCGTTAAGGTATATTCAGTTAAATATATTGAGTATTAAGTAATTAACTTAGACATGTAAGAAATACTTTAAAAAGTTGGGTAAAATGTACCTCATATTTATGGTTAAATTCAACAGGTATTTAGTCAGTTAAAATAGGTAAAAATTTGTCTTGTTTGCTAGTAAATCTTAGCTGAAAATTAAGAGTTAAAGTTAACTGAAATCACTGAGTTACCTTTACTTATTCAGGTAAGTTAAAATGCAGCCACAAATAATAGATCGAGATGATACACTTTTACAATTATTTTATTCTAAGAATTCATCCAAAAAGTACAACAGAAATAAGTGCAACACAGCAGTGTCAAGCAAAATTACAAATACTTAAACCGCAGTATAACATCTTCAAATATTTTTTCAGTAATGTAGGACTATAAAACATGTCAGACATCCAATCTCAGGAGTACATCAGAGAAAAGGACAATTTAGGAGAACAGAGAAAATTAAAGGAGAAGTGAGGTGCAAGGGATAGTCTTAATTGTGTTTCCTCAGCCTCACACAACAGTGACTGAGCAAATCTTCAGATGTGCAGGTGTATTTAAACACAACAATAACAGAACTATAACACAACATTAACAATAAATGAATAAAGTGCAGTACAACAACTACAACATTTAGACATTTCAAAACACATTTTATAACACACTGAGCTAACGGCTACATATGTTGTCTCTGGATAAGTATTTAATGCAACCAAACTTTAAGAGTCCCCTTATTCTATTCCAAAAGCTTCAAAACCCACACACAAACTGTAATACTTTTTTTTTCTGCGTGTGTACATGTGGATGAAAACAGATCAGAAAAACAACAGTCTTCAGTTAATATAGTTGCACTCATTCAGGTAGAATGACAATAACAGAAACAACGAAATTGGGAAAGAGGTGATTTTTAAATTTGTCAGAATTCAGTCAGTGTTAATGACCAGACTGTCCAGTTTACATTGTTTTTCCATTTTCAGAAATCAGAGAACAATGGAGTGGGCTGAGAGAGGCTGCAACGTACTTATGTATCCACATATATGTCTGTGTCTGTGTGTGGAGCAGAGGACAGAACAGAACACTAATAAAAAAAGCTATACTACCTTAAAACTCTGTCCAGACAAAAGATCCTCTTGGAACAAGACGGAAAATGTATGCCTTGAGCTTGTTCTTCAGACTGTGGACCTTCTTCAGTAGTTTTGCCCCATCAATTTCCAAAAAAAGTTTTTGAAAAGCTTCAAATGTGTTCTTGAGCTGCTTTGGATAGTCCAGGTTCAGGGCAAATATGAGTCCCATCAGCAGTACACATGTCTTTGTTCGGCTTCCACATCCTTCCATCACTTGGTTTCCCTCAATCACAATCTGATGGATCCTCCTCAGCCATGATGTTGTGCATCACGATCACCGTCATTGTTTTGTCTGTGTAGTCCTCACATTCCTATATGTTAAAAATAATCAAAAAAGATACACATTTAAAATTTTATTGAAGATGCTTTTTCCATACATTTCAACATATCTAAAGGAGAGCAGAGGGTAGTGATCCAGAGATGCAGAAGAGATGTGAAGAAGGATCCCTTGAGTTAATCGATCATCTGTTTTCAAGGACATACCTGGCAGTCATGGAAAAGATCTTCTTGTCTTTCACTAAAGTAGTTAATGAGGCAGCAGACAACTGTATCCCTTTTTTCCTCAATGCTCTGTGGCTGTAGGGAAATGCAATTTAGTGAAAAGACTGTTAGTGGAGAGTGGGGAGAGATTTACACACACTAAGTTGGTAAGGAGCTCAACTTTGTGCACAACAAAGCAATTCTTTACAAATTATTTCCATTTTTAATTTAAGTATATCAATAATGACATATTTCTGAAAAAAAAAAAAAAAAAACATACGTCATTTAAAGTGTCCAGCAGAAGGTGCATCTTTGAACCAGCAGCCCCTCATTTAGCAGCATAAGCTGCAGAAGACCTGGTGTGTTCTCATCAAGCTTTAGCATGAATGTCTCCTCCAAGGAAACTGTCGATAAGTCTGAACTCTTCCTTGATCTAGGACATAAAAGGACAAAATCAAATTTTAAATGAAAAACCAGATCTCATAGTCTTCACATGAATGTTTCTTGATGGGAAGAAAAATTATAAAACTATGAGCAGTAACGCTAAACTTTCACAACATAGACACACGTACGCAGACATGCAGGTGAACTGGAGAGAAAATCATGTTGTTTTTAAACAGACCGCGGCGGAGAGCGACTCCAGCAGCCATGTTAGCTAACGGAGCTAACAGGTCAACAATATAAAACACGGCAGGCATTTCATATGTTGGCGACATATTACTATTAGTATTTTAAGACGGAACTTCTCATGTGCGGCGAAAATACACTAATGAATTGTTCATCAGCAAATTATTTGTGCCTGTGTCTCGGTGCAGCGTGACGTGGGAGCAGAGACCTGCAGATACTTAACGACCGTTACAACTTAACCACACGGGCAAAAGTTCAGCTTTAGCGTTAGACTAGTTTCTAACCTTAAAACCAGCGGTAACAAACAGTCATGCATGCTGGCTAATCTCAAAAGCACTGCGAACAAATTAAAACTACCTGTTGTTGTCCAGACAGTTAGCCATGTTGGCGCCATGGAAAAATTCAAATTTTGATGTACAGTATTGGCATGTTACAGAGATGCACATCGAATATAAGTGAAGTATCTAATCATTTGTAATGTTAGAATTTGCATTCGTGCTATCATTCACAGCACAACTATATTAATATCTTACCTTCAACTCCCGGTTCGATGGCAGAGAGGATCCAGAGTTCCTTGTCCCGCTTCTCTTTCAAAAACCCAGTCTGACGCATGCGCAACTTTGGAGCACCGGACTTAAGAATCGGGGTAGATTTTACTGTAATTTCCTATCTAATAGTTTTTAATGTTAACGAATGGGTAGCAATGTAGAAATTACCCAACATTTCTTCAATCATTGGCTACCTGAAAAAATACATTAAAATTTACCTCATTTTTATGGATCATATTTAACACTCGCAAAAATCACTTTTTTCAGTATAGTTAATCGTGTGGAAATCCTTTCCATTATTTCATGATGTTAATTCAAAGACATTTTTTCAAGCGTTAATCAAGCATTTTAAGATAGCACTAGGTGAAAGTGTAGGAAGAACACTCAACAATTAGAAAAGGTACAACACAATTGTATTTTCAGAATTGTTATACATCGTCTTTTTACACAGCACAAAACACAGCTGAGTTGGACATTGAAATAAAAAAAAACTACAAAAAGGTTACAGTTTCATTTCCCAGCCAATTCTTTACAACATAAAATATGTCAGTATAGTTGCTCAACTTAGAGAACCGTAACAATATAAATCTTTTCTACTGCAGACTTTAAACACTCATTTTCCATATGAAACTTTACTCAACTTAGCGGTGAGTTTCATATTGAGAACTTGTGCTTTCTTTGATAAGTTCTTTCCATCCAATTTCGTTATTATTTTCTGTATTACTTCAAAGGTATGCTTGAGTTACTGAGCAAGTTGAGTGCTGAACGCACTAAACTTGAGGGTAGCTCAAGTTTAGTGCATAGATTAGTCCCAGCAGCATCACTATTGCAGAAGATACACTGCCCAAGCTGTTCATAACTTCCACCCCCTCCAGGACAATCCCAACATCCAGATGTGCATCGGCAGCCTCTGCTCAAATGACGATTCCGAGGACAGTCTCGGCTATGGCCATTTCTGCACATTCATCAACGTCCTAAGGGAGTTAAGGAAGAGTATTGGGAGGGGGGTGGGGGGGGGAGACAATTCACATGTAATTAAATAAATAAATTAGACTGACATTGATTGAGTCACTCATGGACCTTAGTTGGTGAAAGTATTTTAACAACTCTTAGGACCTCTATTGTAAACACAAAGAGATTTAACATACCATGTACTCCCTCACCAGCTTCTCTGGATCTTCATTTAGGTACACACAGACCTTTGAGGATGCACTCTCGTCTGACCTCAGCAGTGTCTTCCTAAATATGCAGATCAAAAAACAATGAGAACAATCTCAAAACTCCAGCAGTATAGGTTCACACACTTGAAAACATAGCTGCATTCAAAGGAAGTCACAACAAAAGTGATCAGTGACTTGCAGTCTATTTGAAATATATTTAAAATTACTAGTATCCCTTCATCATGCCATGACTAAAATGGAGTTTAACATTTTATTTAAACATCTAACTGAAGCTGTTAGAGGTTTAAATAAAGACATGAATATATCACCAAAGAAATATATGAAAAGTACAGAATGGTCAACACAGTCTATATCCTTCTACTTAAATGAATATGCAAAGCATTCCATGTCTTACAAGTACATGGACAGTCTATGTGTGGGCATGGGTAATGTCACATATGCTGGTGTTTAAGTGTAAAACGTTTTAACAGGTCATATCTACGAGACAGAGAGAGACTACACTCCTTACATTTCCACATCCCCACGCAAATAAAGACAAATAAAACAGACTGGCCAAATAAATGTTTAGCTGAACCCTAGCTTTATAAGCTCTCTAACACTACATTCAGTCACTTTAGATCTGGCAAAACTTACTATTAGCCACTGAAATCTATAACTTGATAGCCGATGACCCCCTTGACCAGAACTTAAGCAGGTGGATTACAGACAGGTGATCAGGTGATGTTCTGAAAGAGATCAGATATATTTTCAGCCATTAAAATATGCAATTCATACTGAACTGAGTTGTATCTTTTAGTACAAGTCCCTTGAATGCCTCATGAATATAACCACAGGACACATGCAAGCACATATGTGCAGAACAGTGGTGAATTGAACATGGTAGAAAGCAATAGTAACATAGGTCAAAATGAGCACAAACAATCAACACAAAAAAACATCAACATTTCAAAATTAAACCAATGAACTTCAATATTGTTTCTGAGCTACAATTATTTGGGACAAAAAAGAAGAGTCCAAAAAAAAAACCCCAACATCTTTACAGCAGAGGAATATGTATTTTAAAGAAAAAAAAATAGAAAGCTCAAGTCTGTAATAATGGATAATCCATTGAGAGTTTTAGCCTGACAAAATATACTAGAAATCCATAACTAACAGGTATTTTAGGAACATTTAACAAAGCTCAGAAAGCAATGCTTTCTGCAGGTTTCACCGACTGAAATGTAGGACTTTTTATTACCATAATTAATTAAGAATCTCGATGATGATAGAAAGGTACCAAAGTGTGTGTATCTACATTTACCTCCATAGTAACATTACTGAAATAGAATTAAAATAGTTAGAAATAGACTGATGTTAGATCCGTGTGTTAAAAATCCACTAAACCTCCAGGGAACTCAGGGGGAACAAAACTGTGACATTTCTGGGGTCCATTTGTGTCTCTGGCAGCAGCTTTGTACACTACATATGGCTCTGCAGACTTTTTTCGCACAGAATGTACCTAACATGGTGCGGCGATAAATGTAAACAAAAAGCTATCTGCCTTAACCTAACCGACTTAATCTACAAAACATGAAATAATGTGACACAAGTATGGAACAAGTAGAAAATGGTGCAAATGGTAGAGAAATTTTAAGTTACATATTTTATATGGATTTAGATGAAAATAGATTGACTCTTACCTTCTTCAAATTAAGTAGATGCACGCCAGGAATCTCCCCTCTGCCCTTGAAAAAACCCAACAAGGTGCAAGCCAGTTATCTCGCGTGATTTTCCGTAATCTCTTGATGTCGCTGGATCCTCTTCAGCGGGAGATGAGTCTGACACAATAGCGCTTTGGAACTGACGTCACTGTGTTTTTTTTTATTAGATTAACTTTGACAAATATTGATATTGAATAAAATAAAAAAAAACATATATATATATATATATAGACTTAGACTTAGACTTAGACTTGACTTTATTGATCCCTTGGGAATAATCACTCAGGAAATTATAGTTACCAGCTCACAGGCAAAAATGTGGCACACAGTAAGCATACACAAAATACAAAAAAATACAAATTAAACAAAACAAAGAATATAAATACAACACAAAAGGAAATTATAGCAATTGGTCGATAGATTGACCAGTGAGTGATATGGTATTGCACTGTATGGTTTTGGCCTGATAAATATGGAGTTCACATTTGTAGAAAAACTACTCCTTCTTCCCTCTGTCCTGTGTCACCTCCGACCTCCCAGTGAGGAGTTGTACAGTCTGAAGGCGTGGGGGACAAAGGAGTTCTTGAATCTATTGGTCCGGCACTTGGAAGCAGCAGTCTGTCACTGAACAGGCTCCTCTGGCTGCTGATGACGGCGTGTAGAGGGTGGCTGCTATCGTCCATGATGTCCAGCAGTTTGTTCAGTGTCCTCGCCTCTGCCACCGTCACCAGAGAGTCCAACTTCATGCCGACCACAGAGCCGGCACGCCTGATCAGTTTGTCCAGTCTGGACGTGTCCTTCTTGGATGTGCTGCCTCCCCAGCACACCACGGTGTAGAAGAGGACACTGGCGATCACTGACTGGTAGAACATACACAGCAGTTTGCTGCAGATGTTAAAGGACCGCAGTCTCCTCAGGAAGTACATCCTGCTCTGCACCTTCCGTACAGGTGGCTGGTGTGTTTTGACCAATCCAGTTTACTGTCCAGCCACAGCCCGAGGTACTTGTAGGAGCCCACGACCTCAACCTCCGTTCCCTCTAGTACGACTGGTCTCGGCATTGGTCTGGACCTCCCAAAGTCTATAACCAGCTCCTTCGTCTTAGAGGTGTTGAGTTCCAGGTGGTTTGTGTGGCACCAGAGAGCAAAGTCCCTCACCAACAGCGATATTCCTCCTCTCCGTCGTCCCTGATACATCCGACTATGGCTGTGTCATCAGCATACTTCTGTATGTGACACAGCTCCGAGTTGTAGTGGAAGTCAGAGGAGTACAGGGTGAAGAGAAGAGGGCCAGCACTGTGCCCTGAGGGGCTCCTGTGCTGCTGACCACAGTGTCAGACACGGTGTCCTTTAGCCTGACATACTGCGGCCTGTTGGTGAGGTAACTATGGATCCATGTGACCAGGTGCTGGTCCACTCCATGCTGTTTAGTTGTCCTGGAGCAGAAGGGGCTGGATTGTATTAAAGGCACTGGAGAAGTCCAAGAAAAGGATCCTCACTGTGCCACTGCCCTTATCCAGGTGGGAGTGGGCCCGGTGCAGCAGGTAGAGGATGGCATCCTCCACACCAACATCTGCCTGGTAGGCGAATTGCAGGAGGTCCTGAGCATGTTCCACCTGAGGTCTGAGGAGGCCGAGGAAGAGCCGCTCCAACGTCTTCATCAGGTGTGAAGTGAGTGCCACGGGCCGAAAGTCATTCAGCTCGCTGGGCCTGTTCTTCTTGGGCACTGGGACGATGCAGGATGTCTTCCAGAGGGTGGGCACTTCCCTTAGCTGCAGGCTGAGGTTGAAGATCCGCTGTAGTGGCTCTCCCAGTTCAGCAGCGCAGGTCTTCAGCAGCCTTGGACACACCTGGTCCGGCCCTGCTGCTTTCCTGGGCTTGAGCTTCCTCAGCTGTTCTCTGACCTGGTCTGTGGTGATGTGGGGTGGAGGTTGTGCTGAGGTGTGTGGGGGGGTTGTCAGTTTTGTTGTCTGTGGGGAGGTGTGTGGTAAGGAGCAGAGGTGGCTGCAGTGAGAGAGGGGGGTTGGGGGGGCACAGACTGGTTGAACCTGTTGAAGAAGTTGTTATATATATATATATATATATATATATATATATATTATATAGCTGACTGGATAGCTCAATACATAAGGCATCAGTATATCACCCGAGAGGGCAGGGTTCGAATCCAGTCTGGGTTCTTAGGCAAGACCCTTCAAGCTACTGCCTACCTCATACCATGAGAGATACTAAGTTGCGTAACATGCCGGCTCAGACGTCGCCCGGCCAAACAAGGTCTGCGTCAGGTGTTGGGGAACCAGAGCACCTTGATGACAAATGGCTACTGGAACAAGACGGAAATGGGCGAGAGATGAAAATGTGGATCTGTTGGAATGCTACTACTCAAGTAACCCTAGTCAGAGGGGTTACATGCAAAGACTGGGGAAGGAATGGTTACTTCGACATCCCCAGTCAACACTAAGCGCTAAACAACTAGTAGCTCAGTGTTCCAACATCCGTAAACGGCAACTGCTATCACACTTGAGATTGACGAGATACAACACAAATGCTACGGCAAAGGGAGGAACCCGGATGTCAGGACTGTGGGGACTTAACTACAAGTCCCCACCCAGTGAGGGGATACACGGCCCCAATGAGCGAAACAGAGCTGAACGAGACAGCTGCTGACCTGAGAGAGAGAATCATGACCCTCCTCGACGCCAATTACAACAATTACAAAGTCTCATTGAGAATGTGAATGCAGCATTGAGAACGATCCCTACCAACACCATAACAGAAACCAATGAGCTGATCTACAACTCAGCATCAGTGATCCTTGGGATACTTGGCTATAAGAGCAACCATGAGACCAATACCCCCATGGAAAAGACGGTTAGAGGCTAAAATCAAGGTAACAAGGAGGGAAGTGAGCAACTGTCAGAGCTCCACAAGGGTACAATGAAAAGACCAGTACCCAGAAAGTACAGACAGATGCCCATACCTGAAGCACTTGAAACTGCCAAACAGAGGCTCCAAGCCTTGGCCAGCCGCCTAAAGAGATACACAAGGGAGAATGAATCAGAAGGATTAACCGGCTCTTCTCCACTCAACCAGCTAAGGTGTACTCTCAATGGCAGGGTAATAACAACAGAGCACCCTTGAAGCCAACTGCAAACCACTTGCACAAGTGTCCATCAAATGTGGCATATACCAAGGAGATGCTCTGTCCCCGCTACTGTTCTGCATAGGCCTGAACCCCCTCAGCCAAATTATCAACAAGACTGGCTACGGATACAGACTCAAGAATGGGGCCAACATCAGTCACCTCCTCTACATGGATGACATCAAGCTGTATGCAAGAGTGAGCGAGACATCGACTCACTGATCCACACCACCAGGATCTACAGCACTGACATTGGGATGTCATTCGGACTAGAGAAGTGTGGTCGGCTGATCACAAAGAGGGGGAAGGTGATCCACACAGAAGGAGTCTCACTCCACAAGGAACAATAGCAGACATAGAGGACAGTTACAAGTACCTAGGTATACCACAAGCAAATGGCAACCTCGATGAGACCACAAGGAAAGGAGCCACAGCTAAATACCTCCAATGAATAAGGCAAGTCCTGAGAAGCCAGCTCAATGGCAAGAACAAAATCCGTGCGATAAACAGCTATGCCCTGCCAGTAATCAGATACCCTGCTGGAATAATCAGCTGGCCAAAGGAGGAGATAAAAGCCACAGATATTAAGACTAGAAAGCTACTAACCATGCATGGAGGGTTCCATCCCAAATCCAGCACCCTGAGACTGGACACGAGCGCAAGGAAGGAGGCAGAGGACTAGTGAGTGTGAGAACCACTGTCCAGGATGAAACAACAAGATCCATAAATACATCAGGGACAAAGCCTCAACAGACAATGTGCTCAGTGAATGTCTCAGACAACAGGGAACGGAGGTTGAGGTGCCAGAGATACCATCATGGGAGGACAAGCCCCTACATGGGATGTGCCAGAGATACCATCATGGGAGGACAAGCCCCTACATGGGATGTACCACCAGCAAATATCCCAAGTGGCTGATATCAGTAAATCCTACCAATGGCTGGAAAAAGCTGGACTCAAGGACAGCACACAGGCCCTCATCCTGGCCGCCCAGGAACAGGCCCTAAACACCAGAGCAATAGAGGCCCAGATCTACCACACCAGACAAGACCCAAGGTGTAGGTTGTGCAAGGAGGCCCCTGAGACAGTCCAGCACATCACAGCAGGGTGCAAGATACTGGCAGGGAAAGCGTACATGGAGCGACATAACCAAGTGGCAGGCATAGTGTACAGAAACATCTGTGCAGAATATGGACTGGAAACCCGAGATCAAAGTGGGAAACACCCCAAAGGTGGTGGAGACGCCAGAGCTAAGATCCTGTGGGACTTCCAGATCCAGACAGACAAAATGGTAATGGTGAACCAACCAACATTGTCGTAGTGGATAAACAACAGAGGAAAGCCGTTGTGGTAGATGTAGCAATACCAAGTGATTGCAACATCAGGAAAGGAGCACGAGAAACTGGAGAAATACCAGGGCCTCAGGGAAGAACTGGAGAGGACCTGGAAGGTGAAGACACAGTGTGCCTGTGGTCATCGGGGCCCTCGGGGCAGTGACCCCCAAACTGGAGCAGTGGCTACAACAGATCCCAGGAACAAACATCAGCATCTCAGTCCAGAAATGTGCAGTCCTTGGCACAGCCAAGATACTGCGCAGAACCTCAAGCTCCCGGCCTCTGGTAGAGGACCCGAGCTCAGAGGATAAGAACCACCCGCGGTGGGTGAGAAGGGAATTTATATATATATATATATATATATATATATATATATATATATATATATATATATATATATATATATATATATATATATATATATATATATATTGGCACAGCCAAGATACTGCGCAGGACCCTCAAGCTCCCAGGCCTCTGGTAGAGGACCCGAGCTCAGAGGATAAGCACCACCACGGTGGGTATATATATTAATTAGATGTATTCAAGTTGAGATAACGTCATTCAATCACGTTAGTCCAGTTTGAGAGAAAAAAACCGATTGTCTCGCGTGTTCTCGCGTGATATCCCGTGATCTCACTCGTTGTTGTCAGTCAGCACAATATCAGTCTGACTATAATGAATCATGTTAGCTCAACATGATTCAATTTTATAAATGTGAAGTCGTGGAATATCTTGTTTATCCAACATGATTTTTATCACGTTTTCACTTCAAACCCAACATTTGTGTGAAAGGTACATAATATTCTTTTGTTATGTAATACGCCCCGACGTTCTTTTTTTTTTGGCGGAAGATCTAGCTGACGTAATTCAATCACGTTATCTCACCTTGAATACATTTTATTCCATTTGCGAGAGAGACCGATTGTCTCGCGTATTCTCGCGTGATATCCCGTGATTTCCCGTAATCTTGCGTGATATCTCATGATCTCACTCGTGGTCTTCAGCATAGGATCGGTCTGACTATAATGAATCATGTTCACTCAACATGATTCAATTTTATAAACGTTGAAGTTGTGGAATATCTTGTTTATGCAACATGATTGTATCATGTTTTTGGCTCAAACATGGAATTATTTAGTTAACAGTACATGATATTCTTTTGTTAACGTGATAACCCCTGAGGTTCCTTTTTTACAGTGTAGATTTTCATCAAGGAAACACACAAAGTATTATGGTTTTAAGTGGTTATTTAAAAATAACAAATTAAATGCTTTAATAATAATAATAATATTGGTATTTATATAAAGATTAAAGACATGTAAATCTCTGACTTTTCTAATCTTTAATTAATCTAGTTGAAAAAACAAACCAGATAACTAAATCAAACACTGGATCCTAACTGAAATAAATATCAAGTCAAATTGTTTAATTTAACATTTTGTTTTGACTTAAAGTTCATCTTAAATTCTTAATAATTAAATAAGGACAGTAAGTATAAGTTGTGCTTTTCTCATTATGTAATTACTACATTTATTCACTTCTATCACCAAATTTACATTTCCTTTTAGGTAAATAGTACAAATTAAAACCAAATTAGCCTGAGTTGAACAACCTCCACAAATTTCAATCATGTGTAACAAGTTTTAACATTTCTTTGCTATTTGTGTCTCAGTTGAAGTTCAGTTAATGAATATGCAACCTAGTAGCAAACACACAAAAAACCACTAAAATAAACTAATTATTTTCTTTTCACACTCACCACAGTGAGTTAAGTTCATCCCTTTGGAGGAGTTACTGGCTTGATTGCTGACTGAACAGACCAGATGTCCTGAGATGTTTTGTCTCAGAACGATGATGTTGGCCCCGCTATTTCCAGAGAAGAGCTCAGAGTCTGTCAGTGGGCGTCCATCCAGAGTCCAGTTGTACCAAGGACTGTCGCCTTGAGACAAACATGACACCTTCATCTGTCCCTGAGATAAACACTGAGGGACGAGCTGAACAGAGGACACAGGAGCTAAAAAAAAAAGTTTTAGTGAAAAAGTGGAAAGTTTAAAATACAAACTGAAGAACGTGGTAAATAATTTTTCATTTAACATAATTTTAAAAAACTTATTTACATCCTGTTGTGAAATGAATCAATGAAAAAGAGTAAAAAGTAAAAAAAAATGGAAGAGAAATAGCGATTACCTATTACAGATAGTTGCAGAGTTCTCCATTCTGTCTTTCTTCCTGAATCCTGAAAATATTCAAGGTAATATTCACCGCTGTCATTCCTTCTCAGGTTACTGAGCCTGACTGTTCCATTAATGCGAAAAACGGGATTTATGTTGTTATTTTTAATCATAAATCTGTTAAATCTCCAATATAGAATCACATGGTTATTCTTTAGCCATCTGAAGTTGGGTACTTCTAACATGTTGTCCATCAGCTGAATGTCTACTGCTCCCCCAAAGCTCCAATACACTGAGCTCCAGGCTTTCTGCCATCACAGGAAGGTTTCACCGCTTAAAGGAAAAACAAGAATAAGAATAAAGAGAGCATGTTTCTATTTTTAACCAAAAAAAAGACTAATTTTGTGAAAGTAGATTTTCATCAAGAAAATATACAAAGTATTTTGGTTTTCAGCGATGTTATTTACATAAACGTCTACTACTACTAATAATAATAACAATCATAATAATAGTTACATTAATATTTGAACAATGGTATTTAATTCAACGATTAAATCAATGTAAATATTTGACTTTTATAATCTTTAATTAATCTAGTGGAAAAAATGAACCAGATAACTTAATCAAACACTGGATCCTGACTCAAATAAATGTAAAGTCAAATTGTTTAATTGGCTTGTCGTTAACATTTTGCTTTGACTTAAACTTTATCTTAAATTCTTAATAACTAAAAATGAACAGTGAGAATAAGTTATGCTTCTTTATAAACAACCATTTTATAAAGTAGCCATTACTTTATAAATCATGATTTATTTCTATCACCAAATAAATATTTGCTTTCAGTAAATAGTAAAAATTAAAACCAAAGTAGCCTGAGTTGAACAACTTCCACAAATTTCAATCATGTGTAACAAGTTTTAACATTTCTTTGCTATTTGTGTCTAAATTGAAGTGCAGTCAATGAATATGCTTCACAATAAACCACTAAAATAAACTAATTATTTTCGCTTCACACTCACCACAGTGAGTTAAGTTCATCCCGTTGGAGGAGTTACTGACTGAATTCCTGACTGAACAGACCAGATGTCCTAGGATGTTATGTTTTAGAACGATGAACTTGGCCTCAAAGCTCCTCTCTATCAATTTGTGTCCATCAGAATCCAGCTGTATTGAGGAAGGTCACCTCGACACAGACATGACACATTCATCCGTCCATCAGATAAACATTGAGGGACGAGTTGAACAGAGGACACAGGAGCTGATAGAGAAACAGATGAAAATTGATTAAAGAAAATATCTTGTTTTTACATTTCGGTGGAAAACTGGAAAGTAGGGAAGACAAACTGGAGTATGTTGTAAATTATGTTTTATTTAATAAAAGTAAAATGTCTGTCTACGTCCTGTTGGGAAATGAAACAATGTAAAAGAGTAAAAATGAAAAAATTAGAAGAAAAATAGTTGATTACCCATAACAGTTAGATACAGAGTTCTCGATGATGTCCTCTTTTCTTTTCCATCAAACGTTTCAAGTTTATATTCACCGGCGTCAGACCTTCTCAGGTCATTGATCCTGACTGTTCCATTACTGGGAAAAACGGGAAATATGTTGCTTTTTTCACCAAGAACTTTGTTAAACCTCCACTTGAGTATCACCAATGTTTCTTTATCCAATGAACATGGGTATTTAACATGTTGTCCATCAGCTGAATGTCTACTGCTTCTCCCACTTCTCACCTCCAGGCTTTCTGCCATCACAGGAAGGTCACCGCTAAAGGAGAAACAAGAATAAGAATGAATAGAGTATTCTTCTATTTTTATTTTCAACAAAAAAAAAGGACTCATCTTGGGAAAGTAGATTTTCATCAAGAAAACATATAAAATATTTTGGTTTTAACTGATGTTATTTACATGAATGTCTAATTATAAATAATAATAATAATAATAATAATGATGTTATTTAATTCAGTGATTGAATCCATGTAATTTTCTAATCTTTAATTAATCTAGTAGAAACAATGAATCACAAAACTAAATCCAACACTGGATCCTGACTCAAATAAATGTAAAGTCAAATTGTTTAGTTATCCTGTCATTAACATTTTGATTTGACTTCAAATTTATCTTAAATTCTTAATGACTAAAGAGGAACAATAAGGATGAGTTATGGTTTTTAGAAAGTAAGCATTACGTTTATTCACTTCTATCACCAAATAAACATTTGCTTTCAGTAAATAGTAAAAATTAAAACCAAATTAGCCTGAGTTGAACAACTTCACAAATTTCAATCATGTGTACAAAGTTTTAACATTTCTTATAGACCCTCTTAGCTATTTGTGTCTCAGTGACTTGTAGTTAATGAATATGCAACCTAGTAGCAAAAACACAATAAACACTAAAATAAACTATTTTCTTTCACCTCACCACAGTAAGTTACGTTCATCCCTTTGGAAAAGTTACTGACTTCATTGCTGACTGAACACACCAGATGTCCTAGGGATGCTTTGTCTCAAAAACGATGATGTTGGCCTCATTATTTCTAGAGAAGATCTCAGAGTTTGTCAGTTTGTGTCCATCCAGAGTCCAGCTGTACCAAGGACTGTCGCCTTGAGACAAACATGACACCTTCATCTGTCCCTTAGATAAACACTGAGGGACGAGCTGAACAGGATACACAGGAGCTGAGAGAGAAACACATGAATAAATTGATTACTGAAAATATCTTGTTTTTAAATTTAGGAGGAAAACTGGAAAGTAGAGAAGACAAACTGGAGTACGTTGTAAATTATTTTTTATGTAATAAAAGTAAAATTTCTTTCTACTTCCTGTTGTGAAATGAAACAATGTAAAAGAGTAAAAAGTGAAAAAATTGGAAGAGCAATAGTTGATTACCTATTACAGAAAGTTGCAGAGTTTTCCATCCTGTCTTTTCTCCACCTCTATCAAACATTTCAAGGTAATATTCACCGCTGTCATTCCTTGTCAGGTCATTGATCCTGACTGTTCCATTACTGGAAAAAAAGGGAATTATGTTGTTCTTTTTACTAACAACTGTGTTAAACCTCCACTTGAGTATCACAAAGTAATTCATCATCCAATTGAAGATGGGTATTTCTAACACGTTGTCCATCAGATGAATGTCTATTGTTCCTCCCAAAGCTCCAAAACACTGAGCTGCAGACTTTCTGCCATCACAGGAAGTTTTCACCACTTAAAGGAAAAAAAAGAATATATATTGTATTTTTCTAATTGTATTTTTTACAAAAAAGGGACTCATCTTGTAAAAGCTGAGTTTCATCAAATAAATATAGCAAGTATTTTTGTTTTAATTTTTGTTATTTACATGAATTTAAAATAATAATAACAGTTATTATTATTGCTTTTATAATAATAATCATTAATAACAACAACAATAATAATAATAATAATAACAAAAACAATAACAATAATCATAATCATAATGATGGTATTTAAAGATTAAATACATGTAAATATTTTATTATTCTAATCTTTAATTAATGTAGTTGAGAAAATGAACCAAATAACTAAATCAAACACTGGATCCTGACTTAAATCAATATCAAGTCAAATTGTTCAACTGGCTCCTCATCATCATTTTGTTTTGACTTAAAGTTTATCTTAAATTCTTAATAACTAAAGAGGAACAGTAAGAGTAAGTGATGCTTCTTTATAAAGCAACCATGTAATAATGTAATCATTACACTTATTTACTTCGACCAGCAAATTTACATTTGGTTTGAGGCAAATAATAAAAATTAAAACCACATTAGCATGAGTTGAACAATTTCCACCAATTTTAAACATGTGTAACAAGTTTTAACATTTCTTATAGACCCACTTAGCTATTTGTGTCTCAATTGAAGTGCAGTTAATGAATATGCAATCGAGAAGGAAACAAACAATAAACCACTAAGATAAACGAATTACTTTCTTTTCACACTCACCACAGTGAGTTAAGTTCATCCATTCGGAGGAGTTACTGACTTTATTCCTGACTGAACAGACCAGATATCCTGAGATGTTTTGTCTCAAAACGATGATGTTGGCCTCATTATTTCTAGAGAAGATCTCAGAGTTTGTCAGTGCGTGTCCATCCAGAGTCCAGCTGTACAAAGTACTGTCACCTTGAGACACACAGGACACCTTCATATGTCCCTCAGATAAACATTGAGAGATGAGCTGAACAGGATACACAGGAGCTGAGAGAGAAACACATGAAGAAATTGATTATTGAAAATATCTTGTTTTTAAATTTAGGTGGAAAACTGGAAAGTAGAGAAGACAAACTGGAGTATGTTGTAAATTATTTTTTATTTAAAAAAGTAAAATGTCTGTCTACGTCCTGTTGTGAAAAGAAACAATGTAAAAGAGTAAAAAGTGAAAAAATTGGAAGAGCAATAGTTGATTACCTATTACAGAAAGTTGCAGAGTTTTCCTTTCCAGTCTATCTTCTTCATTATGCACATAAAGTATATATTCACCACTGTCATCCCTCGTCAGGTCATTGATCCTCACTATTCCATCATTGGGAAAAACGGGAATTATGTTGTTCTTTTTAGTAACAACTTTGTTCAATATACAATTTAGAATCACAACACGATTCATGATCCAATTTAAGCTAACTGCTGCTGACAAGTCGTCCATCAGCTTAATGTCTATTGCTTCTCCCAAAACTCCAAAACACCGAGCTCCATTCTTTCTGCCATCACATGAAGTTTTCACCGCTTAAAGGAAGAACAGGAATAAGAACAAAGAGAGCATATTTTTATTTATATTTCTAACCAAAAAAGGAAATCATTTGGTAAAAGTAGATTTTCACCAAGTAAACATACAAAATATTTTGGTTTTAATTTATGTTTTTTACATGAACGTGTAATAATAATAAGAATAATAATATCAATAATGGTATTTACTTCAAAGATTAAATGCATGTAAATCTTTGACTTGTCTAATCTATAATTAATCTAGTTGAAAAAAATGAACCAGATAACTCAATCACTGGATAATAACTGAAATAAACATGAAGTCAAATTGTTTAGTTAGCCTGTCATTAACATTTTCTTTTGACATCAAGTTTATCTGTAATTCTTAATGACTAAAGAGGAACAATAAGAATAAGTTATGGTTTTTAGAAAGTAACCATTACGTTTATTCACTTCTATCACCAAATTTACATCTGCTTTCAGTAAATAGTAAAAATTAACACCAAATTAGCCTGAGTTGAACAACTTCCACAAATTTCAATCATGTGTAACAAGTTTTAACATTTCTTATAGACCCTCTTAGCTATTTGTGTCTCAGTTGACTTGTAGTTAATGAATATGCAACCTAGTAGCAAAAACACAATAAACCACTAAAATAAACTAATTATTTTCTTTTCACACTCACCACAGTGAGTTAAGTTCATCCCTTTGAAGGAGTTACTGACTTCATTCCTGACTGAACAGACCAGATGTCCTAGGATGTTTTGTCTCAGAACGATGATGTTGGCCTCAGTATTTCTAGAGAAGAGCTCAGAGTTTGTCAGTGGGCGTCCATCCAGAGTCCAGCTGTACCAAGGACTGTCGCCTTGAGACACACAGGACACCTTCATCTGTCCCTGAGATAAACACTGAGGGACGAGCTGAACAGAGGACACAGGAGCTGAGAGAGAAACAGATGAAGAAATTGATTACTGACAATATCTTGTTTTTAAAGTTAGGTGAAAAACTGGAAATTAGAGAAGACAAACTGGAGTATGTTGTAAATTATGTTTTATTTAATAAAAGTAAAATGTCTGTCTACGTCCTGTTGTAAAATGAAACAATGTAAAAGAGTAAAAAGTGAAAAAATGGAAGAGAAATTGTTGATTACCTATAACAGATAGTTGCAGCAGTCTCCATCCTGTCTTTTTTCCTTTTCCATCAAACATTTCAAGTTTATATTCACCGCGATCAGTCGTTCTCAGGTCATAGAGCCTGACTGTTCCATTACTGGGAAAAATGGGAATCATGTTCCTTCTTTTACTAACAACTGAGTTAAACCTCCAATGTAGAATCACAAAGTTATTCTTTGTCCATTCGAAGTTGGGTATTTCTAACATGTTGTCCATCAGCTGAATGTCTATTACTCCTCCCAAAGCTCCAAAACACTGAGCTCCATTCTTTCTGCCATCACAGGAAGGTTTCACCACTTAAAGGAAAAACAAGAATAAGAATAAAGAGAGTATTTTTCTATTTTTATTTTCAACAAAAAAAGGTACTCATCTTGTAAAAGCAAAATTTCATCTAGAAAACATACAAAATATTTAGGTTTTAACTGATGTTATTTACATAAAAGTAAAATAATAATGACAGTAATTATTATTGCTTTTGTAATAATAATCATTATAAATAATAATAATGATGATAGTTAAAGATTAAAGACATGTAACTGACTTTTCTAATCTTTAATTAATGTAGTTGAAAAAATGAACCAGATAACTAAATCCAACACTGGATCCTGACTCAAATAAATATAAATAAAAATACTTTAATTGGCCTATCATTAACATTTTGACTTGACAAATTTTGTCTTAAAATTTAAGATTTTGTTCATCTTAAATTCTTAATAACTAAAGAGGAACAGTGAGAATAAGTTATGCTTTATATTTCAAACCATATATTTTATTTGTGTAGCACATTTCAGCAGTGAGGCATTTTAAAGTGCTTTACATCATAAACACAAAAACACAAAGTCATGCAACATAGAATAAACAATATATTGTTACATATTATGTTTCAAATACAATTCTTAACAGGTGCGTTTTTCATTGAGCTTTAAAGGAAGTCAGTGTTTCAGCTGTTCTACAGTTTTCTGGAAGTTTGTTCCAAATATTTGGTGCATAGATCCAGAAAGCTGCTTCTCCTCTTTTGGTTCTGGTTCTGGGGATGCAAAGCAGACCAGAACCAGAAGACCTGAGAGGTCGGGAAGGTTGATACAACAGCAGATCTTAAATGTATTTTGGTGCTAAGATGTTCAGTGATTTGTAAACTAACGACAGTATTTTAAAGTCTATTCTTTGAGCTACAGGGAGCCAGTGGAGGGACTTTAAAACTGGTGTTATATGCTCCATCTTCCTGGTTTTAGTGAGAACGCGAGCAGCAGCTTCTGGATCAGCTGCAGCTGTTTAATTGATTTGTTGGACAGGCCTGTGAAGACGCTGTTACAATAATCAATGCGACTGAAGAGAAACGCATGGATGAGTTTCTCTGGATCTGGCCGAGACATCAGTCCTCTCATTTATAGAGCAACCATTACATTTATCTACTATCACAAAATTTACATTTGCTTCTAGGTAAATGGTAAAAATTAAAAACCAAATTTGCCTGAGTTGAACAATTTCTACCAGTTTCAATCATGTGTAACGAGTTTTAATATTAATTGCTTTTATACTCACTTAGCTATTTGTGTCTCAGTTGATTTGCAGTTAATGAATATGCAACCAAGAAGCAAACACACAATAAACCACTAAGATAAACTATTTTTCTATTCACACTCACCACAGTGAGTCAAGTTCATCCCTTCGGAGGAGTTACTGATTTCATTCCTGACTGAACAGACCAGATGTCCTAGTATGTTATGTCTCAGAATGATGATGTTGGCCTCAGTATTTCCAGAAAAGAGCTCAGAGTCTGTCAGTGCGTGTCCATCCAGAGTCCAGCTGTACAAAGGACTGTCACCTTGAGTCACACAGGACACCTTCATCTGTCCCTGAGATAAACACTGAGGGACGAGCTGAACAGGAAACACAGGAGCTGAGAGAGAAACACATGAAAAATTGATTAAAGAAAATATCTTTTTGTTTTAAGTTTTAGTGGAAAAGTATAAAAACAAACTGAAGTACGTTGTAAATAATTTATCATAATTAAAAAAAATATTTACATTTTGTTGTGAAATGAAACAACATAAAAAAATCAAAGATTTGATTACCTATAACAGATAGATGGAGAGTTTTCTTTCCTGTTATTTTTCCATCTCTATCAAACATTTCAAGTTTATATTCACCATTGTCATTCCTTCTCAGGTCATTGATCCTGACTGTTCCGTTACTGGGAAAAACGGGAATTATGTTGTCTTTGATTATAACCATTCTGCCATACCTCCAGATGAATATTATAGAGGAATTCATTGTCCATTGGATTATGGGTATTGCTAACATGTTGTCCATCAGCTGAACGTCTACTGCTCCTCCCAAAGCTCCAAAACACTGAGCTCCATTCTGTCTGGCATCACAGGAAGGTTTCACCGCTTAAAGGAAAAACAAGAAGAATAAAGAGAGCGTTTTTCTATTTTTAGTTAAAAAAAAAAGACTCATTTTGTAAAAGTAGATTTTCATCAACATGCAAAGTATTTTGGTTTTAAGTGATGTTATTTACATGAACGATTTACATGGACTATTTAAATCCATGTAAATCCTTTACTTTTCTAATCTTTAATTAATCTAGTTGAAAAAATTAACCAGATAAGTAATTAAATTTGGAGAGACTCAGTCAGAGAAAAGGGAAACCATTCAAAGAGTTTATTGATATACAAATTAGTCTTTGGCACTCGGGCCCAGGCTGAGGACATTGATTATCGCAAACTTTGCGATGGGCTCAGCTGAGCATTCCGTATGCTGAAAGGAACGTTATCACCCGGGACCCGACACTGGTGGTGAAGGCGATGAAGGATGCGGGCGGATGGCTGAGTGAGTGGAGGTGTAGGGGTGGAGGTGTGTTGAGCTCTGCTGGAAAGCGGAAGACGCCATGGATGATGGTCCTTATCAGCTGGGACTTGGGCGGTGATTGGACGCGACATGTCTTGGACCAGCGTTGATTAATCAACGGTGATGAGCATGCTGCACTGGTTGGATGATCCAGGTGGGGCTAGAAGAGTCTTCCAGTTTGAATTTGCACCTAGGCTTCATATCAATCTGGAGAGACTCAGACAGAGACAAGGGAAACCATAAGAAGAGTTTGACATACAAATTGGAGTCTTCAGCACTCGGGCTCCGGCTGAGGACATCAATTATTGCAAACTTCGCGATGGGCTTGGATGAGCATTCCGTATGCTGAAATGAATGTTATCCCCAAAAAGAGGTCGAGGTCGGGGCCGGGGCCAGGGCCAAGGCCAGGGCCAAGGCCGGATAATCGGAGACGGAAAGCGCTAAAGGAGAGGAGGTGCGCTGGTTTAGCTTGCAAGGTTAGGACCATAACTAAAGGAGATGATGTGACAGTTGTCGTGGAAAACAACCATTTCCAAGCACTGTCCAGGTAGAATCGCTTAATCAGGTTTATTCATGCATCATGCACAATACAGAGAGCTCATAAGACAATCACTCAAGCCAGTCTGGATGCAAGGCTAACCAAGCTCACTAAGCTCTGCCAGGCAGAGACAACATTTAAGTTTTTTATACAATGATAAGGAAAGAAAAGCAAGGGGCAAGACGGTCTGGACTTGATGCAGCTGTGGAAAGCAACCTTCCCACCTCGTCCATGTAACCCAAATAGTTATTTTGGTGAGAGTTCACAAACGTATCATATGACATGATTAGCAGATGTTCCTTATTGTAATTTTTACCACGACACAGTGATGGGCTCGGGTGAACATTCCAGATGCTGCTAGGACCGACATCCCCCAAAATAAGGCCGAGGCTGGAGGACAGATGACGAAAAGGTAAAGGGGAGAGGAGTTGCTCTGACTTAGTTTGTCGAACAGAAGGAGATGGCGTGACAGTGACAGGAGGGAAGAGTGAGAAGGGAAGACAAAGATCAGCGGGGAATGTAGCGGGGAAAGAGATGATGGGATGCGCATGGGAATGGCCAGAACGCAGGGCAAGGCATGAGATACTAGAGGATGAGTACCAGCTTGGGATGTGGTAGGAAGAGGGATGAGAGGATGCTGAAAAAGCCATCTAATGATACAACGGGGCATGAAGAGATCGAAAGGACAGGGCGTGGGAAAATAGAAATAATGATGAAAGGGGACCAGCGGGGGCTGCTGCGGGACGCTGGTTAAAAGGCCAGCTGAGGATGTTGCAAGGAATGAAATGATAGGATGCACTGGGCAAGGGATATAAGGATGCTGGTAGATGGAGACCACCAAGGACTGCTGTAGGACAAGGCATGAGGGGTTATTGATTAAAAATCCAGCTGAGAACGCAGTAGAGCCTGCAGTAAAGGGATGTACAAGGCGGGATATACATAAAAGGGGACCAGTAGGGGATGCTGTTGGGCAAGGTATAAGGGCATGGTGGTTAAAAAGGCCAGCAGGAGATGGGGATGTTCTGAGGCATGAAGTGATGGGCCACCTGGAGAACAGGGCCAGCTGGGGATAGAATAGCAAGAATAGAGGTGAGAGAGAAAAGAGCTAGTCAAGCATTTACTAAATTAAATAAGATTAAGCAGGGAGAACTTAAAAGGGCGGTATAGACAACTTCTTGCGGAAACGAAACTGGAGTAGGAATTAGACTCACTGTGAAATGGTTGAAAGATGCGGGCAATAGGCAAGAATACTCCTAAAAGAAACCTGAAATTAAGAACGTAAAAGCAAAAGGGGAAAGTAACGTCACGGCATGGGGAAGGAGCACGTGTTTAGATGGAGTAAACCAACCACCACCAGCGAATTGCGCAGTACTCATCAGGTACTGAGGGGCGCTGCGAACACAGAGGAAAGATGCGTATAATTATAAAAGGAGAATGCTGAAGATGAACAACAAAGCTGTTGGCGAAAGGCCAAGAGAATACCTGAAGACTAGTTGAAAGTGATCAAACGGCAGAAGACGTCTTCTACAGGTTCTAGCTTCGTTGTCACAAGAATGGGAGGCTTGGAACAGTAAATGAGCTTAAACAAACGAAAGCCAAAAAATAAATAAGGATGAGAAACTGAAAAAAAAAATAGGGAATGAAACACAGAGCATGATGTGAGATAGAGATAAAAGTGGGTGATGGAGTCCAATAGTTGGAGTGGACTGAATGAAGGCTGAGAGAGACAACTTATCAGCAAAGGTGATAAAATGACTGGGGCTGTAACAAGTAGGGACGATAAGCTAGATTGATGCCAACTGATGATATGAGGTGGATAGGGCTGTTCGGCTTAATAGTTCGGGCATGACGGCTTATTTCCGAAAGCTACTATAAGGGGTCGCTTGCAGAAATTACCCAAATTACATCAGTGGAACAGATTTTGTAAAATACTGGGCAAGCTAGAGAATAGCCTGTGTAGACCAGGAAGAGACATGATGGCCTGTGGAATCGAACCATGCAGATTTCGGACAATTTTGGATGAGAGATGAAACTTAGAACTGACAGATGGGACGCGAGCTTGAAATATCAAAGTAAGTGAAGCTGGGAGTAATGGAGCACAGAGAGCTTCAAAAAAAAAAAAAAAAAAAAAAAGGGGGTCCTTTATTTTTTCAGATGAAATAGAATACTTTTCTCTCTCTCAGTTGTAAACAAATGAAAAAATAAGGATCAATATATGCTGAAAGAAATGACCCGTATTCTATCAACTATTAGCTTAAGTGAAAATGGCGGGCCATAGCTTCACATCAGAGCTAAACTCTTAAGGGGTGTAATAATAAACAGCAGTGGCAATTCGAGCACTCGGATCTTCTGGTCAGGTGGCTATATAGTCGTTTTTTCCGATAGGTCTCGGTGCACAAAACGTCCTTCTCTTCCGTTCCCTAGTTTTTTAGTGCCACGATACATAAATGAGTTTTTTTCTATTTCCTGTCATTGTAGACCTCTCTGTAACAACAACACCACATGCTGGAAAAAACAAAAATCACAACCATCGATGAAACCAAAAAAACCAAAACATGGCTTTCAAAATACATTTGACATGTAGCCATTTTTCACCTGGTCACATAAGTTTGCTTGTTAGCGGAGAACGCCCGTCTCTGGACAGCTTAATAAGTGGGCAAATGAATCTACGTAACTGGACAAACACAACAACACCGATAGCCTGCATGCTACTTGTCACAAACTTAAGGTCCTGTATTATTAGCTAGTCATCTTTTAGCTAGCGTTACCTGTATCCAACGGCTTGCTCGGCTCGGTCGGTTAGTTCGGGGGGGAAAACTGCGCAAAGTACTTTGCATTTGCTGTTTTGTTGCCCTGATTCTAAGGCATTCCTGTGCAGCTCGCACAGCAGCAGCGGGGCACCATCCCACCGCACGGGAGTAGACCCAGCGCAAGTGTCGCAGTGCTAATGAGCAGCTCGGGAAACAATGTTACGACATGCTAACAAATTGAACCGTTTTAACTGCTAAACAGTGACAGCAGACATGGAAAGAGCAGGAGCCATATGTATCAAATTGATATAGGAAAAACAGGGTGTTGGCCGTTCTATGATAAACAACAAACAGCTTCCAGTCCATCCATGGGTGGCACGGCTGACTGAGTGTAAACTAAGAAAATATTTATTTATTAGTTTATATAAGCGTTGATTCAGTTAAAAGCCCTGAAGCATTGAAACGCAGCCTGAGTGGCGCATACAAATAATGAGACGTGAAGGTACGTCTTACCCGGAAGCCCGAGGCGGGCGTGGCGTGAGGAATCCGATGGGAGGTGCTGATGAACCGGGCTGAAGCTGTTGACGAGGCAGAACCAGGGCGGGGAACCGGTGAAAAGGCTGGGAGGAACGGCAACCGGTAGATCGGTGCGGCGAGACTTTGGCGGGCCCAGCCAGGGCCGAAGACGAAGAAAGGCTGCTCGAGGATGGAGACGGTGGATTTATGTGTCGGCCTGCCAAAGATATACCGTGGAGGAGGTGGCGAAGAAGTAGGAGACGGTGGATCCCAGTCAGGCGAGCAAGCGGAGGGAGAAGCTGCTTGGAATGATCGAGGCCAGAAGAATTTCTCATGCAACTCCGAGAGGATGCGGCTTTTAAGACGGAGGTTAGAGGTGGAAGGACAAGGAATCACGGAGAAAGGGATCTGGTGAGAAGGTTTGCTGAGAAACTGAGGCGTGCGAATGAACAGATTGAGCTCTGCTGGAAAGCGGAAGACGCCATGGATGATGGTCCGTATAAGATGGGACTTGGCGTGACGTGTCTTGGACCAGCGTTGATTAATCAAAAGTGAAGAGCATGCCGCACCGGTTGGATGATCCAGGTGGGTTTAGAAAGTATTCCAGTTTGAATTTGCGCCTTGGCTTCATATCAAACACTGGATCCTGACTCAAATAAGTATCAAGTCAAATTGTTTAATTGGCTTGTCGTTAACATTTTGTTTTGACTTAAAGTTTATTGTACATTCTTAATAACTAAAGAGGAACAGTAAGAATAAGTGATGCTTCTTTATAAAGCAACCATTTTATAAAGTAGCCATTACTTTATAAATCATGATTTATTTATATCACCAAATAAATATTTGCTTTCAGTCAATTGTAAAAATTAAAACCAAATTAGCCTGAGTTGAACAACTTCCACAAATTTCAATCAATTATGTATAACACGTTTTAACATTTCTTTGCTATTTGTGTCTCAGTTGAAGTTCAGTTAATGAATATGCAACCTAGAAGCAAACTCACAATAAACCACTAAAATAGACTAATTATTTTCTCTTCATACTCACCACAATAAGTTAAGTTCATCCCTTTGAATGAGTTACTGAATTGATTGCTGACTGAACAGACCAGATGTCCTAGGATGTTTTGTCTCAGAACGATGATGTTGGCCCCGCTATTTCCAGAGAAGAGCTCAGAGTCTGTCAGTTTGTGTCCATCCAGAGTCCAGCTGTATTGAGGACTGTCGCCTTGAGACACACAGGACACCTTCATCTGTCCCTGAGATAAACACTGAGGGACGAGCTGAACAGAGGACACAGGAGCTGAGAGAGAAACACAAAAAATTGATTAAAGAAAATATCTTGTTTTTACATTTCGGTGGAAAACTGGAAAGTAGAGAAGACAAACTGGAGTACGTTGTAAATTATTTTTTATGTAATAAAAGTAAAATGTCTGTCTACGTCATGTTGTGATGTGAAACAATGTAAAAGAGTAAAAAGTGAAAAAAATGGAAGAGAAATTGCTGATTACCTATGACAGATAGCGTCAGCATTCTCATTCTTGTCAATTTTCCTCTTACATCAAACATATCAAGGTAATAGTAACCGGTGTCAGTCGTTCTCAGGTCATTGATCCTGACTGTTCCATTACTGGGAAAAACGGGGATTATGTTGTTTCTTTTACTAATAACTTTGTCAAATCTCCAACGTAGAATCACAACCTCATTAATTATCCAATGGAACATGGGAAATTCGAACAAGTCGTTCAGCAGCTGAATGTCTACTGCTCCTCCCAAAGCTCCAAAACACTGAGCTCCAGCCTTTCTGCCATCACAGGAAGGTTTCACCGCTTAAAAGAAAAATAAGAATCACAATGAATAAAGTATTCTTCTATTTTTATTTTTAACAAAAAAAGTTACTCATTTTGTAAAAGTAGATTTTCATCAAGAAAACATACAAAATATTTAGGTTTTAACTGATGTTATTTACATGAACGTCTAATTATAAATAATAATAGTAATAATGTTATTTAATTCAAAGATTAAATCCATGTAATTTTCTAATCTTTTATTAATCTAGTTAAACAATGAATCACATAACTAAATCCAACACTGGATCCTGACTCAAATAAATGTAAAGTCAACTTGTTTAGTTATCCTGTCATTAACATTTTGTTTTGACTTTGTGTTTCAGTTGAAGTTCAGTTAATGAATATGCAACCTAGAAGTAAACAGACAATAAACCACTAAAATAAACTAATTATTTTTCTTTTCACACTCACCACAGTAAGTTACGTCCATCCCTTTGAAGGAGTTACTGACGTTATTGCTGACTGAACAGACCAGATGTCCTGAGATGTTGTGTCTCAGAACGATGATGTTGGCCTCAGTGTTTCTAGAGAAGAGCTCAGAGTTTGTCAGTTTGTGTCCATCCAGAGTCCAGTTGTATTGAGGACTGTCGCCTTGAGACACACAGGACACCTTCATCTGTCCCTGAGATAAACACTGAGGGACGAGCTGAACAGAGGACACAGGAGCTGATAGAGAAACACAAAAAATTGATTAAAGAAAATACATTGTTTTTCGATTTTGGTGGAAAACTGGAAAGTAGAGAAGACAAACTGGAGTACGTTATAAGTAAAATGTCTGTATGTCATGTTGTGATATAAAGAAACGTAAAAGAGGAAAACGTGAAAAAATTGGAAGAGAAATAGTTTATTACCTATAACAGATAGTTGCAGAGTTTTCCATCCTGTCATTTTTCCATCTCCATCAAACATTTCAAGTTTATATTCACGCTGTCATTCCTTCTCAGTCATTGATCCTGGCTATTCCATCACTGGGTAAAACGGGATTTATGTTGTTATTTTTACTAACAACTGTGTTATTCCTCCACTTGAGTATCACAAAGTAATTCATTATCCATTCGAAGTTGGGTATTTCTAACATGTCGTCTCAGCTGAATGTCTATTGCTCCTCCCAAAGCTCCCAAACACTGAGTTCCATTCTTTCTGCCATCACAGGAAGTTTTCTCACTTAAAGGAAAAAGAATAAGAATATGTATTTTTCTATTTTTATTTTTTACAAAAAAAGGGACTCATTTTGTAAAAGTTGATTTTCATGAAAATAAATATAGGAAGTATTTTGGTTTTAATTTATGTTATTTACGTGAAAGTAACATACTAATGACAGTTATTATTATTGCTTTTGTAATAATAATGATTATAAATAATAATAACAATAATAATAACAATAATGATGATAGTTAAAGATTAAAGACATGTAAATCTCTGACTTTTCTAATCTTTAATTAATGTAGTTGAAAAAATGAACCAGATAACTAAATCAAACACTGGATCCTAATTGAAATAAATATAAAGTCAAATTGTTCAATTGGCCTTGTCATTAACATTCTGTTTTGACAAAGTTTCTTAAACACTAATAACTAAAGAGGAACAGAAAGAATAAGTTATGCTTCTTTATAAAGCAACCAGGTAATAATGTGATCATTACATTTCTTTACTTCTTCCAACAAATTTACATTTGCTTTTAGGTAAATAATGAAAATTAAAACCATAGTAGCATGAGTTGAACAATTTCCACCAATTTTAAACATGTGTAACAAGTTTTAACATTTCTTAAAGACCCTCTTAGCTATTTGTGTCTCAATTGAAGTGCAGTCAATGAATATGCAACCTAAACAAACAATAAACCACTAAAATAAACAAATTATTTTCTTTTTCACTCACCACAGTGAGTTAAGTTCATCCATTCGGAGGAGTTACTGATTTGATTCCGACTGAACAGACCAGATGTCCTAGGATGTTTTGTCTCAGAACGATGCTGCTGGCCTCATTATTTCCAAAGAAGAGCTCAGAGTTTGTCAGTGGGTGTCCATCCAGAGTCCAACTGTACAAAGGACTGTCGCCTTGAGTCACATGACACCTTCAGCCGTTCCTCATATAAACATTGAGGGACGAGCTGAACAGGAAACACAGGAGCTGAGAGAGAAACACATGAAAAATTGATTACTGAAAATATCTTGTTTTTAAAGTTAGGTTGAAAGCTGGAAAGCAGAGAAGACAAACTGGAGTATGTTGTAAAATTTTTTATTTAAAAAAGTAAAATGTCTGTCTACGTCCTGTTGTGAAATGAAAAATGTAAAGGAGTAAAAAGTGAAAAAATTGGAAGAGCAATAGTTGATTACCTATTACAGAAAGTTGCAGAGTTTTCCTTTCCAGTCTATCTTCTTCATTATGCACATGAAGTATATATTCACCACTGTCATCCCTCGTCAGGTCATTGATCCTCACTATTCCATCATTGGGAAAAACGGAATTATGTTGTTCTTTTTAGTAACAACTCTGTTCAATATACAATTTAGAATCACAACACGATTCATGATCCAATTTAAGCTAACTGCTGCTGACAAGTCGCCATCAGCTGAATGTCTATTGCTTCTCCCAAAACTCCAAAACACGAGCTCCATTCTTTCTGCCATCACATGAAGTTTTCACCGCTTAAAGGAAGAACAGGAATAAGAACAAAGAGAGCATATTTTATTTATATTTCTAACCAAAAAAGAAAATCACTTGTAAAAGTAGATTTTCACCAAGTAAATATACAAAGTATTTTGGTTTTAATTTATATTTTTTACATAAACGTGTAATAATAACTTAACAGCAAGAATAAGTTATACTTTTCTTATATTATCTACTTCTGTCACCAAATTTACATTTGCTTTTAGGTAAATAGTAAAAATTAAAAACCAAATTAGCCTGAGTTGAGCAACTTCCACAAATTTCAATCAATTATGTATACACATTTTAACATTTCTTATAGACCCACTTAGCTATTTATGTCTCAATTGACTTGTAGTTAATAAATATGCAACCGAGAAGCAAACTCACAATAAACCACTAAAATAAACTAATTCTTTTTCTATTCACACTCACCACAATAAGTTAAGTTCATCCCTTTGAAGGAGTTACTGACTTCATTCCTGACTGAACAGACCAGATGTCCTGAGATGTTATGTCTCAGAATGATGATGTTGACCTCAAGATTTCCAGAGAAGAGCTCAGAGTCTGTCAGTTTGTGTCCATCCAGAGTCCAGCTGTATTGAGGACTGTCACCTTGAGACACACAGGACACATTCCTCTGTCCCTGAGATAAACATTGAGGGACGAGCTGAACAGAGGACACAGGAGCTGAGAGAGAAACACATTAAAAATGATTAAAGAAAATATCTTTTTTACATTTGGTGGAAAACTGGAGAGTAGAGAAGATAAACTGGAGTACGTTGTAAATTATTTTTTATGTAATAAAAGTAAAATGTCTGTCCATGTCGTGTTGTGAAATGAAACAATGTAAAAGAGTAAAAAGTGAAAAGATTCTTAGAGAAATTGTTGATTACCAATAACAGATAGATGCAGAGTTTTCCATCCTGTCATTTTTCCATCTCCATCAAACATTTCAAGTTTATATTCACCGCTGTCATTCCTTCTCAGGTCATTGATCCTGACTGTTCATTACTGGGAAAAACGGGAATTATGTTGTTCTTTTTACTAACAACTTTTTTAATCCTCCAGTTGAGTATCACAGAGTTATTCATTATCCATTGGAATCTGGGTATTTCTAACATGTTGTCCATCAGCTGAATGTCTACTGCTCCTCCCAAAGCTCCAAAACACTGAGCTTCATTCTCTCTGCCATCACAGGAAGGTGTCACCGCTTAAAGGAAAACAAGAATAACAATAAAGAGAGTATTTTTCTATTTTTAACAAAAAAATGACTCATTTCATAAAAGTGGATCTTCATCAAGTGAACATACAATGTATTTTGGTTATAAGTGATGTTATTTACATGAATGTAAAATAATAACAGTAATTATTATTGCTGTAATAATAATAATAATAATATTTATATAAAGACTAAAGACATGTAAATCTCTGACTTTTCTAATTTTTAATTAATCTAGTTGAAACAATGAATCAGATAACTTAATCAAATACTGGATCCTGACTCAAATAAATGTAAAGTCAAATTGGCCTTTTGACTTAAAGTTTATCTTAATTTCTTTATAACTGAGGAGGAACAGTAAGAATATTTCATGTTTTTTATAAAGCAATCATTACGTTTATTCACTTCTATCACCAAATTTATATTTGCTTTCAGTTAAACAGTAAAAATTAAAATCAAAGTAGCCTGAGTTGACCAATTTCCACAAATTTCAATCATGTGTAACAAGTTTTAATATTTCTTAAAGACCCACTTAGCTATTTGTGTCTCAGTTGAAGTTCAGTTAATGAATATGCAACATAGAAGCAAACTCACAATAAACCACTAAAATAAACTAATTATTTTCATTTCACACTCACCACAGTAAGTTAAGTTCATCCCTTTGAAGGAGTTACTGACTTGACTCCTGACTGAACAGATCAGATGTCCTAGGATGTTTTGTCTCAGAACGATGATGCTGGCCTCAGTATTTCCAGAGAAGAGCTCAGAGTCTGTCAGTGGGCGTCCATCCAGAGTCCAGCTGTATTGAGGACTGCCGCCCTGAGACAAGCAGGACACCTTCATCTGTCCCTGAGATAAACACTGAGGGACGAGCTGAACACAGGACACAGGAGCTGAGAGAGAAACACATAAATTTTGCTTATTTTATAAAGTAACCATTACATTTATTTACTTCTATAAATAAATTTATTGCCACTAATAATCGCAGTGCGCTTTACTTATGCGCTGCACAGCCTTTTTACATCTGCAGATCCACGTGCTGAAAATTCTAAAAATAGTTTTTTACAATCAGATGTGTTCATTGACACCTTGACATTTAATACATCAAAAGACGTGAGGAAAAAAAAAGCAAAGACAAAAAAAAATATAAGAAGAAGAAATAAATAGCAAACTAGGTTGTACAACAATCAAAGCTAGTTTATTAGGCCTCCAGCATCATAGCACTGCTCCCTCTATAAAAGAGCTGGGTTTGAGGCGGGCCACTTCCTTAACAAGATTCCAAGATGGTCACTAGAGGGACACACCCGAAAAGTAACAAACATTTCACAGACAAAGGATCATATTCACACATGATAGAATTTAAACATTACAGAAAACCTTACTGCTTCTTAACAGAGGACAAATGACGAATATTTTTTAGCTATTGACAAAAAGAGCTGCACGAGATCCAATTAAATTTCACAGTAACAAACAGGTGGCATTTTCACTTTTCTTTGAATAAAACGCCTTACTAGGACTTTAAGCCAATCAAAATGTCCTAATTAACATATTTACTTATAATATGTGACAGGTAGATAAAAGCCTGAGATTTTGTGTCACTAATTATGGCAAGTCTTTTACTAAAAGTGTGTCAATCATGCCAGAGATGTGGCAAATCAGAATAAAGTATGCTTAAAGCTGTTTTGAAACAGATAATGAGACTTGCTGATTTAGAGAATTTTCTATGGAATAGAGGACAAATAAAGCCATCACCTGTTGATGTTGTCTGCAACCCACAGGTAGCCAAACATATCAAGTAGTTTCTTCAAAATAGTTGGTACAATAACACTACTCCTAAAAGTTTTTCTTTTCAAACTGTTTCTGAAGCAAATGTGACTGAGTGAGAAAATACAAGTAGTTACTACTTACCTCAAACAACACATAAAGCATCGCATTGCAAACACTTTGCTGCCCTCTAGCGTCAGAGTGATGCCAAAGGGCATCCTCTGAATGACTCTTACTGTAAGTCATTCCGGCATTAAGAGGTTAAAATCCTGAAATTAAGAGCTTTAAATAAGCTTGACCATTTCTCAGGATAAGATATCAAATAAAATGTCGATGCCAATTAAGACATAGTAGGAGCAACTATTTAACCTGGTAAGTAGAATTTAGAACAAATTCGGACAAGAGAAAATCCACACAAAGTTTTAATTTGTACACCAAATTCTTAGTTTTAAACTTTAAGTTGTTAATTCCACACCAACAAGAAAGGTTTTAAAAGAAACATATGCTAAGGATGACTGGCACTGATTCAAATCTAATACCTACCAAGGAAATACACTTGTTTTGATGACAAAGTAGTCAAAAATGAACTAATAGGAGGAAATTTAAATATAAACAAACAGTAAAGCAGTGGTTCCCTAAGAATTACAATAAAATCCCCCACAAAAAAACAAAATAAAAACAATCAACTGGGCACACACATCGTTCAACCAGACATAAATCTAAACACATATTTTGTTTTCAAACTCCAAGTGAAATTTATTTCACATTTCAAGTTGCAACAAAAAGAAACAACAAGCCATCTTTATAATAAAACACTTGTGCAACTCTTTCATTTTTAGTTCTATGCCATTAGTGTTATTTCAAACATATATTTTTTTCTTTTGTAACCATATTCAACTTTGCTTTTAAAAAGCCTTTGTGCAAAATGGGGTTAAAATATGAACAGCTCCCTGAGAGTTTCTTTTATTTTTTCATCACCCCCCCAATACTTTGGAACCACTGCATTAAAGGTATCACAATTGAATCCATTAAGGATTTTACTGTCAGTTGTGTTTTTGCTCCTAAAAGTACAGGCTACAGCAGAAAATAAGACAAAAAAACAAAAACGTAACAATTAGATGTTACGTGAAAAAATGTGAACCACTCACCACTACAGACTCCTATCAGGATCAACTGCAGCTTAATCACAGCTTTCATGTCTCTGTTCACCCGAGTCATTGTTGATCAGTGACTGTTAAAAACATAAATGCATGCAACAGCTGATGTATGTCCCATTAATGATTAGTTTCAAAAGAAAAACTATGCAAATACCTTTCAGTTACAGGTGAAATGAGGAAGGAAGCTCAGCAAACCTAAAAAAAAACAACCAAAGCAATAAAAAGAAGAAGAAAAAGTAAGAAGATTACAGTTTGCTGTAAGCCGTTGTCCGACTAGTTCGGTACAGAGTTAAAATGTGTCAGATGAAGTCCTGGTTTGATGCAAATGTATCGCTGAAATACACAAGCGATGACAAAAAATGCCTCACGTTACATGGGACACGTCACTGCTAAATTTTGTGCACCTGTTTTCAAGATAAAAGCGTTACAAACCATCTTCCTTTGTGGGTTATCAGTAGCTTGGTTAAGTGCAAGAAAGCAGGTGAGCATTTTTCATCGACGGTGGCTGAAATGGAGCCAATAAAAAAGAACAAAAACTTTCATCTGGAAATATTTTTAGATCACCGATCACAATATAATTCTTCAATTAACCCCCGCCCACGAGAAGTCATAGAAATTTCCAAAAAAATAAACATAAAATGTTTAATCAGGAAAGACACGTCAATCTCACACAGCAGAAAAGACTGAAGGCCATTGGATGAGTGAAATGTCGTCTTGTTAACTACGAATAATCAGAAGAAGTCACAGAAAAAGAGAATTTAGAAGGATTTTAGTTTTTCAGGAAGCAAGTAAAAAACACAAAGCTGTCTGTCTGTCTGTCACTCTCACTCTTTCCAAAAATGCATGTTCTGGGAAATCAAAAAGAAAACACAACCGCAACTAATGGTCAACCTATTGGTAGTACTGCCTTGGTTTCAAAAAGATGACGTTGTTGAATGGGCTTCATTAGATCCCACTGTTTCTAGACATGGGTTTGACACAAACTTTGAGACAATGTTGAATTCAAATATTTTTGAAATATGATTTGTTAATGTGAAAACGCTGTCAGTTTTAGTCCACCAGCAGATAGTGAGCAATGAATGAAGCAATGAGTAATGAACTTTTGGGCTAAACAGTGGACTGGACAGCCTCATTGCTTCACTACTTAACTTTGAATTTGTGTATTATGTGAATAAAAGGTTTTATAAGCAGTAGGAAAAGCATATTGAACATTACATAAAATAATATTTCATGTAGGTATCAAGTAGATTTCATGAACTAATAGAAATTACAAGAACTTTTTTTTTTTTGAAAAAAGATAAGAGCTTTATCTGACAACAACGTATTTATCAGTGCTGGTTTCCTTAATTTTGAGAGTTCGGTGACCGGCCGATATTTACATGTGGAACCGATCTTATCAACTGATTTTATCTACCTCGGCAAACATCTAAAAATCAACCATTGTCCTCTTTTGTTCTTCTTTGAAAAAGGTTTGACTGATAGATAAACCCACCAAGTTGTGACTGCATGTCTACTGTTAACAATAGTTGCCAATGTTGCCAGTTCAGAATCTTTATTGCTATTTTGAGCAACATTTCAGACAAAAATTATCCTTTATAAAGGTCAAGCTTTTCAAAACATTGGTTATCGGTGTTCGAGCAGAAAACTGCCATCGGTGCACTCCTATTGCAATACAGCAACCAGCTTGATGAACAAAAGTATGCATCCATCCATCATCTCAGCCTCTGATACAGGGAAAGGAGCTCAAAGTACTTTGGCGTCTCTGCTCTGAAAGCAGCCAGTTGAGATGAATCAGTGATATCAGTGGCAATACAGCAGTACCAGAACCTACTGGAAGGATTATATATGTGTTTAACCTTTCTAACCTGGGAACACATGGTCATAGATTGCATTGGCTAGCATGTAGCCTCAGAATAGGGAGTTTTTTTTTCCTATTCTGGTTTTAAATAACTCTTACGCAAATACAGGAAGAACATTGGAAATAGAGTAGAAGAATGTCAGAAATATGGTATTTATTTTCCCACAGTGGGCAAATTCAGGTTCAATACCAGTATTCCATATAGGTTCATAGAAAAGATGAAAAAGTGTTAAAAAATATTTTAAATGCCATGGCAGCAATATCACGCTGTTCAAGATTTTAAAATAATAATAATAAAAAAAAAACTGTGAAGTTATTGGAAATAGAAACATGTTGAACTTATGATCCAAGGAATGTGCAACTGAGTAGGAACTTTCCTCTTTAAAAAGTTCAAAAAGTGAATGCATATTGAACAATAAAAGACAACAGTTTACAATACATATCTCAGTAACACAGTATAAAATGGTTTACAATGTATACTCTATGGTGTCCTCATCTTGACTGTCTAAAAATAGTTTTTGATCATTTTGTGCAAAATAACTAAAACTAAACATGCACAATTTTCCCAATTAGCAAAACTACTTCCTAGTATTTTAGGGAATATCAATGCAGAGCATCAACAAATTAAACTTCACAGTGATCAAAACATTTGTGGCAACATCAGACATCCTGCATTATGAGCTTTAATGGGTTGTAAAGTTTTCTAATGTAAAATCGCAATAAAAGGGGATTCCAGCTTTTTCATCTGTCTGTCCTCAGAACATTGTACATTATTTGAACTGATATTCAGTTCAGGATGTCTGTTTTAAAGAGCTGAAATCAGCCTGCAGACTTGATCTGGCCATATTCCACTTCCTCTTCCACTTTTTGCTTAATTGAGCTCCTCGATGGCTTCTGCACTGTTGTAACAACAGCGTAGGTTAAATCGCTGGGATCTTCCGTTTCTGAAAATTAACAATAAGGGTCACTTACTGTTGGTAAAACTTAAAAAAAAAAAACATACCTCCTGTACAATGACAGTTTTCCACAAAAAAAAGCAAGCATAACTTTTTTGATATTTGATTTGTACCTCTGCGTTTTTGTTTTTTCCTCCGTGCATAGACGACAATTAAACTGATGAAAAGAAGAAAAATGCCGAAAATACTTGAAGTGATAAGTCCAATGCTCAATGAAGAACTGCCTGTTTCAAAAGTATAGGTAAAAGGAAACAAGTTAATATAGAAAGAGAGAGCAACACAAATGTGAAACTGTTCAAACATTCTGAACTTCTTGTTGCTCTGAACCAGAATTCAGTCCTGAAGTCTCATCAGATAAGAATAAACACTGGCTTCCTCAATTTAAGCTATGAATGCTACTGATAAAAGATGTGTCACTTATTAAAGTCTGAATATTAAAGTATAATTGATAATTTGTTGGACTTGATGTTAAACACAATTATGCATCACATTAGGAAGAAGTTATGAAATCAAAAAGCTTTTCACTTGATGTTCAAGACTTGGACAGGAACCCAACATGGGCAGGCAGCTTTTAGTTTAGTCTTGCCAGTTCTTGGTTATTAATTTGGTTGAAATTCACAGTTTACTGCTTCTATCTTTGTTCTTTTTAATGTAATTTTTCCTTTCTGTACATTTAAAACTTTCTATAGACTGATTTGCATCACTTTGTGTATAAATGTTGGCATGCAAATAAACCTGTCTGGCAGAAATAAAAAAAAAAATCAATACTTAATATAAGTTCTAGTAGAGATCATGAAAAGTATAATTTTACAGTGTTTTAATCAGCTAGACATATTATCCATATTATGTCAAATAAACCAATCTAATTTTATTTTCTTGTAAGGTATTTACCTTGAACAGACAAATGAAGAGTCCGATTTTCTGCCCGCTTCCCATCTGAACTAAAGACTGTAAGGTTATAATCACCACTGTCACTGTGTTGCAGGTCACTAATCCTGAATGTTCCATTAATGGGTATGAAATCAGATCTGTCTTTTATTTCATTTGTAGCTGTTTCGTTTATCCTCCATCTTAGTAATGTTACATGTTCCTTTCTCAACTCAAATCTAATTCCTGAAGCGTCGTCAATCAGCCGTACAAACACAGTTTCTCCCAAAGTCGCACTGCATTGAGCGCCATCTTTTCTGGCATCGCAGTGAGCTGACAAACCTGAAATATAAAAAAATATAAAAACCAGTTTTTACAATTATAATTATAATTAAAGAACAATGAATTTTCTGAGACAGTCAATACTCACCCGTACTATTATGCATTATGTCTCACTGACAACTAGTCAAAGGCGTTGACATTTGATTAACTACTTTAATAACAATGAGATTGAAAAGCACATGTGAAGACAATAACATTATACTTTTGTGTTTTAAAATTTCTATAATTAGTGTTATTGCTTTTGTTGATTTTTTTTTAAAGTCATGTTGGAGTTGAGCATACTCCACTAAAACGTAAATATCAACTAATATTATATCATCATGTTTCAGAAATATCGCCACTCAAAGATGTAAAGAAATGTGTAAGAAGAAAAAGCAGAAGATAGAACATGGAAGCTTTTTTATGGTTTTGCTGCTCAAACTAAACACGTAAGACTAAGCTGCTTAACAACACGAAGGACAATGATAAGTGTATTTTAAATGTAGTTTTAATGTAGTGATGCAGTTGTTTTTTACTGTAAAGCCATTTTCTTTAAAGTATGGCCAACATTTTATCTAAATCTCTAATAAAACCCTGATAACGTAACTTGAACAATATTTTTCACTCACCTTGAGAAACTCCCAGTAACATCAGCAAAAGTCCAACAGCTGCTGCCATCTGTCTTTATTATTCAGCTTTGTTGATTATCAGCTCTCAGTAATCTTTGACAAAATCCTTGGAGGACTGAACTCCTGTCACTGACAAAGAGAGAATGGAGAGAAATAAAAAAGGAAGTGAACATGCGGGCTACTTGCACAAAGACGGAAGCTCATGGCATCACTACAAAAAAACTATGAAATTGTCAAAACTGAGCGGTCAGAAAAAACCCCACAAAGAGTGAAAACTTATATACTCATGAAATTTTCTTTTTTTTTAAATCAAGATGATTAGACGTGAGTTTTCTCAAAGTAACAGCTGGCAATTGTTCACATTTCTTTTTTTCTATTTTTGTTTTACTTTTCCTTTGGCTAATACTTAATCAAAAGTTAATTGAACTTCAATATAATGCTTTCCTCAAACTATTTGTGAGTATTTACTTTTTGGATTTTGTCACTTTGATAGAAAAGAACACCAAAATATATTTTATGCCAGGCTAACTAACTAATCTCAATAAGAGGAAGATATAAAGGAAGAATAAGGTTTAGAAACGATGTCAACTAACTGATGTGAAAAATTATTAAAATATTAATATTAACACATGAAGTTTAAAAGTTCACTGTATATCTAAAGGACATGGCAAATCTAAAGCAGACGTGGAACAAAGAGGCAAAGAGTTGAGCTAATCTAACTGGTGACTGATTTTGTTGCGACTTGCTGAAAATATTCATAGGCTTGTATCATCTTAGAGCAGGCACAGTTCTACCACAGAAAAACAGAAAATAAGTCTGTGTTCAACATTGAGCTTGCTTATTTTTAGACACCAGTGAAGAGATGTGTCTTTTCAAGTTGGGCTTTTGTAATAAACCACTTCCCACAGCAATTGTAAGTGCTGCCCTTTTTTTGCTGTGACAAAGCCAATCACCTTCACTGAATAAAATTAACTACTTAGTTTTATAGTTGATACTGACATCACAAAAAAAAAAAACGAAAAACAGCCAGGCTGTTTATGTTTCTGAAAGCTCACAACACAATTACACCCAAGCATTGGACGCAGATCACCTTTCTTTGATTTCAACATATTCCACAGAAACAGACTTCTTTGACTGTAAACCAATCAAAGTGAGCCCTCATGAATTACGTCCGCACAAAATATTTCCTGCCAACATCCAGAAAGAGAACCTGGTTGAGCGAGACAGACTGCAAATCCTCGCAAAATAACTGCAGGAAAACAACTTTAATAAATGTTACTCAACCTTAGGATGAATCTGTTAGTTATCCATCAGTTTGGTTCTCAATAAATAAACTATTTTGAGAAAGGGTAAGAACTATAAAAAACTATATAGTGAGTTAAAATTTTCACGAAAGTAAAATGTTCGTTTTGTGGCACATCTGTATCGTATTTTGAAGGAATATGTAAGTATGTATAATAATGACCTTTACATATAGTAATAAACATTTCCACATATCACCTCAGATGTCCACCAGACTCTCAGTTGCGCCATGTCAACTTTTTGGGATTCCCCTCCGTTCTTACGTCACCGCGCTTCCTGATCGGCTACTTGTCACATTCAACAGGCTGTCTAAACATATTTTAAAGTGATATGGATTTTCATTAAACCTGTTGCTAGAAGGGTTAAAAACTTAAGAAAAGTGGACAAATTAAGTGAGAAAATATAAAATGTATCCAGTGATTACTGCTGAATCAGGGTTTCTTTTTTTGTCTGGGTCAGAGCAAGGACGCAGGCAGACAGTACAACATGGCTGACAACATAAATCACATGAAGAGTAAACAAACTCCTGGCTGCTAACTCAGAAGATCACATGACTTAAACTGCAGGATTACAGCAGCTTCTGATTATAGAACAGTTTCAAGAGCTCCCAGCTTATCTTCTTGCATACAAAAAGGCAAAACTGAAAACCGTGACAGTCATGACAGGTTTAGAGAAGCAAAAGTCACGACAACAGTCGAATCGATAAGGACCTTTTAAATTCAGGAAAGAGCCAACATGCTGAAAGAAGGAACAAAGATGAAGTAGTTTTGCCTATAAATTATAAAAGGTCTAAAATAAAAGCTTTGTAATGCAAGATAACCTTTACCTGACCATGAAAAATATAGCGCTGAGAAAAAATTATCTCCTAAAAGACTTGTGCTTTTGCTTTTCTTCTCTCAACACTTAAATGTTTCATTTTAAGAAAGAATATTTCATATTAGACAAACATAAACTGCATAAATACAAAGCACAGTTAACAAATGGTTGTTCCATATAAGGATCTAACTACTGTAACTTGGCCCAATGCAGAAAGTAATTGCCTCCAGTACCTGGTAGCTGGTTGTGCAATACTTGGCTGCAACAACCTCCATCAAATATTTGTGATAATTGTTGCTAAATATTTTAAATAAATGTTGAAGAAAGGCACACCACTGTTGACATAGAATTTTAAGTTAGCACAATACTGCACAGGATAGCTTTGACACATATAAAATATAACATAGAAAGTTAAAGTACACTCTAGGTTCATATAAATTTAGATGAAACTAAAAACAACGGCTCAATCTCTGAAACGCAGATAAATTCTTAAAAGGAGGATCAGACAGAAAAAAACAGAAAACATAGGCCTAGACTCCTTGGATCTCTTTAGATAAGGAGCCTGTATGCCAGGCAATTAACAAATTCCTGAGCATGGTTCAAAAGTTCACTAGGATCTTAAAACTTTTTAAAATAATTTTATCTATATTAGAATTAACTATATTTCTTTAAGCATGTTTTTATATAGTTACTTATTAGATCCAAACTTATAGTCATTATTTAGCATTACATTGTGTGCAAGCTTGGTTAAAATACAAACTACTTTTTTGTGAAAAACAGCTTGAGGAAGAGATAGCGCTGCAGCTGCACTCGTATATCAAACTGGACAGCGGCAGGTACGAAAAGAGCCGGGCCATATATCTGCCTTTGGGGCTCTTGAGCAGGAGGTAATAAAATTAACATTAAGACAGCCCACACAAAGGAAAAGAACACACCTCCTAATGCATATATTTAAATGATGAGATTACGCATTCTATAAAATGATTTGGTTTACAGCAGAAGTTCGAATCGCTTGGTGCTGAGTGAGTGGTTCCCAAAAATGCATTTTTGAATCAGGTAATATTCTGTTTTGTCATTGGGTGTTGGCTTTTTGATATATCTGGGTGTAAGTGGTGTTCTGTTATTCTGTATGTATTTGTATTCACCTTTGGATAAAGTTATGGATATCTGAAATCTGACGTTGTATGATTGGTGTTTTCTCTCTGCACACTTACACAGACACAGGAATTCGGGACAAAGAATTAATTAATGAGCTAAATCAAGTTCGTCATCTTTTTAATTCTTAACACCACCTTCTATGCAAAGTTTTGAGGCATTAATGGCATTAATTAGATTCACATCCAGACCCTAAATAGATACCTCATATAGATTTTTTTGGAGCCATTTAGAAGCTATTTTGAGAGACCAAAACTTTCAGAAAATTTAGATTTTCTCTGATCAGTCCACAGAATAGTTTTCTGAATTTTGGTGATGAGGGCTCATAAAGATGTTTACCTTTTAGAAGCCTGAGACAGGGTCTTGTGTTTTGTGGGAAGGGGTGTGTGGAGAGGGGCTCAGTCATGGTTTTGGCCCTGGAACTTTCCCAAAGGAGCCATTTTCATCCAGTTTGTTTCTTGCTAGATCTCTTCCTTTGAAATCTTCACCCACCACTCGAAATGCTCCAGCTGCTTCTCAAGACAAACATCCAGGTCACTCAACGAATATTTGCCTGGGAGGAAACAATTACAGTGGCGGAGCCAGAGGGGTGGCCAGGGTGGCACTTGCCACCCCCAACAGACCCCTGGCCACCCCTAGTGCCACCCCACTGGAAATGGTCATTTTAAAATATAATACTTATGAGATCGGCAAAGATTTGCCAGGAAAACTGTAATTTCCGACTGTCCCTGAAGGCAGCTCGATGCCCGACGCTGTTCACTGGTTAAACTGGCATGTGGGTCCTGCTTGATCCAAAACACATCAAAGGCTTTAGAGTTACACCGTCGAGGAGTTTTGAAGGTATTTACATTTTACCGCTCAGCGGTAACCGCTGTTACCTTCCTAATGAGAGGCGGCACTTGTCATACATTTCTAAAAATATAAATGGTTGTGCACCGCTGCGTAGTGCCTCGTTTATTATATTAGCCATGCTAGTGCTGGTAGATCGTGTTTTAGACAGATTCTTTTAACATATCTTTTAGTGACATGCTGCCCTCTAATGTTTTATATCTCTCAGCTCTTGCTTGAAATGTGTGGTAAGAATATGTGAAAAACCATTAAGTTTTATAATGACTGAAATGTAAGTAGGCTATGTCATATGAAAGCTTTGAATTATAACCTAACTTGTTATATTAATTAATTTATTTTTAATTTAGTATTTTAGCTAGCTACAGAAAACTAAAAACTATAGTTTAAATAATAGTTAAAATAGTGTTGTCTCTGCCAAACAGTCATGGAGTCTAAATACCAGGCTCTTATTTTGTGTAGAGCCCAAATGAAGAGAAAAGGGAATATCTGCCAGTTATTCTTAAAGAGGCAAAAACCAGGACCAGACAGAACCCTGCAGCAGTGACCAGGACCAGACAGAACCCTGCAGCAGTGACCCGGACCAGACAGAACCCTGCAGCAGTGACCAGGACCAGACAGAACCCTGCAGCAGTGACCAGGACCAGACAGAACCCTGCAGCAGTGACCAACCTGGAGAATCCAGCCAGGAGACACCAGGCCCAAGTGGATCACCAGCGGGTTAGAGGCTGTGACAGAGAGTTATTAAGTATTACAATCCAATAAGCCTAATTCTAAAGGTTAGCATGATGCTTTTTGCATTTTTTATGTGTCTGTTTATGCATTTCCAATTAAGTTCCAGAGAGAGATGAGGGTGATACAGATTCAGAGTCAGACTCTGGGAGGAAGACAGTGAAGCAGGAATGGCACTGAACTGCCCCCACCCAGCACAACCTATTGCACAACAAAAGCACCAGTTTATTTATTTATTTATTTTTGAGAATTTGTTTTTGGTTATATTCTGGGCTCTGAGTTTACATTTACATGTTCACTGTTCCATAGTGCCGTTAATCTTAGTTAAAACAACCATTTTAATTTGAGTGTGTGTGAGAAAATATTTGTTTCCTTTTGTTCATCATTTGTATATGGACCCCTCTGATAAAGCCTTGCTCACCCTTTGGCCAGCCCTTGAAAAAAAGTCTAGCTCCGCCACTGGAAACAAACCAGCAAGAAAAAAAAAACAAAAAACGCCACTGCAGGTTGGGTCAAGAATTTTAACGGCCAAGTCTCACACACGACGCTTTTTCACACACTGAACTTAACAATACAAAGGAGCCTAAAGAAGCCTTTCAGACTATAGGATGGCTGAACAACAGGCTGTATATAGATAATGATTAGCTGGAAAATAGAACAATAACAATATTCACCAAATCATTAAGTTTTAGTAATCTAGAGAAGCAGATTACTAGATCTGCTTCTCATAATAGTGTGAACCATAATAGTGGATCACATTATTATGTGTAGAACACACATAATAGATTTGTGTGATCCAGGTTCCCAACCTTAATAATTCTTATTGTTCTTTTTTCTAGCTAATCATTATCAATTGATTTTGACCAATAGATAATAAATTTGCATAGTTATTGCCCCATATTCCTGCACATTAACTGAAGTAGGGTAAAACTAGAGGGCAGTATAGTACATGTAATGTACTATACTATACGATACGCACACACACACACACCCACACACAAATTCTCTTTGATTTTTTATTTCCTATATATTGAATATGTGGCTTCCAATTCAGTATACTGTTTCTAAAGTAACTTTCACCCAATTCAATACATTCTCTGGAATCCCATATCTTATTTATTTATTTATTTATTTATTTATTAGTTAACGTCCAATATTAAATCCTCTCCCATGTCCAGATGCCCCCTGGTGGTGGTTGAGGAGAAATTTTCCATATTAAATCCTCTCCCATGCCCCTGTAGTGAAATCCCAGCCAGACAATATAAACATTTATGCACAGACACACACACACACTCCCTCCCCCCCACACACACACACACATACCCACACACACTATCTTATATGACATTTTTTGGCATATGGTAACACTTGAAGACATCTCACTGTCGTGTTTGTTGAAGACCCAAAATACAGCAGGACAAAGGGATGTGACTGGCATAGTGGAAATTTAATGAAAAAAAGAAAAACCTACAGAACATGAGAAAACCAAACAGGCATTTAGGAAATGATGAGAAGAGAAAGAGTTAAATAATGAGACATATGATTACCAGAGTGAATTGAGTCAGCCATGACAGCGACATGCTAAGGAAACTGAAGTAAAAGGTGACAATAAAATTCAAATACTGGAGCAACATGACTTAAATTTAAGAAGGAACTGAAAAATAAATTCAGGCACAGAGCATAAAAGCACAAGGGATCTTAAAACTAAAGACTGCACGTAATAAAGAAAGCAAAATAAAACAGAACAGTAGTTAAGTTCCTCAGTTATGCATGTTTGTTGCATTCATAGTTCCAAAAAGATTTGTTTCCTCGGAACCAGTAACAGGAAGAGAGATGAGGAACAAAACATTTTAATCCACAAGACAGCACACAGACATGCAGTCTGAACAGCCTGAGAATCAGTTACACAGCAAACCTTCATGGATGGATGGATGGATGGATGGATGGATGATTGGTTGGAGTCCTTGTCAAATAGTATTTTGACTAAAGTACCAAAGGGTTGGAGGCCCAGCTGATACTTCTCAGCTAAATTCCCAGGTTGGAGGCCTTGTCAGAACAACTTGACTAAATTCCCAGAGGGTGGTTCAACTAAAATCTACAAGAGAGGTGTTTTTAGAGTCCCTCATTTTATGAGGACTTCCCATAAGGAAGAATCCTCGCACTGATAGAAAATTGTTTGTTGCTGCGGTTTTTATTGCCATGTCATTGCTGTTGTGTGTGTGCATACAAGAGTGAGTGGTGCTCATCTCTCTCTGTGAGTAAAACTTTTTGTCCTCGGAATTAGAATCCTAAGTGAAGAACCGGACTGAGGCTAGTCTTTAAGTTGCATGACTTTGTGTTTTGTGTTTTTGATGTAAAGCACTTTGAAATGCCTTGTTGCTGAAATGTGCTATATAAATAAAATTTGATTGATTGATTGATTGATTGATTGATTGATTGATTGATTGATTGATTGATTGATTGGATGGATGGATGATTGGATGGATGATTGGATGGATGATTGGATGGATGGATGATTGGATGGATGGATGGATGGATGAATGGATGGATAAATGAATGATTGGATGGATGATGGGATGATTGGATGGAAATTGCTTCACATTCTTCTAGTTTCTGTTGTTTTGCAGTCGCTGTAAACTTCCTAAATTGCTTACATAGGTTTTTTTTCAGAGATTTGCATAGATACTCTCATCCACATTTCCATACAAATTGTTGTCCATATTTCCATATATCACATCATCAGACCACCTCGGTTGTTTTTTAACTCTGCCATACTCCGCTTTGGTATCTCCGCTCTGCTCCTGTCGCCTCCTCCCCTGATCAGCAGTGGTCTGTTTTCTGTCATAAATAATTTCTTCTGAAGAAGAAGAGCAGCAAGGAGAGGTACAAGATAAATATGAAATTGTAAACTTCATGTTTGCTTATGAAAACTTAGCAAATTGAGATGAATGGTACCTTTGTGGTTTGTTTTTTTCCTCTTCACACAGAAAATTCCGATGCTGACAACTAGGATAATTAACAGAGCTCCAAGTACGCCACTTATTATTGGCAATAGTGCTGTTCAAAAGTGACGAAAAAAATAAATGTTTAAGAAAGGTAATGTGATTTCATACATATTTGTGATTAAAGAAAGAAATAATACATTATTACATTCTCTACAAAAGAGGTTTTCACTTCATAAAATACCAACATTGTTCAAGAATAGATTTAAGGTTGTGTTTCTAAATCTGCCATCTCACCCATGATGTTCAGTGTCTCTGGTGAAGGTTCAACACACAGAGTGTTATTTTCTTTAAACACCCACTTAGATATGCGTATACCATTTGAAGTGCAGTTTACAAAGTCTGTATTCAAAGAAAGCAAACAAAAACTATTATTTACGTGGTGATCAGAGTTATTAGGTTTAAATAATCTATCTTTTCCACTCACCACAGGAAGATGTGATTTTCTCTTTGAGAAGAGAACCGACTTTAGTCCTGACTGAGCAAACCAGGCGTCCTGCAACGTTTGGTTTCAGGACAATGGTGTTAGACTGAGTATTTTCAGAGAGGAGCTCAAGGTTTGACAGTTCCTTTCCATTCAGAGTCCAACTGTATTGAGGATTATTCCCTCCTTCAGAAAGACAGGACACATTCACCTGTCCTTGGGACAAACACTCAGCAAACAGTTGGACAGAGGTCACAGGAGCTGAAAGAGAAATTACAACAGTTTTAGAAAATATTTAATTTTCAATGAAGAACAGAAAAGGCATTAGTGGTAGAATCATGCTCCTTGTTGAATAAAGGCTACATTATGTGTCTCAGTAAAATATATGAATGAACTTTAACAGTAGGAAAAACTTGAGTCACCTTCAAGAGACAAATTAAATCTTCGATATTCTTTCTTCTTTCCATCAGAATCAAAGATTTCCATAGCATATTCACCACTATCAGTCATCTTGAGATTACTGATACTAAATGTACCATTGCTTGAAATAAAGCAATATTTCTCCTGAAGAGGATTCAAAATAACTTCATTCTTTTTTATTGTAAGGATTATTGACGTTGTATGTTTTATTTGATAATGCTGCGATTCTGAGACGCTGTCCACCAGTTTGACACACACAGTTTCTCCCAGAGGTCCAAAACACAGAGCTCCATCCTGTCTGCCATCACAGCAAGTTTCCACTCCAGCAGAGGCTTAAAACACAAAGAAGAAAAATTATAATATTTGTGCTTTTGTTCTTACATAAAGAGCTGATTGTTTTTTTTTTTTCTGTATTCAAATAAGCATCACTTCCTGCTTCTTGAAACCTTTGTCTTACTCTACAACATCACTTTCCCATTTCTTATTTGTTTCCTTCATTTATGTGTTGTTTCTTTAAACACAACAACTCACTCAGTTAATTCCTTTATCTGGATAAAAAAACAATTATAGGACCAATCTTATGCTTTTCAAAGGAATTGTGACAGTCAACCGAAACAGGCAATGCTACAAAACTTTCCTATGAAGTATCAAAAATAACTCCAAGCAAACATGTATTTGTCTGTCACACTTACTATTCAAGATAGTTTTATTTCCTATTCATAGACATTCACGCTCTGTAATAATTTGCCCACCTGTATAAGATTGAAGTCAAATTTAAATACAGCATTTTAAAACTACCATGAAAAACAACATACTCACTCACCATAAGACATGAAAAGTAGAATCATCAGTAATCCAGCAACAGCCTCAATGACTGTAGACCAGTTTCCAGGCCACATTGTTCAACAGTGAACTGTGTAAAATGTTGTGTTACTAATCAGTCTGAGAAAAAAAGACGCTTGTACTGACATGAAAAAGGGAAGTGATAATAACTTAGTCATCTCTTGACTGAAATACTAAACACCTTCCTCCAACCAGGTCGTTGGAAGAACCAAGTTCTTCTAAAAATGTATTTATTTGTAGTAAAAAAACTAAACATCTTTTTCCTTACATTTTATAACACAAAATCCACAACATACAAACTTTACTTTGTGATACTAAGCACAAAGTATCACACTTTGTGTACTTCTAGTGTCACACTTTGTGTACACAAAATATCACACTTTGTGTACTTCACGTATCACACAAAGTGTGATACTAGACACATAAACATGGGGTTTTTAAAACATTTTATTAGTAAAATTCTGGAACATGTGTCATATTTAGCTGTGTTGATATCCCTAAGTTAAAAAATATGCTATGACACATACAGTGGAATATTTTCGATCAAAGCATGCACATAAAAATTGAAAAATCCTGAAAATTGATGTTGAGATAGCTGATTCCTATCTATTTTAAGTAATCTTTAGGCAATTTACAAAGAACAATTGGCAAACATTTCATACTCCAGGTGTGCAGGTCTGGTACAATTTCAATAGTGTGATGGCTTCTGGAAGCCAAATGCAAGCAGAGAGAAGGTAAGTTGAAATGAAAGTTTTTCGACAGATTACTTTTGTTCACAGTCTAAATTAAAAGTAAAGTGAGGCAACCAAAACTAAGATTAATACCAAAGGTGAAGTTAATTTATGTGACAGCAACGTCTGGAGACTAACAGTGAATAACAAGAAACAGGAGTTGGAAACACAGAGGGATGACTCAGTGGCGGAGCCAGAGGGGGCTCCGGGGTGGCACTTGCCACCCCCAACAGACCCCTGGCCACCCCTAGTGCCACCCCACTGGAAATGGTCATTTTAAAATATAATACTTATGAGATCGGCAAAGATTTGCCAGGAAAACTGTAATTTCTGACTGTCCCTGAAGGCAGCCCGATGCCCGACGCTGTTCATTGGTTAAACTGACATGTGGGTCCTGCTTGTTCAAAAACACATCAACGGCTTTAGAGTAACACCGTGGAGGATATATTTACATTTTACCGCTCAGCAGTAACCGCTGTTACCTTCCTAATGAGAGGCGGCTCTTGTCATACATTTCTAAAAAGAAAAAAAAAATGGTTGTGTACCGCTGCGTAGTGCCTCGTTTATTATATTAGCCATGCTAGTGCTGGTAGATCGTGTTTTAGACAGATTCTTTTAACATATGTTTTAGTGACATGCTGCCCTCTAATGTTTTATATCTCCCAGCTCTTGCTTGAAATGTGTGGTAAGAATATGTGAAAAACCATTAAGTTTTATAATGACTGAAATGTAAGTAGGCTATGTCATATGAAAGCTTTGAATTATAACCTAACTAGTTATATTAATTAATGTATTTTAATTTAGTATTTTAGCTAGCTACAGAAAACTAAAAACTATAGTTTAAATAATAGTTAAAATAGTGTTGTTTCTGCCAAACAGTCATGGAGTGTAAATACTAGGCTGTCTTATTTTGTGTAGAGCCAAAATGAAGAGAAAAGGGAAGATCTCCCAGTTCTTAAAGAGGCAAAAACCAGGGCCAGACCAGGACCAGACAGAACCCTGCAGCAGTGACCAGGACCAGACAGAACCCTGCAGCAGTGACCAGGACCAGACAGAACCCTGCAGCAGTGACCAGGACCAGACAGAACCCTGCAGCAGTGACCAACCTGGAGAATCCAGCCAGGAGACTCCAGGCCCAAGTGTATCACCAGCGGGTTAGAGGCTGTGACAGAGAGTTAAGTATTAAAATCCAATAAGCCTAATTCTAAAAGTTAGCATGATGCTTTTTGCATTTTTTATTGTGTCTGTTTATGCATTTCCAATTAAGTTCCAGAGAGAGATCCACATATTCTCTGTGGATCTGCAATGAGTCTTTACCAAAGCAAACATCAGTTCATTTATTCTTTATTTGGCTGTACTCCACCTCTTCCTCTATGTTTTGCTTTACTGACTTCCTCTCTTTCTGCTGCACCACTCTGACATCAGCATAAGTTAAGTCAGCAGGGCGTTCTTCTCCTGTAGAAAAGCAAGAGTTAGTCACTCAACCGTGATAAACAGATATTTTGACAAACATTCTTCTCACTAGAGTTTTCACAATTTCTCTCCTTCAACATATAAACCTTTACATAGCAATATTTGGAAATAAGCATTAATTAGTACCTTTTCTTTTTTGCTTTTTCCTCTGAACACAGATGATAATTGCACAGACAACGACATGGGTAGAAAACAAAAGCAGAGCAGATTGCTCCAATTCTTAGTGGGGACTGGCCTGTTTCAAATACAAAGAACGTTAGTATAGTGGAAAATAATAAGAAAGCAGCAGCCAGTTCTGCTGCAATGTCAGACATCAATCAACAGGTGCAGTTGTATTTATTTATTTTTGAGAATTTGTTTTTGGTCATATTCTGGGCTCTGAATTTACATTTACATGTTCACTGTTCCATAGTGCCGTTTAACGTCTTGTTTGGTCATGGCAAATCTTGTTAAATAAACCATTTTAATTTGAGTGTGTGTGAGAAAATATTTGTTTCCTTTTGTTCATCATTTGTATATGGACCCCTCTGATAAAGCCTTGCTCACCCTTTGGCTAGCCCTTGAAAAAAAGTCTAGCTCCGCCACTGGGATGACTGAATAAATACAACCAGGAGGAAACCTGTGGCAGAAACACTGGGATGGGAAGAACCCAGTTAGAAAACAGCTGAGCAGAAGAAGAAGCATTACTGCCCTTATGCTTTTAATGCATTTATTATGTCTCAGAAATTAGAGGTCAATGTCAGATTTGGACAAATGTTGAGACGATAGTAAAAATTGTGAAAAATATCCATTCTCAGTAAGAGACACATCTAGAAAGGAGCAATCAGTACAAATGGATCTGTAATATAAAACCGACTGCACACAAAAAACAATCTAAATATTTTTCCTCTTGTGATTTGATGGTGAAATTGAGGTGCTCATCATCTGGCTGAAATTCAAAACTGTTTTTGAAAAAAATAAATAAATAAAAAAACTACTTTTTTTGCTGTTAACTTGGTAACCTGCTTTCTAAACAAGCACAAGCAAGAGAGACTGTAGAGTCTACAGTCTAGACCAAACAGATGGATAAAGATTAGATTATCTGGTACATAGAGAAAGTATAAAAGTTATTTGTGCTCACGATTTGGATGCTGTAAATTTCTCTAGCTTGAATAAAAGTAACCCTTGCAGGGAACAACACATTTAAACAACACATTTTGTGACTATGTTGCAATCTGGAAAATTCTTCAAACTACTTGCACTGACTGCAATTGAAACATAGAAATTATTCTCAGAAATTGATGCTTGTGTTTTTTGATGTAAATGAAGGAAGTGTGGTTGACTTATTTCGGTTCCTCAAAACTGCAAAGACCAGTAAAAGGTCTGACTTTTATTAGTAACTGCAACGTTTGGAGGTCGACCACCAAACGTTGCAGTTTGGAGGTCTACCAATAAAGGTCTTTTACTAGTAGACCTTTTATTGGTCTACTAGTAAAAGGTAGACCTGTAAAACCTAAACAAAAAGGCTAGGTTAAAAAACTTAGCCTTTTTAGGCTTCTTGTCTTGCTCTGTTTCTAGTGCATCTAACCAAACTATGTCCTGCTCTGTACAAAAAGTGTGAACGTCAGACAGAAACAAATTAAACAACGACAGAATCATAATACTTTAGAACTGCTATAAAAACTGCATTGTGAGAGCACTTGTGTAAGAATGTGTGAGCATCTTTGTTCCTGTTTTCTATCTTGCCTGTCAGTAACTGCCTATAAAGGCAACTAATGCCTGAATTGCCTGTCCAGGATGTATTCTCTAGGATAGCTGGCAAAGTTCCCTTCCCATCAGAGCCCTGAAAAGGATAAGTGGGAACAGGAAGTGAACAAGAGAGGTTTGCACCAAATACCATCTTTTTCTTTGGGTCTAACCTGATATTTTCTTTTCTTAACCCAAACAAGAAGTTATCTTTCAAATCTCACTTTGTGTTTAACTATGACAGATACCTTTTGAAGAGACCAATCATGCAAGAGCTATAACAATCAAGTCTGTGAGTAACAGCCCGGTTACATGTTTGGGATGGTACAAAGTTACTTTTGTAATTTTCGTACCTTTTTCCTTTTTTACTGAAATAAGATTTTCACACATTTGAATTGATGGCTTACAAATATGTTGACATGGCCAGTGCAGTGGCGGCGCCAAGGGGGCGCTGGGAGTGTTATAGCTCCCCTGAAGAAGTCATAGCACCCCCAGAAAATATTAGATGTATTTATCTTTTTTTCCATCTGATTTAACATTACTTATATGCAGTTGTTGCGGCATTTTCTTCAAAAGACACAAAATAAATTATATACTGAGTTAAAAAAATCCCACAAAAGGATTTGAACTTCTATGGGTATCCTTTTGTCATGAATGCTGTTTTAACCTAAACAATGCAACATTATCTGGATGTCATTTGGCTAAAGGCTCAAGGCTTCGTGCTGATGTCTAAGTGTCAAGTAAATGTAAATCAGTCTGATTAAAATAACAATACTAATGTGTGTGTGTGTGTGTTGATAACTCGGGGGAAATAAGATCCATCATAGCATCCTCAGTAAAATGCTTAGCTCCCACTTAGCACCTGCAGAAAAAACATTCAGGAGCCGCCACTGGACCAGTGGATAGAATGAAACTACCAGCAAAACAGACTATTTACATACAAGTACTTAGGCTATTTATTGTTAGGTTTCCCTCTGCTGTTAGACAAAAGGTACTGTTTCTTAGGTCTGACTTTAAACAATTTTACTTTTTTAAAAATCTTTTGGCCATGGGTATTAATAACTATGTGTCTGATTGTATTTTTTTTATTATTATTATTAAAATTGTGAAAATTGATGTATGTATTTCTATTCAGACATCTATTCTCAGTAATTTTTATTTTTTTTTAATTCCAGGGCATTCAAGATTACCTTAAATAATTGCCTGTTGGGTGAACAGGCAACTAATCTCAGTAGTAATAGTGCTGTTCTGTTAGAGAGAAAACACCATCATGAAGTCCAACAGACAGCAAACAGGTCAGGTCAAGTTGAGGAGAGGGTCTAACGTGTTGAACATCTCACACAGCAGAATGTACATGTAAAAATGTACATCCATCTAACTGCAGTAATTCAGACTCCTTGTGACTCTGTATTAGTTAGTTATTCATCCTCTCTCACAGCAGAAAGTCATCAGTAATCTTTCATCTCTTATTCCGATCACTAATCATCCACATCGCAGGTCATTAAGTCACTTTCTGCTGCTCGACTACCTGCCTCTCTCACTACCACTTTCTGTAAGATGTCATTTGTTTTCCTCACTTTCTGAACCATCACTGCTTTTGGATTTTGTTCACATATTCAGTTTTGTTTAATTATTGACGAGTGATACAATAATATGAATTTTGATACGGAAAATGTATGCAGTTTGCCCCAGCATCATTAAAAAGTTAAGCTGATTTTTTTTTCTTTTAAGTACGAGGCATTTGTTAGTTTCATCATTAACAACTTTTATTTTGTTTTTTATTTGCATAGCCCATAGTGAGTTGCTGTGGAAAATATTAAGACTAATAACATGTTTTTCTTTGGACTCCAGCAAATTTGTCTCTTAACATTGTTTTTTTTGTAATTTAATGAGTTGGGTGGTTGCCAATTTGTCAAGACTTCCTTATCAAATTTAACATTACAGTCATGAACAAATATTCCAATTAAAATAAGCAAGCAGTTGTTTTTGCATTGCGGGCAAATATGGTTTCTTAAAAGTTTCTGAAGACGTTTTACTCCTGAAGCGTGTGCATCGTCATATTCTCTGTGGATCTGCAATGAGTCTTTACCACAGCAGACATCAGTTCATTTATTCTTTATTTGGCTGTACTCCACCTCTTCCTCTATGTTTTGCTTTACTGACTTCCTCTCTTTCTGCTGCACCACTCTGACATCAGCATAAGTTAAGTCAGCAGGGCGTTCTTCTCCTGTAGAAAAGCAAGAGTTAGTCACTCAACCGTGATAAACAGATATTTTGACAAACATTCTTCTCACTAGAGTTTTCACAATTTCTCTCCTGCAACATATAAATATTTACATAGCAATATTTGGAAATAAGCATTAATTAGTACCTTTTCTTTTTTGCTTTTTCCTCTGAACACAGATGATAATTGCACAGACAACGACATGGGTAGAAAACAAAAGCAGAGCACAGATTGCTCCAATTCTTAGTGGGGACTGGCCTGTTTCAAATACAAAGAACGTTAGTATAGTGGAAAATAATAAGAAAGCAGCAGCCAGTTCTGCTGCAATGTCAGACATCAATCAACAGGTGCAGTTGTTTTTATTTCCACTTAAGTCATGAATGGAAGAATTATACAAATTATTTCAAATATTCAGATTATCAAGAGTTTATCAATTCAGTTTTGTGTGAATTTACCAATTTGAATTTGTACAGCAGACTTTACCTTCAATGTGCAATTGCAGAGTCCGTTCTCCTATTGCTTTTCCATCAGAATCAAAAAGTTTAAGTGTGTATTCACCACTATCACTGCTCCTAAGGTTGCTAATCCTAAATGTCCCATTGTTGGAGATAAATCCAGATCTGCTCTCCAATGTGTTTGTCACGAGTACGTTGTTTCTCCAATGTAATATTATCGCTGCTTCCTTTATCCACTGGAATATAATTTTTTCTGAGGCCTCATCCATCAGGTGAATAAACACAGTTGCTCCCCAGGGTGGAAAACATTCAGCTTCCTCGTATCTCGCATCACAGAAAGTTTTATTACCTGTATAATAGAAAAATGAAAAAGTTGAATGCAGTCTAAACAAACTATATCTGAGCTTTAAAAAAAACAGATTTCAACTAACACAATTGTTTAAATTGAAAACTACTTCGTAAAGACCTAAAGATTTCATTACAAGTCATTTCGCTCTTACAAGTCACAAAACACGCAAGCTTTGTTGTTGAAGATTTTCTGACTCTGTGACAAAGCTCTTATACAATTGAAACCAGAAGGTTACATACGCCAAATAAAGAGAGATATACAAAAAACAGGTTCTCACTGTCTGAAGTAAAATTAGATCAAAGTTACCAAAGTTATTTCTTTGTTAAATGCCCACAAAATTAGTAAAAATCCTTTTCTTTTTGATATTTACTAGATATTTTTTGTAAATTTCTTTGAATTTAGAAGTTTACGTACATTTGCACAGTGTCAGGTAGATATAATTGTTTTTCAAACTGTATAACTTGCTAGTTTATTGGAGTTCTGGACCGTTCCTCCTCACAGAACTGTTGTAACTTTGTTCAAAATATCCAGAACATTGTTTCCAACTCATCACTGATAAATTACTTTTACTTAGACATTAAAATCTCGGTACATTTAACACTATTGTGTTACTTCACCAAGGACACTACTGTGTAAAAACACATAATAGCACAAAATATAACACCAAATTACATTATTGGGTTAATTTTATGAGGATTTAAATCACATATTAGTGGCTATTGATTTCTTTAAATAGTTTATCGTCTATATCTCAACACAACTCCCTGGTTATATTCAAAAATGCCTAGAAATTATCGATAAAATCAATTTTAGTTTAAAGTTTCAGTGATAATTATAGAAGCCACATTTTGATTAGGTTGTAAAATAATAATTTGTTCTATAACCTTTTGAGCTGGAGAGGAAAAAACCTGCTTTTCTGAGTTAACGCTATATTTCTGTTGTTCAGTATGATGTATTATGAAGACTCTTCTATATTGAATCATTTCAAGAACTTTTAAAAGTTGTTTTACAGCTCAAGACTGTTCTGCAGAAAAAAAAATACTTAAAGCTCCTAATATAGAAAGGAAAACAGAAGAAGAAAAGAAAAGTAAAACTTGATGGACATAGTCAGATCAGAACTTTACTCCTGTTAATAAAAACAAAAGCCACGGATGGCATAAGACTTGAAGTGCCAAGAAACACTGGCAAATGTAAAATTAGGCTTAGTTTTAATTAAGGTCACAAGACGCAAAACAACTACGCTGCTATGTTGTAAATAAAACACTGGTTATTCCACATGTAATAACTCACCATAAGAGACTCCTATGAGCACAAACAGCAGTCCAACACGAGCCGCCATGTCCTTCTACATATGTTTCAACAGCAGCTGTCTGATTGATCATGCTCTGACAACCATGATCAATCGGAATCAAATGAATAATCAGAAGAAAAGCATAATATACCCACTACATAGAGGTGAAAAGGGAAGTGACTGTATCATCACATGAAGAAGTTTCTTAAGGGAAACTGACACAGACATCTTGCACAACCAGCTGTATGAGCTCAGGACTAAAAAAGGAGAACGGGCTGGACTAAAAACCCTAAAACAGAACCAAACCCACAAATATGACCAACTTCATGAAAAGGGCCTTTTTAATAAAACAGCTGTTTTGGATGATTGTAGCTGGAAAAATAAAGAAAGCTTGGATGATGAATTTAACATGTCTCTACTCCTGGGATTTTTATTTTGTATTTCGATCATTTTTTGGTGATTTTTGTTTTTTCTGACACATGTAATTTATTTATTACATAATTTATTCTCAAGTTCCACATTCCTTGTGTAATTCTTGTAAATGGTAAATGAACTGCATCTTTTCCTTCATTCCTTTATTCATCTTTTCCTTCATCTTTTCCAGTCATTTTGTCCACTCAACGCGCTCTACACTAGAGTCACATTCACCCATTCACTCACAAACGCACATTCATTCATACACGAATGAGTCGGTAGGCAATTTGGGGTTAAGTGCCTTGCCCACATCATGTGGCAGGAGGAAGCTGGAAACGAACCTACAACCCTCCGATTGCAAGACTGCTACTCTACCATACAGCCACAGTCGCCTGTACTGACCTCTTTGAAGGACTGCCTGTGCATTGTAGAAATAATCTTAAGATGAATTGTTCATTTTAAATGAACTGACTCATAATTTTAAATTAATTCATTGTCTGGTGTTTTGTGAGTTGTGTCGGTCTACTCATGTCCTCTTTAAACATGAGTGATAAATAAATTGACTTGGCGTGTCCTTAGTGTTTCGTGAGTGGTTTTTTTTGTATTCATTCGTTTCAGAGATGCAGATACAGCGAACAGTCAAAGCTACACAGGGGTAATACTTTTTGATCATTAACCAATCAAATGCGTTTTATCAGGAATATTTGGATGTGTTTTCTTTCTTATATTCAGTGAAATCAGAAGCAGACACATGACTTTATCGGCCATTTTATATTTATTATTGTCCTGGTTTCCCTCCCAGGACAATAATAAATATAGTATAAGAAGTCACTGATGGAAAGAAGAGGGGAAGCACAATGAAAAACATCTTCTGCAGCTATTTTTAGGGAAAACGTTATTTTCATCTTATTTTATTTACCTGCCTTTCTGTTATAGTGTACAGCAATGTTTCCCAACCCTGACCTGCATCCTTTAGATGTTTTCATGTCGTCCAATGTTTGATACATTTAGGTACTTATAAACCTCCACTGTTGCATCAAAAGTAACATTTTTGGTCTGTGTCTGCGGGACTGTGGTGTCTAAGCGATGCCACAGTTTGCTGCCTAAAACAATACAAATAGTAAATTATTTAATATAATTTTAGGATTATAAATTAACTATGTATCTTGAGTCACAGGCTGAGAAGCTGCTGCTACTGCTGATGAAGCTGCTGATGGGGAGGAGTCTCGTAAAACAGCAACATATTCAGAAATTAGCCTTTTTTCTGCATCTACTGCTTTGAGGAAACCTATCTTCTTAACTGTTTACATTCTATACAATTTTGCATTTAAAGTAAGAACGGTAACTCAATATCTTTTTTTAACCTTGATTAAAATTGATCAATACATAAAATTTGGTAAAAACTGTTATTGAAATGGTTTAAATAAACATTATTTTGGCTACTAATACTTTCATGGTATGAACATACTTATTTTAGAATTGTACTTTTCACCAATAAACATGTTTTACTATCCGTTAGAATTATACTCACCTTTAACCTGATGTAAATATGCTAATGTTTCCTTTTTGAAATGCTCACACTTTTTTTGTAACAATGCATGTGATTTAACCCACCTGTGTTTTCTGTTTGAAGGTTCATCACCTTACAGATACTGATACCTGATACAGATAAAGGTATCATCTGAATCACCTGTGCTACTGGTCAAATAAAAAAGAATTTGGTAAAATCTGAAATCTGATCCTTGTCCTTCAAGTGTGGAAACCACAGCAACTGAACCACTAGTCAGTAATACTCACAAGTAATTCTCCAGCAGAGACTCACTACACATTTAACCCTTTACCATACAAAGTTTGATCATCAGATAAGCCTGATTGCCACAGATTTCTGGCTACAGAGTAAAACGTTGTAGGAGGTTTCAAACACCATGTATGTTACATGTTCATTCCACTGCTAGGAATTGACAAAAGTAAATTAAAATCTGGAACAATGACTCAGTTTTAAAATTACTTGATCTCATGCAAGGTTTTGCTGTGTGCACTGATAGTCACTTGCCTATTTATGCTGAAAACCTAGAATTGACTGCTTGGTTGACAGCTTGAACTACTCCAAGGGCCTCAGAGCTCTGGGATTTTAGTCCAGATGGCTCCTTGATCCATAAACTTCAAATAAAAGCAATTGTAGTTGTGATGCAGCAGAATAATGTAAATTCAACCTTGATACCAATATTCATTATTCAAAATAAACACAACAGCATAACAAGACTTGATGTCTTGTTGAAGTCTCTCAATAAATCAACATTCTTTGCAGATGCACTAAACAGGAGTGCATTCTAATTTTTTCAGTCAGTGTTTATGTAAGAACCAGTTTTCCCTTCACCATATTGACACAACTGAAAACCTTTGACAAATGACAGGCAATAAATTCTATGTTGTTTATTTATTAAGTATTAGTCACTCTGATAAACAAATACATAAACACTTTCTAAAGTTAGAAAAATATACATTAAAAAATGCCTATGAACTATCAATTACTCTATCAGGAAAACATCTTTCAAAAATATAAATTGAATATAATACAGTTTGGTTTAACTCACTCAAATGTGAAGGAGCATGAGTAATAATACATATTTGTGTCAGCTCCAGTTCACATGTTTTTTATGCTAAATGTCAGGACGGATACATTAAAGATGTTACAATAGAGTAGTTATTTTTATTCTGACATTTCTTTTTCACATTTGAACTGAGCTGCTAAACTCGTCACACGTTAACAGAAGGCGGTAGTACTTAAACATCAGCCAATTATTTGTTCAATAATTTGAAAGTCCTCTGGATTCTCTTTTCTTTGTGGTGTGGTGAACATTTCCTTATATTTTGTCTCCTTCCATTTGAAATAGAGGCCAATCCCACCACATGAAAGAAAGGCTGCAGCAAACATCAAAGCACATCTGAGCTCAGAAGTGTCTGTTCAGACATGAGAAACAAGAACCGAGAGTTATTTTAGCATCAATACAGTTTACAGTGAAAACACAATACTGTAATTATATACTGAATATATGGCAGAAGTGTTGGTTAACATAGTGCAGTGCAATGTATCACTCTGTCTGTGTAAAATTGCTGTGGTGGTTCAATCAACCATCTTCAAATGTCATAAGATATGTTCATCCAAAAAATATTTTTTGGATGAAATTCTTTTCTAAGCAAACTAAATAGCTAAATATTTCAAAGCATTAGGACAATTTTATTCTCACCTTTACACGGAGAAATGAATTCTTCTTTGGAGACACGACTGATGTGATTGCTGACTGAGCACAGGAGACGTCCTGAGACATTTTGACTCAGAATGATGATATTCGTCCCATTGTTTTTAGAAATGAGCTCAGAATCTGTCAGAGTGTTTCCATCCAGAGTCCAGCTGTACTGAGGACTGTCCCCTTCCAGTATGAGACAGGACACCTTCAGCTCAAACGTGGACAGACACTCTGTAACCAGCTGGACAGAGGACACAGGAGCTGAAGGAGAGACAATAAAGTGTGAAATGGTAGTAAAATTAACACACCATTGGTCTTCTTTATTCAAAGTTTGTAATAATAAACAGAAAATGCATAAAGATCCAGGTCAAAGATTTGATACATTACCATAACATTATCAGAAAGGAAAGGAAATTCACCTTGAACAATCAACTGGAGAGTATGCTGCCCTATTTTCCATCAATCTGAGTTAAAGGTTTCCAGAGTATATTTACCACTGTCAGCCATCATAAGGTTCTTAATAGTAAATGTACCATTACTCGGCATAAAGAGATATCAGCTCTGGAGGGGATGTGGAAAAATTGTGTTTGTTCTGCCCCTAAGGATTGTGGAGCTTTGATGTCTCCATTCATATTTAGGTATTTCTAATAAACTATCCATCAGATGGAGAACCAGAGTTGCCCCCAAGGCTCCATAACACTGAGCTCCATCCTGTCTGCCATCACAGTAAGATTCCTCTTCTGCAAAATTAAAAAAGTAGATGAGAGTCATTTTTCAAAGTCCATACACACTAAACTCATGACAGTGCTGCAGTGCCTGCAAATATTTTCCCACTTATTTTAAAGGCCGTTAAAATTGTTTAGTTTTTGTTCATTTTAAATGATTGCTTATTTTATCAATTAAACTATGATTTGTAATTAAAGTTACAACCTCCTCAAGTTTTATTTGCATTTTCATATGAAAACATGACCAGTTCTTATTAAGTGCTACAGAAAAACTAACATTTGCACAGAACTAAAAAGAATTACATATGAAGACTAAAGATATATTATTTTAAAATAAACTGTTGTTTCTTGGAGGTTAATCTTGTCTCAGTTGCAAAGTAAATATGTTACTGTTTATAAATCTTACGTGTGAAAGTTTCTAATACAACCTGAGCTTTACAATCATGAAGATTTGGTAACTTTGGATACAGCGCCTTACATTTTTTTTGTTCCACTTTGATGTTTTCCATTTTGTCACATCACAAACTTAAACTTAGATGCATGTGATTAGGATACTGAGTAACAGACCAACACAAAGCAGTGCATAAATTTAAAGAGAAAAGTGCTAAATGGTTTTCACATTTTGTGTGGCAGACTTTCGTACTGAGTCTCCCTGAGTCAAAATGCAGCCATCTTTAACTCGAGTTACAGCTGGAGCTTCTCAGTTTTATTGTTTTTTTCAACTTCACATATTGGAAACTACAGGGGAAATTATATAGGTTCCTATTTGCAAAATACTAAAGCTGAAGCTCAGTCAAGGTCAATGGAGAGCATCAATGAGCATCAACTTTATCGTCTGGATTATGTGACAATTTGTATTGGTCATCATTAAATCAATTTAAAAGATATTGCAGTTTTGTAGTTGCATGATGGTTCAAAAGGTTTAGTGGCGATAAGTTTGCAAACTACTGTATTTAACAAGACAATAAAACAAAATTTTGGTCAAAGAAAATTATCTCACCTTTACAGACAGACACAATTTGATCTCTGGAGACATGACTGATATGATTCCTGACTGAGCAGGACAGATGTCCAGAGATATTTTGTCTCAGGACAATGAAGTTTGTGTCATTATCTCGAGAGAGGAGCTCAGAGTCTGTCAGTGCATGTCCATCCATAGTCCAGCTGTACTGAGGACTGTCCCCTCCCTCAGGAAGACAGAAAGCCCTTATTAGTCCTTGGGACAAACACTCAGTCACAAGCTGGACAGAGGACACTGGAGCTAAGAGAAACACACAGAGACAGCTGTTGAAATTATACAAAGTATCTTTTAAAGTTTGAAAAATTTAGATGAAAAGAAGGTTTACCTTCTATTAACAACTGTAGAGTCTGACATTGTTTTTTATGTGCATTTGAATCAAAAACCTCAAGTGTGTATTCACCACTATCAGTGCTGTTCAGGTTATTGATCCTGAAAGTTCCATTATAGGGATTAAACACAGATCTGCTTCTCAAAGTATTCTTTTTAATCTTGTTCTTTTGGCCTGTAAGAATCATTTGGTAGATTTTGGTAATAGATTCTTTCTTCCTCCACTTGTATCTGGGTATTTCTGAGGCGCTGTCCATCAGCCGGAGTTCCACACTTCCACCCAAAGCTCCATAACACAGAGCTCCATCCTGTCTGCCGTCACAGAAAGTTTCCACTGCTGCTCAAGAAAAGAAATATCAATAACAAAATAGTTTGTTTTTTTCTTTCTTTTCTTTGTTGCATTTGTTGCCCCATTATAATAAACCATATTGGCAGCTTTATTATAATGGAAAATGAGAAATGAGCACCTGTGATATATTAACTGATTTCGCATTTGCACCAAGAAAAGCGGAGCATTGACTTTTCAACAATTTGACAGCAAATATGCAAAGTGGTTCAAAATATCACCAAGCTGGGTGTAAAGTTTTGTCTTGACACTATATCACTTCCTCAATCTCATCTAACCAACAATGTTTTCCTATTCAGATTAAATCAAGAAATATATTAAAGGAATAATTTGATAAACACTTAAATTATTGTCAAAGTCAAGAAAAGTGTGAACACTCTAGCTTTCTGATAATAAATTATGGAAGTGGTTTTAATAACAAACATTTTGTAAAACATTTTAAGTATCAAACTTAATGTTAAGTCTGTTTGTTAACCATCCCTTAGTAGCTTTAACTAAAAGCAATGTTTTTAGCAAAAGACCTTGTTATATTTAAAAAATATGGTTCTAAAAATTAAAAAAATAATCACTTGCCTTATGATACTCTGAGTAGCATCACCAATAGTCCGAAAACACCTTTCATGATGGTCGGACAAATGCAGCACCAGAAACTACAAACTGTCTGGTCTCACTAATAAATGGAAAGATAGAAACTATGTCTGCATTGGTGGAAAAAGGAAGTGATGACTGCTTGATCATTTTTTTAGATTAGAAAATGAAAAAGGACCTTAGTTGTGTCTCGTGAGGTTCTTTAGCCACTGATTCAAAGGTAAGCCTACATGACTGCAGAGAAAATTAAGTTAGCTTAAAAATTAAGCTAAGTTCATTTTTATCAGATCAGACAAAAAATATGATCTGAAAAACTGAACTTTCAGAATCACAAAATGAAAGTATATTATTTTTTACCTTCATTTATCTTTAAAGATTTCTTATAAACATAAATTTTTTCCAGAAAAAAAGTTGAGTACGTATGAAAAACAGAGGCAAATTATGTCATTTTTTAGATAATTTTCTATAAAATGTAAATGTCCCATTCAAAATAACATTTCCCACTGTAACTCCAACAAACATAGGATTATCTAATTTAAAACCCACAAATGTTTCATAGTATTTATTATAAAAACAGGCTATATTTTTTCAGAATCTTGTTGCTTCCACCCCTCTAAACAAATTTATTTTAGCTGCATTGACGACAAAACTGCTCTTAGTGTTGTAAAGGTTGCTGACTCCACCATTAAATACATGCAGAAAAAAGTCAAGCTTAGCATATAAAATAATATGAAGTTATTTAACATTTTATATTTTGCATATCAGTACTTAGTGACTTTCAACATTTAAAAGAATGTACAGAGAAATACACTCAGAAGCTATTATTTACTTTATTTTATTTCGAACGTGATAGCAGTATAAAATAACACACATGAACAAGGAAGTGAGATTAGTTAAAGCTACTTCAAGTTAAGTTTGTCATCACCTCTTAACCTTTTAACAGGGTCCATCCAGTGGCGGAGCTAGACTTTTTTTCAAGGGCTGGCCAAAGAGTGAGCAAGGCTTTATCAGAGGGGTCCATATACAAATGATGAACAAAAGGAAACAAATATTTTCTCACACACACTCAAATTAAAATGGTTTATTTAACTAAGATTTGCCATGACCAAACAATACGTTAAACGGCACTATGGAACAGTGAACATGTAAATGTAAATTCAGAGCCCAGAATATGACCAAAAACAAAATCTCAAAAATAAATAAATAAACTGGTGCTTTTGATGTGCAATAGGTTGTGCTGGGTGGGGGCAGTTCAGTGCCATTTCCTTCTGCTTCACTGTCTTCCTCCTCAGAGTCTGACTCTGAATCTGTATCGCCCTCATCTCTCTCTGGAACTTAATTGGAAATGCATAAACAGACACAATAAAAAATGCAAAAAGCATCATGCTAACCTTTAGAATTAGGCTTATTGGATTTTAATACTTAATAACTCTCTGTCACAGCCTCTAACCCGCTGGTGATACACTTGGGCCTGGAATCTCCTGGCTGGATTCTCCAGGTTGGTCACTGCTGCAGGGTTCTGTCTGGTCCTGGTCACTGCTGCAGGGTTCTGTCTGGTCCTGGTCACTGCTGCAGGGTTCTGTCTGGTCCTGGTCACTGCTGCAGGGTTCTGTCTGGTCCTGGTCACTGCTGCAGGGTTCTGTCTGGTCCTGGTCACTGCTGCAGGGTTCTGTCTGGTCCTGGTCACTGCTGCAGGGTTCTGTCTGGTCCTGGTCTGGCCCTGGTTTTTGCCTCTTTAAGAAGAACTGGGAGATCTTCCCTTTTCTCTTCATTTGGGCTCTACACAAAATAAGACAGCCTGGTATTTAGACTCCATGACTGTTTGACAGAGACAACACTATTTTAACTATTATTTAAACTATAGTTTTTAGTTTTCTGTAGCTAGCTAAAATACTAAATTAAAAATACATTAATTAATATAACTAGTTAGGTTATAATTCAAAGCTTTCATATGACATAGCCTACTTACATTTCAGTCATTATAAAACTTAATGGTTTTTCACATATTCTTACCAAACACATTTCAAGCAAGAGCTGGGAGATATAAAACATTAGAGGGCAGCATGTGCACTAAAACATATGTTAAAAGAATCTGTCTAAAACACGACCTACCAGCACTAGCATGGCTAATATAATAAACGAGGCACTACGCAGCGGTACGCAACCATTTATATTTTCTTTTTAGAAATGTATGACAAGTGCCGCCTCTCATTAGGAAGGTAACAGCGGTTACCGCTGAGCGGTAAAATGTAAATACCATCAAAACTCCTCCAGGTGTAACTCTAAAGCCTTTGATGAGTTTTTGAACAAGCAGGACCCGCATGTCAGTTTAACCAATGAACAGCGTCGGGCATCGAGCTGCCTTCAGGGACAGTCGGAAATTACAGTTTTCCTGGCAAATCTTTGCCGATTCATAAGTATTATATTTTTAAATTACCATTTCCAGTGGGGTGGCACTAGGGGTGGCCAGGGGTCTGTTGGGGGTGGCAAGTGCCACCCCGGCCACCCCTCTGGCTCCGCCTCTGGGTCCATCACCCTGGTAACCCATGCTGAAGATGTATCCTGTTCTGGATGAGATCAAACTCCTAAAATATCAGGACTGTTGATGGGGATGTTTCAGTGCAGGTTAGAAATAATGATAAGTCAAGATCATTTTTGACAAGATCTCTGACGTTGTCAAAAAAGTTCAGAGATCATTGTCTTACACAAAAAAGCAAAGAGATACAAAATGACAGGAAGTGTTCAAAGAGAACACTCCCTGTCATTTTGTCCCCTGCTGTACAAAATGCTGTTTTCATTTAGTAGAGAGGAGATTAAAAGCAGTGGAGCTGCTGCACGTCGATTAAAAAGTGACATCTGCAGTGCTCGAATGAATTACAAGAATATTCTGTTCATCAATGCTTGTATTTGCTGAAATGCTGATAACATGTGGCGCTGTTGTGGGCTGTTGTTTTTTTGCTTGCTTTATAATTTGCCCATCTTTCTATGTTTGTTTGTGTTCCTTTCAATTCAGTTCATTACCATCTTATATGTTCATGTTCAGAGTCAAACCAGCTCTTCACCAATGTTGGGGTTTGCTAACAGGACGACTAAGTAGGTAAAAAATAACATCCAGTTAAGTGGGTGCAGTTCAGTTATAAACATGATACTGTTTTGGGCATAACAACAACCACATGCTTGTGGTTCTGCTCATTTTGCTACATTATGCAAATTAATGTAGCATTTTGCTGCATGAATTCTTCTCTTCTTTCTTGATTTCAGCATAAGGCAAACAACATGAATTTATCTAGTTGAGGTTTTCAAATGGACCTGTGTATACACAACATCACTATCTGATGTTATGGTAACAACATCAGAATGCCGAGGTTTCTTCGTCACTTGGCCATACTCCACTTGGACATCCAAAGATTGCTCCTCTCGCCTTCTTCTCCTCCCGTTATCATTGGCCAGCTCTCCATTATTTTCCTCCACTACAGAAGAATGGGAAATAATAGCACAGGATATCTACTGGATGTGTTTTGTTTCAATGTTTAAGTGTTAATGTTATCACTAAGAAATTACTTTATTACCTCTGTTATTTTTTTTCTTCCTCCTGACACATATGATTGCAGAACTTACAGCTATGATAATTATCAAAGCTCCGAGTGCACCAGCTGCTATCGGCCACTGTTCTGTTCAAAAATAAAATATAATTGGAAATGAATGAACACAAATAAACAAAATAAACCCTCATGAATAAAACCACAGCAGAGTAAATTTTCACTTGTTTCTGTACTGTTACAGGATTGATCAATCTTTGAGATCTGATTCAAAGTTGTTAGTTCTAAATTATTGATTTAAAGTTACTTCTTACCCATAAGAACATTGATATCAGGAGCATCTGGTGAATGGACAGTTGTTGGTTCAACACATAGGCTGTTATTTTCTTGAAACGCCCAGAAAGACATTTGTGTCCCATTCACAGAACAGTTCATGAAGCCTGTGAGCAAAGAAAAGTAGATCATGAAGGGAGCAATCTTTTTAGTTCTAAGTTGGTCAAAATTTATTCAGTGTATTCTAACTCACCACATGTAGATATTTGTATTTCCCTGAAGATGACACTGACTTGGTTCCTGACTGAGCAGACCAGACGTCCTGAGATATTCTGTCTCAGAACGATGATATTAGTATGATTATTTTCAGAGAAAAGCTCAGAGTCTGTCAGTGAGTGTCCATTCAGAGTCCAGCTGTACTGAAGAGGACTGTCCCCTCCCTCGGAGACACAGGACACATTTATCTGTCCCTGGGACAAACACTCATGCTCCAAGTGGACAGAGGACAAAGGAGCTAAAAGAGAAACATTTATTTTATTTAATGATATAGTGGAATTTTAGTTTAACTAGTCAAAGAAAATACACATTATCCAGATGTGGGATATTTCATAATAAACTATTTCATATAATTTCTAATGAAAACAAAAAGGGAAAAAATGACATCAGTGTTCAATGCCAATAAAATGAAATGATTGATCAAAATAGTTTAATCTGACAATAGAACAAACAAATCTTTTACCTTTAACATTCAGCTGAAGAGTTTTCTTTTCCATTAGTTTTCCATTTGAGTCAAAGGTTTCCAGAGTATAAGTACCACTGTCATTTCTGCTGAGGTTTGTTATGCTTAATGTACTATTACTGAGAATGAAATTATATCTGTTGGGACGATCAATTATGTTGGAATTATTGAATTTCCCCCTCAAGATGTTTGATGTGTTATGTTTCCCTTCATATTTAGGTATTTCTGAAATGTTATCCATCAGCTGTAGGAGGACTGTTCCCCCCAAAGATCCAAAACATCGAGCTCCATCCTCTCTGAAATCACAGTAAGTTTCTGCACCTGCAAGTGAAAAACAAAAAAAAAACAAAAAAACAAAGCAAATAAAAACAAAGCACCAAAAATTATGCTCAAAAGTTATAAACTGAGTAATAAATTAATGAGTTTGTTTCAAATTGTTTTATGTAATTCCAGTTGCACCATTAGATGAATCCCATTTGAAAGGGAATCCAAAGCCAATCAGAAACTGTAAAGGAATTTTTCTCTGGTCATTGGATGAATGTGCTTTCTGACTCTCACCACATACAGTATGTGCTGCTGGAATAATTATTCAATAAAACAAATTTTTTTATGAGTCTGAAGCTAAAATCATTGTGGGATTTCTTAATTTCAAATGTTCTTTACTTTACAATGGTTTAACACTATGCAAGATGGAATCTAAGGATTTATAATTGATGCCCAAACTGAGATTTGGGTGTCAAATTTTCTTCCTTTGCATTAGAAATGATGTCAAACAGAAGACCGGCACTACATTTTACATGTACGTAGAAACAACATAGATGGTAGAAGAGACTGAAGAAAGGAAACAAAGATGAACAAACAAGGAAGCGGAAATAAAAATAAAAAAAATCTTTAGCTTTAGTTTCTTTGTGAATTTTCAGCTTTTTCTCTACATACATGTACCATGTTTTTCTATTTTTTTCATTCATTTCATTTCATCAGCAACTGATTTTCCAAACCTTGTTAACATTAATTGATCAGTAGTTAATTAAAAAATACATTTCAGCTTAGTAAATATCGGAATTTTGAACATTAACATCTTTTATTTCAACAGCTAAAAATAATCCCATAGACGAAAAGTCGATCTTTTTTCTTCCTTCAGTCAAACGTGCAACCCAGAGGTCCTGGACCTAAAGTGTAGAGCTGTCTGACTGTGCAGAGACCTTCATGGAAAGGTTTAGCACATAGCATGTTTCTGGCGTTTGACACATCAACGAGGGGTCAATTTGGAAAGAGGTCACATTTGGTCCAGGTGGTGATGTTGTTCTGATGATTGAGCTTAAGCTAAAATATTGTTAGTTTAAACTCAATCTTCATGCTACAGATCAGTGATGTGCGTCATTCAGCTTTCAGAGTCCGGGTCCAATCACACACCCATTAGGCTGCATTTCATATTCTCTATGTATATGTGTGGGTTGAATAGCAGAAAAACTGTGACTCGACAAATTTAATTGATGCTCATGCAGTTCTCAACATATAATATTCTCACTTGGTATTCAGTTTATGTTAATGTTGTTTAACATTTTTCAGAAATGTCATTTAGAGCAATTTTTTTTAATCAATTTTCAGAAAAAAATTTCCAACTCACCCCAGGATGCTCCCAGTAGCACCACCAGTATTCCAACCACAGCTTCTATTAATTTAAACCAGCTACCAGACACCATTGTGCAACTGAACAGCATAAAATGCGTCTTGTTCCTGATCGGCCGGAGCAAACAAAGTTGTGCAGAGGTGAAAAAGGAAGTGGTGACGACTTAGTCAATTCTGCTGTCCCCTCAAGGCAACTTATATGTCATTTCCATTGCAATGCAAAACAAAAACAAGCTTTTCACAGCTTTTATTCATTTCTTACAGGCACATCATCTTAAAGACTTAACATAGTTTGAACAGCGAAAAGCCCAATTACCCCAGACCTTATACAAAATTAGTGGTGTAAGCGAATGCAGGATCTTTTACAAATTGCAACTTCTTACAATTTCAAACAAACTCATAAAAGTTCCTTTTTAATGCATATAAAACAATATTTTGTCATCACCTGTAAATATTATCAAAAACAAGTTCACACAAAAGCAGACTTTTTTTAACACCCAACAACTTTCCTTCTGAGAAGATAATAGAGGAAGTCTAAAAATACACTGACCGCACTAATGGTGTGAACTGCTGGAAATATGTTTTTTCTCCCAATGTACTCAAGCCAGTCTGCATGAAAGTCAGTGAAAACTGTCCTTCAGTTTTCTCTCTGCTGTACGATCAGCAGGCTGCACAATGGATGACACCTTGCTGCAAGGTGTCATCACTGTCACCTTGTAGCAAGAAGATTCAAAGCCAGGCTGGAGTCTCTCTGCAAGCAGTTTGCATGTTGTCCTGTTGCAGGTGTGGATCGATTTTCTCTGGTGTTCAAACATATCTATTGGATTTATGAATGACTCTGAATTTCCCTTCCTGTGTGTCTCTACGTCTTCATGTGTGTCTCTCTGGCAATCTGTCCAGGATGTACCTAACCTTACGCTCTGCTCTCCAGCAAATCAATTATGTGTGGGTAAAGATCGTGAATGCATGGATGGATGGTCGGTAAACAAATCAAAATCAAATCAAATCAAATTTTATTTGTATAGCACATTTCAGCAAGGCATTTCAAAGTGCTTTACATCATAAACACAAGAACACAAAGTCATGCAACATGGAATAAACAATACATTGTTACATATTACATTTCAAAAACAACTCTAAACAGGTGTGTTTTTAATTGCGATTTAAAAGAAGTCAGGGTTTCCGCTGTTTTACAGTTTTCTGGAAGTTTGTTCCAAAGTTTTGGTGCATAGATGCTGAAAGCTGCTTCTCCTCTCTTGGTTCTGGTTCTGGGATGCAAAGCAGACCAGAACCAGAAGACCTGAGAGGTCGGGAAGGTTGATACAACAACAGCAGATCTTTGATGTATTGTGGTGCTAAACCGTTCAGTGATTTATAAACTAACAACAGTATTTTAAAATCTATTCTTTGAGCTACAGGGAGCCAGTGCAGGGACTTTAAAACTGGTGTTATGTGCTCCATCTTCCTGGTTTTAGTGAGAAAACGAGCAGCAGCATTCTGGATCAGTTGCAGCTGTTTGATTGATTTGTTGGACAGTCCTGTGAAGATGCTGTTACAATAATCAATGCGACTAAAGATAAACGCATGAATGAGTTTCTCTAGATCTGGCTGAGACATGAGTCAAAAAAAGAGCACAACAGGAAGAGATCGCTGTCGAGAGATCTCTTCCTCTATTTACTTCTTCTAAAAGGATTCTCATTTTCATCGACACTCTGCTTCTATTTTTGTTGAAAAGTCAGTCCTTAGAAAAACCCTAGAAGGAAGAGACTGACTTACACATGTGTCTAAAATAGATTCATCTGTATTTTGTGTTTTACAAAATGTGAAACTGCCTCTCTGTTTATAGTTCTGAGCAGTGTCAGTATTTTTTCTCATATAGGAACACTTGAAATGTTTCTGATCAATACTAAAAGCAGTTAATCAATATCTGCATTTTTTTTTTTAAATTTGAACTCAATTGCTTTTTATGTAGGCTACTCACAAGGACAAAAAAAATCATTTATTTGTGTGTATGCTTAAAGAAATGAGACTGTTCAACCACATTAAAGTCATCTCGAGTCTCTTTTCTGACGTAAGTGACAAAGTCCTAGTATTTGCTCTCCTTCAGTGTGAAATAGAGCCAGATCCCGCCGCAGAAGAGAATTGTTACACCAAACATCAAACCGTGTACGACCAGGGAGATATCTGTAGAGAGAAGAGCAACAAGAAACAGATGTCAAATTGAAACAAAAACAGAAAAGTCAAGTATAAATTTTCTTAACATTTCTGGTCATGTTGTACTGCAGAAAATAAGCTTGGTGATTTTTATGAATTTGTGGTTTATGGAGAACTATTAACTCTTGGCAATCAAATTTCAGAGATTAATTTTTTTTAAATTAATGATTATAAAATGGCGACAGACTGGCGACCTGTCCAGGGTGACCCCATGTTAGCTGGAGAAAGGCAGCAGCACCCCTCCTGACCCCACTGGGGACAAGAGTGTTGGATGGATGGATGGATGGATGGATGGATGGATGGATGGATGGATGGATGGATGGATGGATGGATGGATGGATGGATGGATGGATGGATGGATGGATGGATGGATGGATGGATGGATGATGGATGGATGGATGGATGGATGGATGGAAGGAAGGAACACATAACTCCTACATAATAACAAGTCTGGTTACAAAGATCCAATTTCTCCCACCTTTACAAACCAATAGAGCTTTTTCCTCATAGGCATAGCTGACTTGATTCCTGGCTGAGCAGACCAGACGTCCTGAGATGTTTTTTCTCAGAATTATGATGTTCGTCTCATTATGCACATAGACGAGTTCAGAGTTTGTCAGTGTGTGTCCATCCAGAGTCCAGCTGTACTGAGGACTGTCCCCTCTCTGACAGATACAGGACACCTTCATCTCTGACTGCGGCAAACACTCAGACACCAGCCGGACAGAAGACACAGGAGCTAGAATGAGAAAATATCGTCCTAAATATTTATGTAGCATCTTTTTATTTCTTGTGATCCACCATTTTCTATAACAGGAGAAAATGTAAAATGTTGCCCGAAACACAATAAGCTGTGTTTAACTTGCAGTGTGTTTTTTTCTACAACAGTAGATGCAGTAACATGTGGAATGTATATAATATGAATACATGCAAAAAGAAAAGTCTATTGATAAGTCGATTTCAGAATGTTTTTACCTTGAACTAGCAGTTGAAGAGTCTGCACTGTTTTCTCTCCTTCAGAATCAAATATTTCCAGAGAATATTCACCACTGTCAGACCTGCTGAGGTTCTTAAGGCTCATCGTATCATTGCTGGAAAGAAAGAATACTCTGTTCGGAAGGTCATTTTGAAAGAATTGATGTCCTTCACCTCTGAGGATTATGGCTGTTTTATTTTTCCCTTCATGTTTAGATATTTCTGAGGCGTTGTTCATCAGACGGATGATCACAGTTCCTCCCAGAGCTCCAAAACACTGAGCTCTTTCCTCTCTGGCGTCGCAGCGAGTTTCTCCCTCTGCAAACTCTGAGAAACAGACGTTAACAACCAAAGCAAATATCTATGATCCTTAAAGTTTCCAAAGTTTGTTTTGCATTCCACAGCATCACAAATCACAAGTTTACTTCACTTATTTTAGGTTTATTGTTGCTGCAGATTTCATTTGATGAAATCAGATGCTTGTTCAAGATATTTGATTTTACATGTAAGCTGAACATAAACATTTCACTTAAAAAAAAACAAAATGCTGACGGTTGCATATGACAGAAAGTCATGATTGTGTTTTGTTTGTTTGGTCATTTGACATACATGTAAACATAACAATAGTGTGTGTCTCAGGTTAAAATCTCCCACTATCTCATAACTCCAATTATAAAGATTCAAAAAAATAATTAAACTAAGGAAATTTTGTGGTTTAAGAATCTTAGAATAGCTAAACATGACAAATAAAACCAGCATGCTCTTTGTGTTAAAGAATATGTTTATCTTTAAAAACAATCGTAGACTGTGTTTACTTGCAGTGTTTTTGTTCTTCCTACCTTTACAAGCAGACATGATCTGCTCTTTGGAAGCAATGCTGATATGATTCCTGACTGAGCAGGACAGACTTCCTGACACACTGTGTCGCAGAATAACAACGTTATTCTCATTATTTGCCGATAGAAGTTCAGAGTCTGTCAGTTTGTCTCCGTTCAGAGTCCAAATGTACTGAGGACTGTCCCCTCCCTCGGAGAGACAGGACACCTTCACCTCTAACCCGGACAAACACTCAGTGATCAGATGGACAGAAGATACAGGAGCTGAATATGGAAAATGAAATTATGAAGTCATTCTTTTTGGGTAGAATTATAATAAAGTTAATTATCAGTAAAAAATTTTAAAAAAAAGCAAAAACAAAAACAAAGCTTCACCTTGAACAATCAACTGAAGAGCTCGGCTTTCTATATTTCGTCCATTTGAATCAAAGATATTCAAAGTATATTCACCACTGTCAATTCTCCTGAGGTTCTTCAATGCAACTTTACCATTGGTGGGAACAAAATTACATGTGTTCTGAAGGGCATTTTGTGAGAAATTGTACCCTTTGCCTCTGAGAATTACAACTCTTTCATTTTTCCATTCATATTTAGGTATTTCTGACACGTTGTTGAGCAGCTGGATGATCACTGCTGCTCCCAAAGCTACAAAACATACAGCTCCATCCTGTCTTCCATCACAGTGAGTTTCTCCTGCTGCAGGTTCTGAGACAAAATGAAAAATGTTTGAAAACAAAGCAATAGGTCAAACAGGGTCAACACCTGTCCTCATGCTGCAGAACGTTGTAATAAAACTGCTTTTTTTTATTTGTACTGTTGTCAGGTCATAGGAGCTATAGTCAATCTTGATGAGGTTTCTTTTAAAAGAAATATATACCAAAATTTTGGTTGAAAATCTAAGTAGAGTAGATAAAAAATACTTATCCTTTAAGATTTTTTTTTATTCATATTTAGGTATTTCTGAGGTGTTTTCAGTCAGTTGAATGAACCACATTTCCTCCCAAAGCGCTATAACACTGAGCTACATCCTGCCTGCCTTCACCATGAAACTGTACAGCTGTAGGTTCTGAGAAAAAACATGTTGAACAACCAAACGATTGCGATCCTTCACAATCCAGTTATTTATAAATACACAAAATCATGAGTTTGCTCAATTATTAAATGTTAATAGGAGTGGTTTTCAATATATCTACTCTTATTTGGAGGCTGTGTGTGAACATCAAAGTAAATTTATTTCCTGGTTTACAAAAAGCCCACTGCGATATTAGACAGTAAAATATGACCAAAAACAAGTACAGAACTGGTCATGGTTTTAAAGCTTTGGTTGCTCTAGTGCCCTTTTTTAGGGAATACAGCTGCGCTTACATCGGGGAGCCTCGTGCACTGCCCTCTTGTCTGTCACATTTATGTTTTGTTGCTCAGTTATCTTTTGCTAATCATGACAGAATAATAAAGAAATGTTAAAAAAGGGGTCAAAATATTTTCTTTAGCAGCAAAATGACCACAATTGACATGCAACATTATTGCATGTCAGTCTTTTACTTTCACACACTACATATTGCACCTGCAGAAGTGACAAAAATGACTCAAACATATTATCAGTGATTGAATTAACATTACATAACATTACTAAAAATCTCCCATGCTATCCAGATTCTTTACTCACTTCTGGATGGTTAAAACTGAACGTAAAACTAAAACTGGTCTTTTTGTAAGTAGGTGGAATGCGGAGTAAGATGCAGTGACCTTTTAAAGCAGCTAATACATTTCCTGTTAAAGCTGACTGATGTTTTACAGTCTGAAACTAATCGGTAGAGTGACTTAATTTTTTTCCTGAACTTTATTCCTAAACTGCATGTGATTAAAATAGGAGTAAAATGGTTGATGCACATGTTTTCAGTCATTCCCAAATAATCAGGGCTCTTCTGGTTGCTTCCCTTTTGAGGTGAACTGAGTTGATAAAATTAATTTAAATCTCGCTGCAGAGAATTACCTGTTGATGATAAATATGCATACAGAACACCACATCTTATTCAAGTCACTGAGGTTTGAACCCGGTTGTACATTAAGATTCACAACATGAATGCAGAAAAAAGATTTTGCATCCTGCCATGTAAAATTTGTTTCATAATTTCATAGCGTTTATGTGACACTGATTTGTGACGTTACCTACTTTACTTATTTAATTGTTTCTTTAGCATAGTGACTTACAGTATTGGTTGTAATCAGAACTTAAATTAAAGCCAAAGTGTAAACTGTCTGCTTCTGAACAAATATGAAATAAACTACAACTCAGTCAGAACTCACATAGCAACGCGTTTACTTTTAAAAAGCAGATTCTTACGTCGTATTCACCCACTTCTGCTTATTTAAATGTTGTAAACAAAGAATATGGACTATTTTTAAATGGGCTTATTAAAGAACCAAAAAACATAAACTCACCATGCGTGAATCTGAGAAGGGTCAGCAACAATCCAACCATGAAGTTCATGACTGGACAGTAGCTGCCAGATCATTCAGTCTGAGCAAAAGCAGCTGTAAAAACTGTCAATGTCTCTCACAAATAATTTGGGTTTAAGGAGAAACTAAAGCTGCAGAAGTGACAAAGGAAATGGCAAGAACTTGGTCAGCTCGTGGTACACACACTCGTTTCACTCGTCCACCCACCCACACCAATCACAACTCGCCTTCACCATATTCTTCTGCTACTGCAGAAGAATATTACCACACACTGAGAGGAAACAGATTATCTTCTGCATGAAATATGTGGTTTGTTGTGCCACAGAGGACAGACTCATTTATGTCCTAATTTTACCCTTTTAAAGCAGCTAATAAATTTCCTGTTAAAACTGACTGATGTTTTAACAGGATTCAATCCCAAGGTAGAGAAAGAACTGTGATTATGATATTTTTATATCTTTGAAAAGCTATTTAACTTTTGAAAGTATCTTGTAGGTAATCTTGTTTCTCAAAAGTTGAGTGAAATAAAACATAAAAATATGTTCACAAAAGAACAGACAAGGCATGTCAGCTTATCTATTTGTTTCACATAACATACGCATCTCTGGTGTTCGTGGTGAACGGTTTCAGGTTGTACCAGCTTTGTGAGAGCTGGGCGACGAATCAGGCCCTAAACCGTCTAAAACAAACTTATTCTCAGTATTTTACAATTTTATTCTTGTAATTTTAAGACTTCATTATCTTAATTTCCCAACTTTATAGAATTAATTTTATGATTTTATTCTTGTAAGTTTACAGTTTTATTCCGGTAATTTTACAACTTTATACTTGTAATTTTACAGCTTTATTTTCACATCTGTAGGTGGCAGCATTGAGTCGTGTTAGACTTACACGACTCATTCATCAACTCATACAGATTAAAACTGAATTAATGACACTTCTAAAAGGTTGCTGAAATGAAACTATAATATCAACAGTATAGTTCTCTCTTATTAACCAACTCAGTATTGGTTTGGCTAATAACTAATTTTTCAGATTTTTTGTCTCCTGTTCTCCAAACTCAGCTAAATAAAAGGACTCCAATTACATTCCAGCCACATGGCATCTTTAGAAAGTATTTATAATTTCAATGAGTCTTTGTTCTGACATTCTTAAACTCAATTTAAACACATTTCAGCCTAAACAAAAAAGGAACAATGATGTGATTGCACAAAATAATTTTAGAAGAAGTGTAAACTCTATGCTAACTTTTCTGAACATTTCTGCTTTTGAAAAGAGCCTCGTGGATTAAAAATAGTGACTTAGTTTATCGTATGCTAACTGTGTTCCTTAGTGATTCTCGTCTATGTAACAAATCTAAACAAATTGCATTTGAATCTAAGAGCCAGTGGTCAATAAACCAGGGTGGAGGTGAGAAGTGTTCACAGTCCACCCTGCAACAATAAGAACCGTCACCCACGTGCTTTCTGATCAGCCATTAGAGTTATTTTACATCAATCCTGGTCCACAGTGCTCCAACTCAACAAATTCAAATTGCCTTGTTTCCAGGCACAAGTAGAAAATAACTCTTTACAGCTGTAGCACATGCAGTGATTTGGTGGTTTAATTATACGGTTGGTTAGCGTTATGTCCAGACTAAGTTTTGGGAAAACAGAGAAAATCCCAAAATTTGGTTTGATCAGTAGTTTAAAGACAGATAATGTTCTATTTGAAGTGTGTGGTGTTCACACCACACACTTCTGGAAACCCTGTAGTGAACTTCACCTTTGTCTAAGTAACTTAGAGTTAGACTTAATGATCTCCTTAAGTTTTCTTGTTCATTGTTTCACATGGTGTATAATTACCAACTGCTTTGCTGTTTTACTTGGACTCCTGGTTTAGAAACTCCTAGACAAGCAATGAAAACTGGCCTGTTTTATCCAAGCATGGGCCAGTTTTTACTGTTTTTAAAATAATTTTTAAAAAAATAGAGCAATAATTTTATTTTATTTTTTTATTTTCTTACTGTACAACAAACTGCATACAATACTTAAATTAAACAATCCATAATCAATTTTTACAGAGATTTTTAAATACAAGTAGAATGTAAAAATGATCCAGATGTTCGCCTGATTACAAGAATGGCATAAAAGATTAAAAGGTTTTGTGCAATGGCCTAGAAAATGTCTTAGTGTATTTTCAGCTTAGGCGAACCTCAGAAGTTGAGAAAAGTAAAACAAGCATGAACCTTAACTGTGTTTAGTAAAATAAATCACATTAATTGAAAATTTGAGACAGTCTGGCATCCTTACTTTGTCGCATTCACCCTTGATTTCAATAATGCATACTTTGTAAAGGAGACAGCAATAACTCAGGTCACCTCACTTTACGAACTTGTGCATAGACAGGGGCTTCTGCAGCAACCTCCGACTCCTGAGGAAGCTCTGAAAGGGTCTCTTGTTTGATCTCCACTTCTTCTTCCACACTTTCCTCCGTTTGCCTCTCCTGTTGTGCCATAATCCTGACTTCAGCATAGACAGGTTCACTGTTGACTTTCTCCACTGAAAATTGTCAGAAAGGCTTTGTTCAGGTAAACGCACTTTTTTTTGTCACTTCAACAAGAAATATAAATACAAAAGAATTAAGTATGAAATCAGGTCAGCACCTTTGAAAGTATGTTTTTTCTTATGGGCACAGATTAATCCTATTCCAACAGCTAGGAGAAATACCAGTCCTAAGAATACACTGGCCAATACCACCAACAAGTCTGTTTGAGAAGCAAAAAATAAGCAAACATAGATCTTCACAGGCAAAGTTTGGTTAGTGGTGTATTTCTAGGGCACATAACATGCAGTTTTCTTACCTTTTGCACGGTATGCAACTGCTTCAACACAAAGGGTGTTACCTTCTGCCAACACCCACTCAGATATCTCCGTCCCGTTGTAAGTGCAGTTAATGAAAATGAACCCTGGGAGAAGGGAAACAATGCATGATTGTGATTGTGCCACCGTTAAAATAGTCAAGAAGTTTTTGTGTAGTTTTTAATATTGTCATTTACCACATGTAGATATGGTTTTCTCTGTTGAGAGAGAGCTGAACCTATTCCAGACTGAGCAGACCAGACGTCCTGAGACATTCTGCCTCAGAACAATGACGTCAGTCTCATTATTTCCTGGGAAGAGCTCTGAGTATGTCAGTGTGCGTCCATCCAGAGTCCAGTTGTATTGCAGACTATCACCTGCCTCTGAGTGACAGGACACCTTCATCTGTCCCTGAGACAAACACTCAGACACTATCTTGATGGAGGACACAGGGGCTGAAAGAGAAACATTTTATTTCTTTCCAAAAACTTGTAGATTGGCAGAAGAAGTACAGGAATATGCTGAGAAAACTACTAAGATGTTAAATGGAGATCTGTCATTGTGACAGATCTTCTATCGGGGGAAAAAATCATTTACCTTCAACAATCAGCTGAAGATTCCTCTTTTCTATTTTCCGTCCATCTGAATCGAACTTTTCCAAAGTGTAGTCGCCACTGTCAGCTCTGCTGAGATTCATGATGCTGAATGTACCATACAGAGGAATGAAGATACTTCTGCCCTCAGTGTCATTTGGAGCAAAATTGTTCCATCTCCCTCTTAGGATTGTTGTTGTTTTATTTTTCCATTCATATTTGGGGGTTTGTGAAGTATTGTTCATCAGTTGAAAGACCACTGTTCCTCCCAAAGCTCCATAACACTTAGCTTCATCTTCTTGGATGTTACAATGAGTTTCATGAGTTTTATCTGAAAAATTAGACAGACAACCTTAAATGTAGAAGAGTAATGCCTAAGATTCCACAAACTGAAGAAAAACCTTAGGAATGATGTACATTTCCAAGAACTCAGATTAGATTATTTTGAGATAAGCTCTCAGTGGTTTTACACAGTGACAGTGTCAGAAACTGGACCTAATCTGGTTCCACAGAAAATGAGACTGATAGAAAAAAAATCTGTACATATATACTTTTGGAAGATCACCTCTTGCATATTTTATATGACATTTTTTGACCTTGGTTGGTTTGACCTGCTTGAAAGACAAGCTTTAAAATAAGATAATAAGATAAGCCATCACTGTTTGTGACTTGTGAGATCTTGTGACCTATCTGTTCTGATAGGTTGTGGTATTTATTGCAAACAAGTGGTCAGCTTAGGACTTATGTACCTTTAAATAAAACATAGAAAAACATCCTCTGGTAGGTGACCTGCTTTATGTATGTGAACATGGTTGGGAATAGCAAAAGGAAGAGTTTAAAAGACTTTGACACTGGCTCACACATGCATTTTTTATATAAAAACCACTCTATGAGGTGCTATTGCACCAACTCTGCTTAGATAAACTGCAAACATCAACCACTAGAGAAAATGAACCACAATCCTAAAAATAAGGTATGAGAAGTGAATGCAGTTGCCCCCCCCCACCCACACACACACACACACACACACACACACCTTCTTCAAATCAGACAAAATTGGTGTCAAACGTTTGCGCTACGTTTGTGGTTGTTTGTGCAACAAAAATTTTCATTTGCGCCACTATCATTTTAAAGAAATAAAGAAATGTTTTTCGAAGTCATCAAAGGTCAACCAGCTCCTCCCACCTTCGTCAAATCAGACGAAAGGTGTCAATCAACTCGGCTACGTTTGTGCTGGTTTGTGCAGCAAAAATTTTCGTTTGGGCCACATTTGTGCAGGAAAAACTTCACTCAGGTAATTAACCTTTGCATTAAGCATCATTATGAGCAAATCTGACTGCATTCAAAGGTTTGTTGCCCAAACTGACAGAGTGAATAAAGCAGATGCACTCTGATACATGAATAATGTTAAAACTCTGCTCCACCAAGTATGGCTGGGAACAGCTTAGATGATATATATAAAACTCTGACTAACCTTCACAAAGCGATATCCTCCCCCCTTCTGAGACACGGCTGACGTCATTCCAAACCGAGCAGGTCAGGTTTCCTGATATGTTTTGTTTCAGAATAATGATGTTATTCACAGGATTTCTTCTAAGGATCTCTGTGTCTCTGGTTGGTTGTCCATTCAGAATCCAGGAGTAGTGAGGACCGTCCCCACCCTCACAGAGACAGGACACCTTTAATAACCCCTGAGCCAAACACTTTGAGATCATACGCACAGACGACACAGGAGCTGAAAGATGCATACAGATACAAACACTGAAATTAGAACAGGAATAATATGTTTTTATAAGGTCTTTTTTAAATCATCCAAATATTTTCACAATGTTGTATGCCTAAAATAAGGTCATATTATAAACAATAATTACCAAAAATTAAATATGGTTATTTGAAAATCCAATTTACCTTGAACAATCAGTTGAAGAGTCTTATTTTCTTTTATTTTCCCATCTGAATCAAAAATTTCAAGCGTATATTTACCACTTTCACTTCTGCTCAGGTTATTGATCTTGAATGTTCCGCTACCAAGAATAAAGACAAATCTGCTGCTCATGGGTTTGTAAATAAGCGTATTGTTTTTGACAAAAAGAATAATTTGGGTTGACTCATTCGTCATTGATGCTTCCTTCTTCAAACTGAATCTGTGTTTTTCTGAGATTTCATCCATAAGCTTGAAGGCCACAGTTCCTCCCAAAGCGCCATAGCACTGAGCTCCCTTCTGTCTGGCATCACAGTACTTTTCAGCTGCTGAAAAAATAAAAAATAAATGAAGGTACAAAGAAGAAAAGTTTTCGCCCTTTAGTTTCTACAGAATCAAAAACAAAGCAAGCTGTTTGGAGCATTTGTGTGGGAAACCCGTTTGCTGCAGCAAGCCCACGGTTTCCAGAACTCTTCTTGTGTGATTATACAGCAAAGCAGAGGATGTTCTTCATTTATGGCTGAGTTTCATTAGTAAAAGACAAATGATAAGTTGCATTTAGCGCCCAAAACATTGCTTTTAACATGTCAGTCATCAGCATCAGTTACAAATCAACCTCTTCAGTCATTTCCTTCAAACAGAAGTTTCTTCAAATGAAGTGATTTGCTTTTTGTGATTAAATAAATTTATAAAACTTGAAAAATTTACCATGTGATACTTCCAGGAGCACGATCAACAGTCCAGCCACAGCTTTCATATCTCCCCAGGAGCTGCTGCTCTACTTAGTGCAGGTAAACTACCCAGAATGGTGTGAAATGGTTCCTGTTAGTAATCAGTCTGAGAACAGAAGCCGTGGGCGCACAGATGAAAAAGGAAATGATGATAGCGTGGTCACTTCTCAACCAAAGACGGAACACCTCCTCCCAGCCAATCGTATTGTTTTGTAATGGTAGTACTAAGAAAAACAGAGACTTTCTCATGTCTCTGTGGCCACAGACATTGTTTTTGTGTCACAAAGATGGCTGCCTTGCCGAAGCAGAGGTAAATGATGTTTGCATTAGAAGAACAAGGCTCCAGATAGAAATCTTGAAGCATCTTCACTTTGTGCATGTTTTTAACTACATATTTTAACTACATATTGGTTGCATCGGAGCAACCAATATGTCTTAGCTGAGATTGAACCTCAGCTAAGAGGCACAAAACCTATCTACTTCTCACAAACCAAAACATATATTTTAGGCTATTTACTAAATTATTCTTGAGAGTCTGTGTGACTGGAATGAACTTGAGATCAATTCACATTCTGTCGGCACTAGGGAAGAGTGGTCGCCATCTTGCATTGAGTAAACAACGGATGACTACTCTTTAATTTGGGTTTTGACCTGTTTTAGAGCTCTAAAACAGCTATGCAATATAAATTAGTTATATTGCCTAGAAACTTGTGGCAATATAACTAATTTAACGATCAATTAATAAGTGGTGAACAATTACAACAAAGACAAGCATGATGTTCAGAAAGTTTTCCATGTTTGTTCTTGTCCTGTTGAGAAGTGCAAGAGTACTAAAGTTTACTTCAAACCTCACGAGGAGGGAAGTGGGTACTGGTGTCGCTCAGAGGACCAGGGGAGACAAATGGATAAATGTAGTTACCAACTCACTTCATACCTTACAATGTAACAATAACACAGTGCCATCACATGTTGGCTTCATTTTTCTTTCTCTCTTTCTCCAGCTTACTGTTTTAAGCTATACTAAGTTGGACTTCCTGTGATTTAAAAAAAATATTTACAACCATGCTTGCAGCTCTTGTTCCCACTAGATGTCCTCGTTGCTCACTTTAGATTTCTTGAACATCCGCTCTGCACGGGTAAAAAACCCAATTGTTTCCATTCGCCAACTCATCCTGCCAGTACATCCGCTCATTCGTTTCATTGTGGTCCATTTGTCTGTTTCCCTTGTCATCTTATTTTACTCTCTCTTTTTTGCTCGGTTATGTTTATTTTTAACGTTGTGTATTTTTTTTGATCAAGAAATAAAAAAAAGTCTTCATCCTTATACAGTCTCCAGGGTACCTGCATCTGGATGCATAATAACAATATTTCTAGTAGAACCACAATATAAAGTTTCCACATCACCAAGTAAATTTTTTTTGAATCACCTAAATCAGGCATTTTTATTTTAGGTTAAGAAATCAACCAATCCAACAAGACTCCAGGGCTAAAGATCACAAAGCAAGCCATGATTTAAATGTCATCATGGATTCAATATTGAATTTGAACAATCAAATACAACCTTTGACAACAACTAAAAAAAATTATTTGTGTCTTTGCTAAACAGAGCACAGAAAAACTGGTGCATGCTTTTAACTTCAGCAAGGTCAACTATTTCAGCTTCAGGTGAACCAAAATGACTGTCAAAGGTCCAGTTTTCCTCAGTAAAATTGGTCATGGTCAGAATTTCAAATCTTGGTCTTTAAATCGCTGAAGAGTCTTCACCCTAAATACATGCCAGAGCATCGTCAGGTATGAACCATGTCCGCACCTTTCTACGACCAGTTCTAAACAAGAGGAGCCAGCTTTTGGTTTTCAAGCCGCTGACCTTTGAGAACTTGAGATGTGCAAAAACTGTTAGCTTCTGTAAATCAAGACCGAAAACATGCTTTTCTTTGGCATTTCCATAAATGCCATGGATAGCTTTATCATTTAAATACTGCCATGTCTTAGCTTTTTATCTGTTTAGATTGAAATTTTGTCGTTTCATTTTAATGTGTATGTTTTGTTTCTGATCTATTTCATTTGCCTTTAGGTCTCCCTGCAGTTGAAACATTGAAACTTTATTCTAAACTTCTGTTGCAGTATTTTAGCTGCTTAACACCTCACTTTTAGCAGACATTTAATGTAAGTAAAAAAGTGCAGCTGGATAAAACATCATAGATATTTGACACCAAGAAGGTGAGGAGGATCCCAACAGATGAGAAGATGACAGTCTTTTATTTAGTGTGTTTAACACATCCATTTGCAGCAGTCATTACATGTGGATTAAAACACTTAAGGAAGACAACTCAGACTGAATATTTGTCACCGTTTTACTTCCGAACACTCCCAGTCATGCAAGGACAGAAGACAGAAATTAAAATGAACTAAAATAAACAAATGACAACGATGTCAAAATGAAACAGAAAGAAAATTAATCATACTTTATAACACCAAAAATTCACAAAAAATTCAAAAATTACCTCAGGCTGACTCAACCTATAACAGTACAGCCAGAAATTAAGTACACTGTGGCTCTAAAAGGGTACATGTCAAAACCTTCATGTCTTAGTCGCAACAAGTAATAAAAGGAAGCTTGAGGTTATTCTAACAGAAGTGAAACAAAGTAAAAGTTTCAACACACAGGGCATTTCTGTTTTCTTTTTACATTTCTTTCATTCTCTTGTTCCTCTCAGTCACTGTATGGATGTTTCACATTCAAAATTATTCTAATTGTTGTAGTTTCACAATAATTTTTAACTCTTCAATAAGAAAGAAAAGTCACAAAATCAAACACGTTCACAAAGCCCGATTTTTTTTCCAATCCCATTGCATAATTGGTCTTTGGAAACACTTGGGTTTTAGAAAGCATTGGATTAAAACAGCTAATTTATGATAAATGAACTACTAAAAGAATGCATTTTGTCAGCACAGAATGTTTGTACAAGCCTTAAGGAACACACTGAGAAAATCAGGTTGAAAATCAAGTTGACTGTTTAAAAAGTCAACATCCAAACCAAAATTGAACATATGAACTTAGCTAGTGAATATATTCACTTTCTCAAGTGCAAAATTAGGAGAGAAAAACCATCAAAATACAGACTACAGTGTGTGTTTTCTGAGGAATTAAACCACAACAAAAGAGTTAGGTTTGGTTCTACAGATTGTTTTTTTTTAATATATGCAATATGTAAAAATCAGAAAGGCTTTCAAGTAATTTTTGTAAAACAGATTGTTTTATGATCAGGACTAAGCAATTGCCTCCAATTCTGCATCTTACTAAAGATAAACGTTCGTAGCAGGAAACATTCAGGAAGAAGATACATTAAACATGCTTTTTACAACAATTGATGTTGAAGGGCGTATTTCATTTCAACAGTATGTTGATTTGAGGTGATTTAGGCCAACAAGTTAAGAATCAATAAACTAGAAAAAAGGTGTGAAGAAAAATTTGATTAAAGTTTCAGCTCAGTTCCTGATTATGGATAAAACAGTTCATGTGGGTTCTTTGAGGACGTGCATGACTTAGTTTCACTGCCTTTAAACTTTGCCTAACCAGTGAAGTGCAGCAGCTGGTTTGAGCAATGGTTAACCAGCGTAGAAAAGAACTATGTTGGATTTAATCTAATTTATTAATTCTATCCTCAATGTCAGACTTGAACAGGATTAATCAAAAAATAAAAAAGTCTTCATCCAGATTCAGTCTTCAGGATATTTGCATCTGGATGCATTAATGACAATATTACTCATGGAACTACAATATAAAGTTTCCACATCACCAAGTAAATTGCAGATCTGGGATGGAAACTATTTTAAAATATTCCTGAAACTGAGTTTATGTGGCAAAGGTTCAAAGTGTGTTGATTGAGATGCAACAAACAAAGTTTCTTGATTAAATAAAGCAGCTCAGTAAAATGTAAGTATTGGATTTTAGATGGAATAAACAGAAGCATGTAATATTGTTATGAAAAGTTTATCAGCCAACAGGACAGAAAAAGAATGTATTCTTTGTATAATATTACATTTAACCCATTTTGGTTAAACAGTAAGAAAATGAGATAATAATACATATTTCCGACATGGAAAAGTATTTACACTACAATGTTCTAGTTGATACATGGAAGGAACCCAACAATGGTTCACTATGGTTTAAGCACAATCTCTGTTGCAGCCAGGTATTTCTGTCAATCCAGAGAAAAAACATCCTTAAGATGGTAAAACCCAGTTTGGGAGTGGTTTCTAAGAGTCCTTTGGTCTGTGTCCACTTCTGATGGTTGGTTTAGCTGAGATTGTCAAAAATCATTCATATAGGGTTTCATAGGGTTTGTCTGTTGTCTTTGCCTGAAGAAAAATGCATATTTTCTTTACACAGGAAGAAAAGAAGTTCCCAGAACATTTACTGATATTGAATTATGTCAATGTCAGGTGTTTTAGTTGCTTCCTTTGGTATTTCTACGTCTCTTCAATCTGCAGCAGATGCAGCAAGATATCAGCACCAGGAGGAGAACACCAAGAGCCACAATGCAGGGTAGCAGGATAGGATAAATGTTTGCTGAGGAATGAAAACACAATAAAAGATATGTGAGGTATTGTATAGCTTTGATGACCTAACATAAATCCACCATAGTGCCACAGATTATTTTGTTGTTCTACTAACAAGAACGTAAGAAAGTTTGCTGTGACTTTTCTAACAGATTATTAATTAACCAGGACATTTTTATTTAAATGAGGGCTTTTGACTGACTGCACAACAGGAAACATTATTAGTACAAATTTAGATGCAGCACATATGCTAATCACAAGTTATTTACCAGCATTTTCTTTGCAAGACCTTGGCACACAACATTGATAGGTAAACTTGAGGGGTTTCATTTGAGATGCTAAATTCAGTTCTGAGATTAGAAATGGAGAACCTAAAACATGAATTACTTCATTTCTTATCTACATTTTGAAATATTTGCTGGAAGAGTGAGCTTGCACAACGCTGATTGCAGGGTTAGAAACATTCACTCTCAGCTAAATAAACCAAAATTATTCAGTGGCTCCAACTCAAACTGCTATATCATTGAATCAAATCAAAAGCAGAGCTACACACCCAGAGTAACGTCTCCTGCAAGTATCTGTTAAACCAGAGCCAGTTCCTGTGACTGAACCACACCTATTACCACCACAGGTTTCACAGCTTTTATTAATGTCAAACAAAACTACAAACTTCTAGCAAATGTTTTAACAAGTAGAGGTTAAAACATAGATTCTATCAAACCTCAACATTTGTATAAGATTTGTATCATAACATGTCATGTACTTGCTTTCAAGTTCATGACTTAAAGTAAGAAAACATGTTCCAAAAATTGCATTAAGAAGCAGAGATGTAAGACTTCAGAAATCTGAACTTGCCTTTTACTTGAAGGTTGAATTTGATGTCTTCTTCTCGCTTCCCATTTTGATCATATCTCTCCACTACATATAGACCTGTGTCATTCCACGCCACGTTGATAATCTTGAGTGTTCCTGTGTCGATTGAGAATTCTGTTCTGTTTTCGAATGCATTAGCTATCTTCACTTTTTCTTTCTTTAGAGTAAATATTTCAGAACGATTTGTTTGACTATAAACTTTGGAACACAGTATCTTGTAGCCAGTTGCATTGGTCATTAACTTGATGTTGACAGATCCTCCGACAACAGGAGAGCATGGGGATGTAGCCTGGATGACATCACATTCAGTGTCAGCGGGTGGTAAAAATGCTGTGAAAGATGCATTTAAATAGCATGTGAATTATCTGGCATCACATAATACTTTTATTAATTAGTAATTGTTGATGTTCTGTGTCTTACCATGACTTCCTCCAGTCAGTACAAGAAGAAGAATAAATTGCTCCATGCTGCTCCTTTGTTGTGTGGTTTAACCTCTTAAAAAACTTGAGATGTTGCAAACACAGATGCTATCAACCTTCCGTTGAGCTCAGCTGTCAGAGAGTGCCAGATACTCACAGGAGCTACAAAAGGTGGGGTGTTGCTGATATTTACAACAAGGAAGGAAATGAATTTTTAACGGTCTCACTTCTTGAAAAGAAAAAAAAAAGCTGCTTGGGCTCATGCCATTGCTCCATCATCTTGAGAAATATGTCTTACATATGACAAAGTCTCTCTTCCCACTTTACATATTACATCATACATATTATTGAACCTGGAGCCACCAGAGTGATAATATTTTAACTACATGTTGCCAATGCATCTTGGATTTTCATTTTGTGTATGTACCAAAAAGAGGAAGAAAGACAAAGGAAACTGTTTATATATATATCTGATGAGATGAGACCTTATAGTGAAATAAAATACTCTACTGTGCATGATACAGAATCTTACTGTGGGTAAAAAATAGACTTATGAAAGTCAGTACTAGCCTAGCATTTGAGCCTGTGGTTGTTACTCTCATATCTAACTGAGACACTTGACCACAGCACAACACAATGCACATTGATTGAGCTCTTTTTCTTTGAACTCATGCAATGTGGCATTAATCTCAAAGATGCACAACTTCTCAAAATTAATGGAGGTCTAATTAACTAATTGGGTCTGTTAAAATCAAGAAAAAAATATATATCCCACAGCATGATCCTGCCACCACCATGTTTCACAATGGGTATGGTGTGTTTAGTTATGAAAAATACTAAGTCAATCTTTTTCTTCACATAGTTTTAAAGGTTTGCCAGACATCTCAGAGTGCCTCAAACCTGTATGCATGTTGTGTTCTCTACACTCTTTGTGGCAATTCAACAATTACTTTTCTTGTTGGACAGAGTTTTAGATTGTACAACTATTAGGTAACTTTTCTCTTGGCTGTCTCTCTTCTTTCTCAAAAAAATTTTTATGCAAATTGTTATATCTGTGTTCGTTGTGTTCCCTCATTTTCATGACGATTTTGTGTGAGATTGTTGTAAAAATAACTAATGTTCTGTAACAATCAAATGTAGCATACTAAGATAAAAAATTTTAAAAATTACTAAAATGGTTGCTATTGAAATCAATAAGTTGGTATAGATTTTCTATCAGGGTATCAAAGTAACTGAGGCTAATGAGTGCCACACCATACATTTTTAGGAATTCACAATTTTGAAAAGTGTGTATCTTCTCTTGTCTGCTCTGGGTTAAGTTGCCTCTTAAATCCAAATAAAGGGCATTGACATTTAAGGCACTACAGTTCACAGCAGATGTGTGGAAAAATAAAAGCACAGCCACATAGGCTGCTCAAAGTGTTAAAAACCTTTGAGCAGTGTGAGAGTGTGTGGTTTGTTGGTGGTTAGGGTTGGGGGAAATGGAGCAGGCCTAAGTTCAGAGGCTGGAGAGTGTGGGTAGGTGAGGTGGGGGCTTGTTGCTTTTATACCACATTATAATGTTTAGTAACATAGTAAAACAAGTGAAAATAGCTGTGGAAGCTACATCGTCCAAACTTTACAGTTAACTTTGAAATATGTGTGACATTGTTGTAAAAATATTCCCCTAGCTTGAGATTTGAGATATTTGTCCCTCAGGCAGTTTGGAGATTGTGATCTGGCTTTTTGTATTTCCTTTGGGAATAATGGCTTCTTCCTCTGTGAGAGGCCTTTTTGTCTGTGTTGGTGCAGGGTGCAGCCAGGTAAATTCCTGTTTAAGTAGAAATATATTTTCAAAGAATGTTAGATGGATTTCTGCTGTTTAACATCTAATATGGAACAAAACCCTTCGAAAGAGTACTGAGGTGAGGGAGGCTTATTGCTGGATGTTACCAAGGTGCTTATACTTGTATAGCCGTGCCTGCTAATGGCACCTTCAGAGCTCTGGAAGTTTTATTTAAGAATGAACCAGATTTTTGGAGGTCCAGTATTCTCTTCCTGATTTCTTTTGATTGTTCCATAATCTCACACAAGAAAACTAAACATTTTCTCGCATCGTATCTTTTTGTATTGACCTATCAGAGGGGTTCTGTTTGGGGAAATTTTTCTGCCATTTTCAATCTACAACCAGGATTTCATGTCTTTCGTTCTCAAAACTTTAAATACTTGTACTTTAAACTTCTGCTCTCTTTCAAATATTCACTGTGCTTCCTCAAAACTTTTGTCTCATGCTCAAATCTCCACTCCGCCCGCGAGCGAAGATCAAATCTTCGCTCGCAAAGCTCTTTGCTTGCAGTTTTTGCTCTCGCTTGGAACAAAAATGTACTGTGGTCTGGCAACCTCCCAGTGTTTTTGATAGTGTTTCTCAAAAACACTATCAAAAGGATTTTTGATAATGGCACACCCACTAGTTCCCTTCTGGTGGGTGTGCCTGAAAATGTAAGCACAAGTATTAAACGTTTTGAGAACAAAAGACATGTAATCCTGTTTTCAGATTGAAAATGTGTGCTCTGGAATTATATCAGAAAAATTCCCTCATATAAGTGTAATCAGACAAGTGAGAAAGTGTCCTTTGGGCACAAGGAGTGCAGCAGACATCTGGATCTAGTCAGGGAAGCATCACAAGACGTCAAAACAGTTGAATATCATTTTATGTTGTGTCTGGGGAGACTTATATGTAGAGCTTCAAAGATCTGCACATGAAGTGACATCTCACTGTCAACTGAAAGAGGAATACTCTACCTTAGTGAAAAAGGAACCTCTGAATGTTGGCAGAGCCTCTGAGGAACTGAAAAAATGTACTATTGGCACCAGAATGAGTGGAGATTAGTCTTGTCTGCCCTTGCTCCAACAAACTGCCCTTGCTCCAAGTGAGGCCTGAAGGCTTCTTGTCTTTAGACCTGAGTCTGGCACTTCTCAGATAAGAACTAAGAAGTGCCAAAAAAAAGATGTTGCAATCAATGTGGCACTAAGTGATTTTAACCCTCATCAGCAGAGAAACTGTTTTAGTTCTCGACAACCTACAGTAAAGACCACTTCCTGTTGTGAGACTAGACAAATGTTACAAAACTTTATCTTGCATTACTCTTTAGAGAATGATGCAAAAATGGGGTTTTAATTTTTACTGACCATAAATGCGGAGGGGAGGACAGTGCTTAAAAATAGACCATCCAGGACCTTTTTTAAATTTTTTAGTCAAGATTATATATTTTCAGTTACATGTTGGAAGCCAAGAGAGATGAAGATTCATGTGCATCAGAGTGTGAGGTGAAAAGGTCATGTGTGTGTGAGCTTCTGCAACCCAGCAGAGGGAAACCTTCCTCCAACAAGTGAGTGAAACAGTAAATGTGCTTTTCCAGTCATTTTGGCCATATTAATATGTGGGAGGAGGAAGCTGGAATCAAACCTACAACCCTCCGATAGCAAGACTACCATACAGCCACAGTCCCCATCCGTTCATTATCTGTTCACCCTTGTCCCAAGCGGGGTTGGAAGTTGCTGGTTGTCCAGCTGCAGCGTCACCCTGGACACAGAAACAGGACAAAAAACCATGCACACACACACACACACACACACACACACACACACACACACACACACACACACACACACACACACACACACACACACACACCCACGCACACACGCACACTCACCTAAGGATAATTTGGAAAGACCAATTAACCTAACAGTTATGTTTTTGGACTGTGGGAAGAAGCCGGAGTATCCGGAGAGAACCCACACATGCACAGGGAGAACATGCAAACTCCACGCAGAAAGATTCTGTGCAGAAAGACCCCGGGCCGGGAATCGTACCCAGGACCTTCTTGCTACCAACTGTGCCACTGTGCAGCCCCATCAAGTGAGCCATGTTTTATTTTAAAACCACAGTTCTCTGTCTGATCGTCTGACTCTTTACAGTATAAGACGGATGCCTTTCTTTTCACATTGAAGACACAAAAGTTTTTGTGTGTTTTTCACTATTAAAAAAACTTTGTATTTATGGTTTTGTGTGTGCTATGAGAATGTTTTTGAAAAGTTCACAGTGTTTTTTGGTTTGGTTTGGGTTTTTTAAAACAAAAAATATAAAATTAAAGTGGATATATGAAATGTTTATACTTGCTTTCCGATGTATTTGTTCTTTTTGCTAAAGCAGACAGCATGGGTGGCATTACATTGGATGACTTCAGTAGCATTTCACCAAGGTTATGCTTTTCTATTTTAGTAAGTTGATCTACAGGGTCTCATCAAAGTATTCATATTATTTAAGCTTTTACATTTCATTCATGGATCAAGTCAAAGCAACACACAATTGTGAAACAGAAAGAAAAAGATTAAAAGTTGTGTACCTCCTTTTACAAATAGTAAAAGTGTGACGTGTGTATTCAACTCCATTTACTTTGATAATTCTTATTAACTCTTGTGCAACCAAACCTTCTGAAGTCATCTAAATAGAGGGCGTCCACGGGTGATTTCATTAGATGTCACAGAGTTAATTTTATTCACTGCAAAACATGGTGGTGGCTGCATCACTCTAATAGTTCAATGAACAGGAACAAGAAAACTGTTTCAGGTTGATGCAGTAAAGATGAGGAAAGAGGAAGTTTTCTGAATATTTTTTGACCTTCTTTGTTATGCATCAAGACACTTCATGTGCTTCTCAGATTCAAAATCACTGAATCATCAACTTAAATTATGTAAATGTAATGCAAATGACACTAAGTAAGTCCAGTAAAACCCCGAAGGCTTTGCAGCAACTCAGAGCTGTGTGAACTGTGAACAGTTTTAACTCGTCAACAAACCATCAGTTTATTTCTTGAGATTAAAAATCTTTTCAATAAGATTTATAAGCAAGTGGGTAGTATTAAGAAAAATAATAAACCAATTTGTTTTCCTGCTCATGGGGGGAAAAAAAACATACAGGTAACCAGTGCCCAAGAAAAAAATAGCTGAAATTTCAGAAAATACTTTAGAATTTTCCATGATTGACTTGTAATCAAACATTTTAGAATAATTGCCTGAAATAAAGCATTTCTCATATATTAGGCAAATTCTCAAAAAACAAAGAATAAGGAAACATCATCACTTCCTAAAAATGCCTCTTAAAATAAACCTTTGGCAACTTTCACTATGATTCGCTCTGAAGCGGTGGTGTTCAGCATGCTGCTTGATGAATCCACACAGCCATCCTGTTTAATCAAAAACTCAATAGCTTATTAAAATTTTGAATTATATAAATCATTTCACTCTGCTTTGCAATTACATATGATCTCTTTATTATTTTTGAATGATTTGAAATGCAAATTAATAAAATAAAATGTGAGAAATGAAATAATTGTCTGTGTAAAATGAAAACTAAAAAATGAATAAGCAACAGTTGTTAGAAATAAAATGAGAAAAGAGGAGTACATTAATTAATAGTTACACAATAACATTTGTATCAGCGATCTTAAAAACACACCATAAAGCAAAAAAGTTAGACAGATTAGTTGTACTAGATTATCAGATTTCAAACAATAAATGATTTTGGTTTTCATTGGTTGGCAAAAAAACAATCTCTCTTGAGGATCTGAATAGGGTCCCAGTTCTCAGCGTAACGTCTGGTAACCTTAACAAATAAGACAAAATGACAAAAAACAATGATTAGTTAAAGAAATAACTTCACGTTCGTCACAACATTTGACAGTTCAAAAAATAAATCTATTAATAGACTTTCCTCTGTAATCTCAAGCAGTGAAAGCAGATCAGGCCAAAAGTTTAAAAGTCAAACAACGATGGGATGTTTGTGAGGAATGCTCGTTCTCCAGAAAATTATATTCACAGATCTTGAATAGTGAACTTTTCACTGCCGCAATATCAAAGAAGAGGTTAAAAAAATATGGAAAAAATACATCATGCTCCAATCTAAAGAAATCATGAACAACAAAGCAGTTATTAGTGTTAAAGAACAGTTACTTTCCAGGGTCAAGAGGGTTTGGATAAGACTTTTGCTTAAAAAAATACTATAACTTTTGGAAAACAAAATCAAGCTTGTACGGCATTAAAAAAACTGCTTTATTTCACATTATCAAGCTGTTCTTTCAGTGTTAACGGCTTCAAAATAGTCACAAAACTGAAGTTGGCCATAACCATCCGAAAACAACTGAACACAACTTTACCGAACAGAGTATCTCATTTGTAATGCTTGCAACAATGAGCAAAAAATTAAAAATTACCTCTCTTTCTGCAGGGCTTTTTCTTCCAAACCACACAGACAACCAAAATCAAAATGATAACACCCACCACTGGAAAGATTGATATGCTGATGGATATATTTCTGGATTCTTTCCCTGAAACAATGTGAAAAAAAAAGGAACATAACATTTTGTAAAAAAAAAATACATTTTTACTTCCCTTTACAGCATTGTAGTAAAATTACAGTTGCCTTTGAAAGCTTTTATAATAAAAAATGTAAAAACTAAATTTATTGAGAAGCTGCGGGTGTCTATTTTTACATAAAAATGGAAATTAAGAAAAATGGAAAATATAAGTTTAAAAAAAGAGTAAAAAGCAAACTTATCAGATTAAAAAGTTGGAGTAAGTTACCTGCGACAATGAGGGTGAAACTGAGCATTTTCACAAACATGCCAATCGGAGTGTAGACATCAAAACTGTACTGGCCTCCATCGTCCACCTGTACGTCAGTGATCTTGAGTGTGCCGTTGTCGATGGAAAACTCGACCCTGTTCCTGTAGGACTCACGTATTTTCACCGTTCCATTTTTCACAATGAACACTTTTAAATGCTCACCAGGAAGAATCTTTGAAAACACCAGCACATAACCAGTGGCGTTGGTCATCAGTCTGAGGTACAAAGTGTCTCCAGGAACAGTAATGCATGACAACATAAACTGCCTGGCATCACATTTTGTTTCACGAGGCACAGATAATGCTGAAAAAGATTAAGAAAATGTACAGGTACTTATAGTTATGATTATATCTGTAGTCTTCGTGATGATGTTTAACTTACCGTGGGTTGTTCCAGCTAATATCATGAGAAGTAGTAATTGTTCCATATTATGCTGCAAGTCACAGTGAACTACTGAAACAGATCAGCAACAATCTCTGCTGTCAACCTTTAATAGATGCTGACAGGGAACATAAACGATAGGGAGGACTCTTATATTTGGAAGAAGGAAGTAAACTAAGTTAACGCACTTCTTCCTCTATACTTTCTCTATGCTCAGTATGTGGATGCTGTTGGTAGTTCTACTCTATGACATGTAAAGTAACTTTGTCCCACTCTGTTGATTAAGAATGACAGAATTAAATCAATAGACAATTTTGCCCAACACAGAACCAGTTTGGGGCTGTTTTTGGTGCACTTATGTCAAAAAATGGAAGACAGAATTATAAATTGCTGCAAAGAGATAATTTTATACTCATCTACGTAACATCACAAAATCATGAACAATAGTATTTCTCATAATAAGTGGTCAAAAATTTTTGTAAATTTTCCTTCCATCTATTATTATTGAACTCCTAATCTTTCAATAAGGCCTTTTTAAACAGCTAAAACACTAAAATCTTCCTTTCTTCAGCAAACTCGTTTGAATAATGGCATTCTCAACTTCAAAATAGAAAAAAAAGGAGAAGTACAACACTGTCATCTGAACAAAGACATTTAAATCAGAACATATTTCTCTTTATGGGGTTGAAAAATGATGTGCACATAAAATTGTGCATAGTACAAAGTTCACTTAAATACAAAAATAATTAACCAATAATACTTTAACCATGTTAATTATTATATTTTACATAATTATTGTAAAATGTTTCTTGTAGACGGAAAGCAAACTTTAAAAGTTTTTTTTTTTTCACCTGTTACTTTGATACATAAAGTAGAAATGTCTCAAAATTCACAGTGATACAGTTCACAAAAAGAAGATCTACTAAAATAAAGCAGTTGGTGGTGAGTTATTATCCACGCTTTATATGGGCAAAAGTAGATATCTCAGGAACCTAAAATATTTTGGTGGATAAAATCAGTAATATGGCATTAATCTCTTACTGCTTTGTAGCAATAATGGTCAAAATGGTACTCAAAATGTTGTGGAAACATCTAACAGGAACAGATTTGAAATCAACTCCACTGATTCTCACTTCTGAATAAGCAGGACAGCAAAACAAAGTTATACAAGTTTAAACTGTCAGCAATAAACCTTTAGTTGATTATTTTGTGATTTTCCCATAGGTCCTATGTGGAGTCACACCAGATCTTAAGGAAAAATGTATCTGTAACAAACCTTAAAATAATTTTGCCTAACCTTGTTTAGAAGGCTTTGGCACAGACGCATTTGCACCAGCTGCATTTCTTTCACCTCGTCAGCTAGAAGAGAATCCTGGAGAGTTGATGTTATTTTAATAATACATTATGTATACATTATATCAGAATGTAAGTGCTATACTCTACCTAGTCAAACTACTAAAATAAAAACTGGAAGCAAAACAGCTGGTGACTCCCAGCTCAACCAGCGAAGCCAGATAATAATCGTGAGTTCAACCACACGGTTCACCGTGCGGTGAAATGTTTTTGTGTGACGGGCGGGCAAATGTAGAGAGGAGGATGTAAGCTTTTCTTGAGGTCTTTTACTTCATGCTCAGCTAATCAACTGTGGAGGTGAAGAGGTGAATACAGTTCATACAAAGACATCAGGGATGTGACAAAGTTTTCAGAACAACTAATGAGACTGACAATAAGTTATAGCCTCATCATAAAATCCATGACATTGTTTTGTTGCAGTGAAACCTTCTCTGACAGCATTATACAAATGCAAAAACAATCTTCAAATTGTATTATCATTGATTCACATCCTCCACATGCCACTCTGCTTTCTCCTCCTTTTATTCTATGTCACTACAATTGCAACCTTTTAGCAGGTAGGATGACCAAATCTTTACAGCATTCCTAGGGTAAATCAAATGTCCTGGAGTAACAACAACTAGAACATATTCCTTAACATCCAACACCATCCAATCAGTGTCTCTACTTTCTCTGATCTTAGTTGTCTTTTAACTTATTTAGAGTCCTCCTGATTTTGTGTCCCCACTCAGCACAATGCCAGATTAATCCCATTGTGCAGTTTTCTCCATCTTCAATAGATTTTGTTCATTAGCCTACAAAAAGAGAAATACAGAAACCATTTTAACAAAAGAAGTATCACTCTGAGATTTTCCTAAATTTTTATTGGGAAACTATAGCTGTTGGTCATGATGCTTAAGTACCTGACTTCCACTCGAGGCTTTGCATGGCTTCCATTTGCTGCACATGCAGTAACATAAGACCACAGTCAGGAGGAAGGCCACTGCAAATCGCACTGAATTCAGGATAAGCCAAATATTTTCTGAGGAAAGAAATTGAAATCTAATTAGTATGTCCTGTATAATACCGGACACCTCTAATGATTCGCATATCAGATGTGACAAGGTCCACTTGGGTGGACTAATATAACCCTAAACTTTTTTTTTAACATTATCCCTACAACAAAAAAAAAAAAACAAAAACAGAATGAGCATCATTTTTATCAGAGGAATGTAGACTTCACAATCATTGGCACAAAGAAGAAAGCGCATTCCCAAATATCTTGGCTGGAATGTATTCATAAATATTCATTGTTATTAACTATTTATTTCAGAAAATACAAATGGAGGCTTTTAAATATGATTAGTTTAACTTTGATTTATGAAAGGTAAACTTTGAGCATTTTCTTTGACATTTAGGGTTTTCAATTATCAAGGAGCTACAGTCTTAAACTATAGAGTTTAAGAGACAGACATTTTGGCATAATAATGTGAATACAAAGTGAAAGTAAAAGTAAAAAAGGTCACTCAAAGTGACATTTACAAAAAGAATATTTTGAACCACAGCCAGTTTCTGCTACTGATTTTACAATGACCATTTGTTTACAGAGACAGATAGATCTCCAGTAAAAGTCTAAAACTTGGTAACTAAAATCTTGTTAGTAAAGTATATGCTGAAGAAAATATGCACTCTAACAAATTGAGTCAGCACACAGATAACCACAGACAAATCTGAGCTTGCCTTTAACTTGGAGGTTAAAGAGGATGCCTTTATATATTCCATCAGGATCAAAACTCTCCACTCTGTATTGACCTGTGTCAGTCCTCTGCACATTGCCGATCTTGAGCGTCCCTGTGTCGATCAAGAACTCAACTTTGTCTCTATATTCCTCTTCAATTCTCAGTTTTCCTCTCTTCAAGGAAAACACTTTAAGATCGGATTTGTAAAAACGTAGCTTATATCCAGTTGCGTTTCTCAATAGAATGATGTAGGCTGATCCACCGACTGTGGGACAGCATGAGGATGTAGCTTGAGTGAAATTACATTCTGTTTCACCAGCAACCTGAAATAATGCTGGAAACATTTAAATAACACGTGAGTTGATTGGTAACAGTAACATTACAATGCTATCACATTTGTCTGAATAAGATCAGGGTCTTACCATGAGTTTCTCCGGCCAACACAAGAAGAAGAAGAAATTGCTCCATACTCCTCTGTCATCTGGTTTGACCTCTAAAACGTCTGAGAAATTGCAAACAAGCTTCAGGCAATTATCTGTCAAAAAGTTTGGCTGTGAAACTCAAAAGTTCCACATAATCTAATACTATGACATGCATATAAAGGAAGGAAATAAAGTCTACAGTTTCTGTTCTTCTTTCAGTGAATCCAAGTTCAGGCCGTAGTGAAGACAACAAGAGAAAATATCCAGACTAATTAGTTAATTGAGTTCTATCATATACTAGCGTGATTCAGTCAATCTTTCTTTTTTATTTTCATCATTCTAGCTAAGTGTGACACCTTCATGTTCTCAGACAGGAGAAACTAGCAGTAGCTGCGGGATTGGTTCTGTTTTCTTATTTGTTATTTTATGGTGGAGCACATTGTTGAGCTCATAAATATTCTACACATGTAAAAGACAGAAAAAAATGGCACTCCTGAACTTGCTAAGTGAAAAAGACTGCACAAAGACTTTTGCTGGCAAGACCTGTATCATTACATCTCTATAAGGCTTTGGTGCAAAGGACAAGAAAATGTGGAAATGAAGAAGAGAATTGACCTTTATATGGAAATGCACCACACGTCATGGTATCCTCCATGACGTGTCTTTAAAAACACTTGGGTGAGCTTAGTTATGAAAATATTTTTTTTCACGTTGGGATAAAAACAGTATTTTTGAATTAAACTGAAACACACACCAGAGCTTATTTGCCAACCAATCCTCTTATGGGATCATGAGCTTATGTAACATCAGCAGCTTAACGACATAGAAATAAGCAACTCAAACATTGTAAAGCCTTGCAACGTTTGCAATTACTTTTGATTACTTTAAAGTAATTGCAAACTATTTCAAAGTGTTTTGCTTTAGATTTTGCTTAAAACATTAGAGCAAGTGACAAAAATTGACAAATGCATTTATTTTTCTGATGAAAACCTTTACATATCATCTCATTGTTTAAAACATAGCAAGTTATTTTTGCTTATCAAACACTGAGTAATCTAAATTTATTAAATCAACTTTTAATGTTGCTAGTTTTTTCAAAAACATCTTGAGGATATGCCTGACAGGGGTCCATATTTTTAACAATAGAAAATGAGACAATTCTGTTGTCTCATTTCAGAGATTGTTTTATAATTTTATTCTTCAGAAGTGCAGCACAAACATTTAACTTTACAACTGTTTACAAAAAGCTCTTTTATTTCAAACCTTATGCTTTATCAAATGTTAATTCAAAATCTGCTTAATAAAAAAAACTTTATGATATGCAAAAGATCTTTGTTTCGGAGGAGCAGTGCATGTACAAAGATTTACACAAAAACATTTTTATTATTGATGTCAAGTCAAAATAATATTAAGGTAGAAGAAAAAACAATAGAGAGCAATAAAATTATGATAGTAAATATTATAAATGAGCTTCCCTAAAAGAAAAAAAAAAATGTGTTTGCTGTTAATTTGTCGGAATCCACAGCAAAGGGTTTTTCCAAAATCAGTTTGTCCATCCAAACTCTTTGCAAAGATCTTTGCAGTCAGGCAACAATCACATAACCTGGATAAATAATAAAGAAAAAAAACACAACAACTAATTACAAAGACATAAGACTTAACACATAATTCTACATTTAATGATAGAAAATTCTCTAAATCCTTATTTGTGAGCTTTCTTTGTAATCAGAAGCAGATAATGAAATAATTACCTGTCCTTTTGCAGGGCTTACACATCCAAATCACAATGCAGACGATAATCACAAGTAGAAAAAGTCCTGAAGCTGTAATGGTGGTCCTGAAATAAACTTTTCTTTCTGAAGAGAACACAAATTAGGTAATTAGATACTGTAAAGTATCCATTATTTATCTTATTTGTATCGATAAGTAATTTTTCAAGCTTTTATCAAGGAGCTGCAGGTTCAAAGGTTGTCATCATGTCATCTCTCCTCTTACTTGCACATAATAATTACATTTTAAAGTTCAGCAACAAAGAAAGGGGACATGAGAAACTAAATATGATGAAAAAAAGAGGAGGTCCGTTAAATTCACCTTTTACTTGAAGTGTAAAACTAAGAATTTTCACAAGGGTTTTCCTCGGAGTGTAGATATCTAGAGTGTACAGGCCTGCATCGTCCTCCTCCAGATCAGTGATCTTCATCGTCCCCGTGTCGACGAAAAATTCTGTCCTCGTTCTATATTCCTGTTGTATTTCAACCTTCCCTTTCTTCACAGTAAACACCAGGTCTTCACCCTTGAAAAGCACCAGCATGTAGCCAATGGCGCTGTTCATCAGCTTGATGTAGACAGTTTCTCCAGAAACAGAACTGCAGGGGGCTATGATCTGGGTGGCATCACATGTCTTAGAAACTGTGGCTAGACCTGGAAAAAAAAAACACAGATAAAGACAAAATGACTTATTCCCAATGTTAATTCGTCAGTGTGATAATGATCTTACCATAAGTTCCTCCAACTAACATCAGAAGAAGACAAGTTTTTTCCATGGTGCTAGTTTAACATCAGAAATACAAAGAAATAGAATAATCAAGATAAACACAGAAACACATTTGAGATGACCCAGTGCTGTTTGCTTGTGCTGAACACTGGCAGGTACCGACAAATATCCAGGAGCATTTTTCTATGTCCAAAAAAGGAAGTAACTTAGTTTTCAATTCTGCTTGGCTTTTAGCTGTTGTCAGGAGATCTCTACTATATATGAATCAATGCAAACATAGCGTGACCATGATTTTACAAAATGTTTCAGCCACTAAATGCCAAACCAACTAGGGTTTTCATTTCATGCATATTTAACCCCCAAAAATAATGGAAGTGAGAGTTACAGTCGATCAGTGGAAGTACTCGTAGAGGTTTGGGGTCAGTCTGCTGTATTTCATTGCACAGTGTTGTAACTTCAATATTGGAAGCTGGATCAAAAACATGGCCTGTTCAACATTTTCAGCCCTGTGGAGAATAAGCAGAAGCTTGGTCTTTCTGTACAAGTAAGACTCTGAATGTTTAACCTGAGCGATCAAACTTATTGCAAATGTAACTATTTTGTAGTTAATTAAGTCAGTAATTGTATTCTCGCTGCCTCTCTCTCAGGTGTTTTCTTGTGACGGCTTGGCAATAAACCCTGTGAAGCCCGAATTCCTGGCTTTCTGGATTTCTTCCCTCATGACAATGTGGATTGTTACCCACTGGTTGCCCAAGTCCCTTCTTCGCCTCTGCAGATTTACCATCAACCATTCCTGGATTCTCAGTTGACAGTGGGTTCGCTCCTCGTTCGTCTCCTTGTTCGTCTTCTCTCCGCCCTCCATGACAGCCTCTACGTCTACCTCCCAAGATCTCTCTCAGTCAAGACCTCACACTGGAACCCGGATCACTTCAAGGAAACCTACAAAGAGACCATATCCCAGAACCCACTGTACTACCCTCCTGACGGAAGTTATTCCTCATTTCCAGTATGACCAGTCGAATTTTTCCTAAAGTCCCACTTTCCGAAAACCTCAAACTCACCATCTTTCTCACTACAGATGACCCTGGTTTCCATCCACAAGGACAAGAATCACACAATCTCACCCTTTCATCATTGTTAAAGTAAACTTTATTATTTGTTCTCCTGGTGATGGTCTGTATGTGGGTGAAAAAACAAGGACCCTTCATGACATGTATTGTGTAACAGAAACTGGTTAAAATTTACTATTACCTCAAAAATAGTACTTTTTTGTATACCTCAAAAAAGTACACGCTGTAAATGAGAAGACAAGTATCTTAACTGAATCAGAAGAGTTTTCACTTCTGATTCAGTTAAGAAGTGATGGTTTCTAATTCCCTGAATCAGAAACTTATACGCTTATCAGCTCGCAGCCATTTGAGGTTCAGGGAAACTGAATAAGTGGTTAAATATTTTTAAAAATATATTTTTTTTAAATATTTTTTTAAACAAATTGCTACAATTTGTTAAATATTAAAAACAAATTGCAAAAAGCTAATTGCTATAACAAAACACTTGTTTTATCAAATGAGAATGTGATATTTCTGATTACATACAGAACCTGCCTCTGTCGGTAATATCCACATTATACTGTTGTCATTTAGGCACAGAACAGGTTGTTTTAAAAATAATATCTGGCACCATGTGAAGATTGTAGCAGAACTCTCTTACATATAATAGAAGTCATATTGCACATAGCTCCTTCTTTACATTTGGCTCACTGAAACACTGACTTGAAGCTGGGGAATCTAAATTCTATTTTTAAAAAGTTTTTCACATTTGTTAAAGCTGTCGAATGTCATGCAAGACAAATAATATGTGGAAAAAAAAATCAACTTCCTCTGCCTTCTCCCAAAGCTTCCAGTGCTAACTACAGAAATACACCTGTCAATCAGAAACAACCAATCACAGCCAGGAAGAGAGTCTTGGCACTGGCAATCAGGCTTGTGTATGTGCTGCTCACAGTCTCCCCCTTTCTCTCTGTTATGTGACAGCTCCTCCCCATCAGCAGAACAGGCCATAACATGTCATGCCCTTAGCATGGCCACCGCTGATGCCATTAGCACATTAAGCAGCACATACACAAGCTTGACTGACAGCACCAAGATGCTTCTCTTTGCTTTGTTTGGTTGTTTCTGAATAAGAGTGGAAATAATATCTCTAGGAAGAGATGGAAGAGCTTGTTTCTTTCATAGGTTATCTCTCATACTGTCAGCACATGGTGATAATTTTAATAAATATGCATGGAAAAAAATGTTTATTAAAGTTTCATGCCTCAGTTTTAAGTCTTAGTCTCTGATAAGTGCATATTGTAGGTTTATGTTTAAACCCAAATGTATTTAATTGAATCGGAAGATCCGGTCCACTGCAGCAGTATCTTCTCTTATTGTGAATCCGCATTTAAAATGTCTTGATCTATTTTATTATACTTTATTAGACATCATCCTTGTTGATTTCAGTTATATTTTCAGTTTTTCACTTCAGCTTTTTGCTTCTATATTTTGTTAGACATCATCCTTGTGTTTAGTCTTCTAAAAAATGACCTGCTCTTGAACATCTTAAACTTTCTTTTCCATTCCATGTTTTCTTTCTCGTAAACAGTATCCCAGTTCTTCTCCTCTTCATCTCCCATCCAGGGACCCCAGGCTTCACCATTTAGTTGGGGGTCTGCTTGTGGGTCCTCTGAGGGAAACCTTACGGGTACTGCCGTCCTGTTGTAGAACACCAGTCTGGCTAAGAGCTCCTTCACAACATCTGGCCTCTGTTCAGACAGGTCAAAATGTTCGTAGGGATCTCCGGAAACATTAAAGAGCCACACAGATTTGCGAGGTTTAATGTGTCTCTCCAGGTTCCAATATTCCCGAGGAAAACCTGGAAGAATAGGAGGTGGAATCCAATCTCCATAACCAGGGTTTCCGGTCAGAAGTTTCCAGTCTCCTGCTCGAATGGAGGCCTGAATTGCGGTATTCCAAATCCCAAATCCTTTCTGCAGGGACCCAGTGCGTGCATAGTTGTATAAAGGGTCGATATTGTGGAGTATCTCAAGTCTGGGTGACTCTTTTCCTTCACTGATGGCCTCCCAGACATTGTACCCATCAACCCCCTCAGTCAGGGACTCATTGCCACCTGCCAACCCGACCAAAGTGGGATACCAGTCAGTAATGTGTACCAGTGCTTTACTAACCCTCCTTTTCTTCCTCAAGAGAGGGCTATGTACAAACCCTAAACCTCGGACACCACCCTCCCAGTAAGTACCTTTACGTCCTCGAAGTGGCCAATTGCTGCCCCCAGACAAAGGCTGGCCTCCATTATCAGTGGAAAAAATTAGGACGCTGTTTTGATAGTATCCATACTTGCGGAGGGCATACGTTATGTTGCGAACAGCTTCATCTACAATGGAGACCATTGCGGCGTACTTTCTACGTGCAACGTTCTCCAGCTCCTTATACGGGCGGATGTACTCCTGAGGACACTGCAAAGGTGTGTGAACAGCTTGAAAGGACAGGAAGATGAAGAGTGGCTGGGACAGAGGATCATGGGCCGCGAGGATCTTGCGAACTCTCTGAGTGTACAGATGTGTGGAGTATTTGCCCCTGTGTCTCCAGGCAACCAACTCGCCCTCATGGAGATCAAAACCACAAAGCCTGGGGCCATCACAGGACTCATATGTGTAGTAGTTCGTGCTGCCCGTCAGAGAGCCCAAATATGTGTCAAAGCCTCGTCTTGTGGGCAAGCACTCCTTCTTGTAGAAGCCCAGGTGCCACTTGCCAACCATGTGGGTTGAGTAGCCGAGCTGCTGAAGTCTCTGAGGGAGGGTGATCTGGTCGAAGGGCAGGCAGTTGGGTTGGCGTGGACGGATGATGGAGTGCTGAAGGCCAGTATGAATTTGGTACCTGTAGAGAGAGAAGGAGACAGAAAATATAGTTCAGAGCTCCCAGATTCCGACCTCGACCATTTTATGTAGTTACATTAAGTTCAGGCCGAGAAGTTCTCAGGGAGAGAGTTAAGAACCGGCAGCTCAAGGTGTAAGAAATACACTATGCACATTTTTGCTTTTCTGTAGGTGCAGTGGATGCTTTGTTAGCATCACACCAATCAAAAGCAAAAAAAAATTATTCTCTTTTTTGGCACTGAAAGAGGTAAATGCATTATGCTTCATATTCGGTGAAACGGATAATTATTTTCTGATAGGTTTAACAGTAGGTCAGTAATTGTGTGTGTGGTGTGTTGCTCTGTCACTTCACAAAGCTACTGGACTTTATCTTTTCACTTCAAGAAAACATGAAAAGGTTCCTGCTTTTCATTGTTTTTTTTTTTGTTTTGTTTTTTGCATTTTAAACCAATGTAATCTGTTTACAACCCTAAACAACTGACAAAATCTTTCAGATGCAGTGTTAAATCTATACGAAACAATAAAACAATGAAACAAACAATTTATCAGAATGGAAACAGACCAGAGCTGATATAATGACATAATCATTGCTTCTATATAAAGAGCTCCAAAGAAATGGTACATTTAGTCGTATATTACAAACACAGCTGCCATTTTAGCATTTTAAGAAAAGAAGCCTTAATCATTTTTGAAAGATTCATCAACTAGTGCACAGATATTAGTAATTTATAGTTGTAAGGAAATCTCTTTGCTCAGTGGACATTTGTGGAAACCATGACAATATATTGAAGATATCACTGAGCTGTAGTTGACAAGAATTGAGGTTATTATTGTCTTCAATTTTCAAAAAAACAGCTTTTACTCTCATAGAAAAACATGCAAGTGCAAATCTATGCATTCTATTTGAAACACACATTCATATATTTTAATATTAATTTGAACTACTTTATTTTTTAGCATGACATTTGAAAGTAAAAAACATGTAACACAAATGTCTCTGTTTCCTTCAGGTGAATAAAAATTAAAGAACTAATAAAATACTCTACCTGCCAGTGATGAGTTGACTTCGGGACGGTGTACAGATGGGCTGAACATAATAATTCTCCAGCTTCACACCATCTGCAGCCAGTTTATCCAGTACGGGTGTCCTAATGTCAGAGCCGTGATAGCCAATGTCATTGAAGCCCTGGTCATCTGTCATGATAAAGATTATATGAGGAGGTTGCTGGACAGGAGTCCTGTCATTGAAAGTCTGGTCAGGCTCGTTTTCCACCTGATTGGGGCTCATTAGATCCCAGCTCAGGTAGCCAAGGCTCAGCAGGCTCATCACCGAGAAACCAGTCAGGGTTGTTGTCGCCATGGTTTAAATCAATGAAGCTTGCCGATATTTTGTATGTCGTCAGTAAACCATTCCTGCTGTAAGAAAATATCCTCTCATTAGATGCTGCGATCGTCTCTTGTTACACCTGAGTTGGGGCTGAGCAAGTCATAACCTTCCTAAAGACAAAAATACACCTTCATCCTCGCTGGCTCTCCAAACTGTGCCAGGTTAAATGAAAGCGTTTCACTTTTCCAATCAACCCCGCCCATCTGCCTGGCTGGCCCACTGAAAAAACATGAGGCCCCCCTGCCTCAAAAATAATCAAACACACACACATTGCTGCTGTATCCAGGTGTTCATTCAGACTTTACATCAAGTGTTTAAAGTTATACACAATTAAGCAATGTGGATATTTCAACATTTTGCTCTGTTTCGTGTATAAACAGTTTTTATTGCCTTTAGAATTTGAGCATTTAAACATTTTGTCCCACCTATGCTCCTTCAAGGTCATGTTTTAAAAAAATTCAGTCCAATCTTCACAAATTGCATTAGAAATGTTTCCCTCTTGGGTGTATCCGTGTCAGACAGAGAATCTACAGAAAAAGACCTCCACTCACAAAATGCCTGCCGGGGGAAAGTTGGTTCTCCGGGTGGTTGTTGGGCCCCAAAGCCACAATCCCGAACACTGTTCCCCACTTTGCTCCGCAGCAGTCACAAACACGTTCCTACTATTCCTGCTGTTTTACGGGGGTGGCAGACCTGAGCGGAGAGACAGAGCAGACTCCCCGACCTCTGATAACATCTCTGAGCAGGCGTAAAAGAAGCACTTTACAAATCACCCCGAGGGTCCACAGAGCACAGCGGGACTGCAGAGCTTCAGCTGCAGCTCATGAGTGGAGGTATTGCTCCACAGCATCTCCACTGTGTAGCCCTTCCTAGCGCTGCAGATTGATTTTGACTGAGAAGGAGGGAATTTGTTCCAGTAGAACTCACAAACTTTGAGAGACTAATTTATGCTATTTTAATATGTTCTTGAATTTATAATACATTTGTAATGGGACATTTGACATAAAGCAAATAAACAAAAAAACAAAAAACAAAGGAAGCAAGACTTTTCTGGACAGGTTTTAGGTTTTGCGAGAAATGAGACAGTGGTCAAACCCGGAGAGGAACTGAGGAAAATCATTACTCACAAGAGCATCACACACAGCAGGTCCTGTCAAACTAGCTCAAATAAGGAATAAACAAAACTAGAAAAAAACGTCAGAATAATAGCCAACATGAATGCACACGTTGCTTTAAAGACAGAAAATATAGAAGTAAATCTATATGGATTACATGTAAATCCAAAACTTTGAAGAATTAATGTTGGATTTATTGTAACTACACTTTGTAGTTTGCACATTATATTAAACATTTCACAGGTGCTTTCATTTGTCCTTGTTTTCTAACATTTGCCTTCAAAAGCCTGAGCAAAACAAATTTTTGTAGTGTTTGATGGATGAAGCTAATGGTCACATTTACACTTAAATAAGACCTTCATATGAGCTTAAAAAAGTGAATTTAGTATTTAGCTTGACATCCGTTACACTGTGAGACATTTATGGTCCAGAAAATTTAAAGGGTTTCTGGAAATCTCAGGGTTAATGAAATGATACATCGCTTATGCCCACATAATGATTGATCTGTTGAAGATAGCATTTGGTAAACACACTGGAAGGTAAAACATCATCCCGTGCAAATGTTGATATTAGGACCTGTGGGTATGGAGGTTGTTTGGAAACCAGAGGAGGTATGGGCCCAACGAGAGCACAGCTGCGGTTGGACATGTTTTTCAGCAGTTGCGGCAGCATCTTTGGTGTGGAGTGTCCAAGTCTGAGGCATGTCAAACCTGAAAAGAGCAAAACAAAAGTGATAATTGTACACTTTATGTTTTATACCATTTTGTTTAGTTATGCTTTTTTTTTTCTAGACTGAGACACTCTGAACACAGTTGCAAAAATCAAGGCAAAACACAGCACTTGCATTTTATGTCAGCTAAATATTATGGTTCTTACATAATCCATCTTTGCAGTAGTTTTTGTATTAAGCAGAAATCAGCCACACATCAATCTGACATCCTCTACAAAAATTTTTTTGTTTTTTTTTTAGAAAAAAAAAATCTGTGATTACTTTGAAATACATGTGTTGCTTCGTACTGTATGTCATTCATAAAATGGTAAATGACTTGTACTTGTATCACTATTTATGAAGTCAATAGGATTCCAATCCTATTGACAATCACACTAATCGTTGTACATGAATGGAGTGCTTCCTGTTTGGAAGATGTGACTCCAACATGAGCATTTGTGTCAAAAAGATTTGTTTCAAAATGTTCTATACATTTTAACAATAAAGGAGAGATTGGTTGGGATTTTTCATTCCTTCTCGACTTTTTACCTGAAAATATGATGTGGAAAGTTTTGAAGTAAGAAATTATGTCTCAGTCTTTAGCAGCTGTGTCTGTTTTTGGTATGTGAGCAATAACCTCACTCATCTCTAACACCACAAACGCAAAAATACTGACCTCAAGCATGTACTCACTCACATTCAGTATTTTTTTGTCCTGTTGCACATTAAACATATCTCCAAAATAGCCTTAGACCACTAAGGACTCAAGCATTTACCAAGAATGTTGTAATATAAGTATTCTTAGAAAAAAACAACCTTATTCTTATACCTTCTGGGAGACTGAAAAAACAAATGCTAAATATATAAAAAGTTTGGGGGTTTTATGTCATTTATTTCAACAAATATTTGTTTGTCTGATGCAAGACTAAAATGTGGGAAGTGACAGATATTCTTGAAAACCTCAGTAGTATACGTACGGGAAACAGCATGACTCAAAGGAAGTCAGCGGTCATGTCACTTGGTCTCATTGATGTCTCTAATGAGAACAGTGGGCAAAGGTTAGATTAAACTGACTCATTTTTTAACTTTTGATCCATTGTACAGTTAGTTAGTCTGATAGAAAGCCTGTTAGTTCACATGTACAGGTCTTTTCAAGTAGCTAGAGAATAAAGAATGTTAGTAAAATTGAGTGGGTTTTGCTCTAAAAAGCTTTGAGTGGTTTAGAGTCAAAATGTAAAAGTCAAAATGTACAGAAAATTAAAGGTGAAGAAATCTTCAAAATCCTTATGGAGTCTCCAAGTTTAGTTCAAAAGTCTTCCTCTATAGACTCAAAAGAACGTAGACGTGCTTCATAAAGTCAACATGTTTCTAATATAATCTTTATATCTGCCTGCAGCTCCTGCTGTTGTTCTGTGTTAGTCTTCATCAGATGTTAGTCTTGGCAAAAGAAATCATTAGTGTAACTGAATACGGCTGCACTGTGAACACTGACCCCTTTCTAATCAAGAGAGCCCTGCCGGTAAGCCTGAGCATGATTCCTCCTCTCTACTAATCTGAATGAGTCTGGATGGAAGTGCTTCTTTTTCATTTTTATTTCTCAGCATAGAATCAGAAGCTTTCCCTCATTTCTATTCGACTTGTTGTCTCCATGTTATGTACAGTGTAGAGTCTTGTTTCAATTATTGGGAGTTATTTCTTATTTTTGTCAAGCATACTACAGAAGAATCTAATAAAAAATATAATTTGTTTTTCAAAACTGTGCCTAAGAAAAAAGCACTTTGTTGTAGATGCCACTGCAAGAGGTGTGAGTTCCAAGGTTTCGGACCAAACAAGGAATCACCGTGCATATGGCACCGTATCTCAACTCAACATAAAGTCCCTCCAAGCAGGAGAGACTGCATGTTTTGGAGCAGAGGAAAGCAGGTGATGCCAGACCTGCAGCAGAGATAGAAGAATAGAGGTTGGAGTACCCCTACTGAATGAAGGGCACAGTTCTCCTCTGATGAATGGGCTGAGAAACCGGCAAACCTGATGCATCACAGAGCCATTTCTCCCGGACCCACGTTCCAGCTCAAGGAAACCATGTTAAGAATTTCACTTACTGGTAAGAATAGCTTGAAAATTCATTAAACCATCCAATCAATAGTAATAACTGTTGCTGTGTACAAAGGGCAAACAGACTCAATGACTCCACTCTGAGTCTGTTTGCCCTCTGTAAATTTGCAATGTGGCAAAATGGCAAAAGGGCAGTCATGAAAAAAACTGAAAAAATAGGAATCCCTTGAAATGAGAAAAATGTAAATTTCTTAAAAACCAATAATAAGACCAGACGAAAACTAGTCATGAAGGCTTCCAGCATCCTGACAGCACAGTGAACTAGATGTTGAACTTTCTGGCAAGTGCTAATTGTCTCTGTATTTGAGAATGGTGTATCCTCCTAACATCTGGATAAAAATAATATAATGTATTCTTAGAGTTTAATTAGAAAAAAGCCTTTGTGTGGTTATGAGATAATGGTGTGTGATTTACTATCTATAGACATCCTTTAATGTCAGAAAATTAGCAGTTCAGAAACAAACATTCATGCTTATCTTTTAATCAGAGTTGAAAGATCATAAAGAGTTTACCCTGTCTCGATATTTCACCATCCACTCAACAGCTGCTTCCGGGTTGGAGCTCAGCGGTGATGCTCTCTCAGATCCAGACCTCGAGGACTCCGTGCATATGTTTGACTTGGCTCTCATGGAGTCGAAGCTGCACCTGGCCAGCGGCAACACTTCATTACAACCTTCTTTCCAGTCATCTGGATTAAATACTACAAGGATCCCACAGTGAAATCAGACGTTTGTGTGCTTTTTGTCCTTTGGTTCTGTTATGAAATGATCTAAGTGTTCACACATCTGTGCAAGTATTTTACTAAAACCTGTTTTATAAATTTACTCAGGTGGCAGGAATGGCAGGCTGTGGTAAGTAGATTTCACTGGTGGGAGGAGCAAGTAATTACCTGCAAAGAGACCACAGAAGAGCGATGCTAAACACCTGGAATTCAGGTTTATTTCCTGGGCTAACCTGTACAAATTTATCTTTTATTTTGTGGCCTCTTGCTATTAAAGCAAAGGGAAATTTTCAACTTCTTTTTTGTTGCTTCTGCTTTGTTAGATTAACTACCTGTTTTGCATCGATGCTTGAATAAATTTGAGCTAAAATGTGAATAACTATTTATACAATGTGCAGCAAATTGTATAAATAGTTGTTCCTCAATCTGTCCTTTTGACACTGAAAATAGGAGCTAATTCATCCATCTTGTCTGGCTGAGCTGATTATAATTGCATGCGTTAGTGAGGTTAAAAAAAAAAAGGATTGTGGAAGGTGTTGAAATCAATCTTGGTGAGACCTGCAGAGCACTGACATTGAATTTGGAATCCAGTCTGTTTGCCTTTCCTGCTGTTCTGATGAATGGGGCTCTTTCACTTTGCAGCCTTCTGCATTCTCCCCTTTAATTTGACCTAAGGTCTCACAACCACCTCTCCCAGCCTGGCATGTCTTCTAGCCCAGACAGCTTTATTTTCTCCCCAAACTAATCAGAAGTAAGGGTCACATGTTTATCCAAACACACCTGAGAGGAGACCAGCTTTCCCGGCAGCTCTGATTGGATTGTTTGACTGGGCGGTTTGTTGATTGTCTGGCTCAGGAGTAGGAGATTTTTTTTTATATATATATATATTTAGCAAGAGCAGAAATGGTTAGCAAAACTCCACAAAGCTGAAAATGTACCTATAGGATAACAAGAGTAAGCTTATTCTTAGTTTGTGGGGTGATATTGTAATATGTTCTTGAACAAACTCATGCATGCGCTTCTCTCTTTTTTTTTTTTTTCTTTTTTTTTTTAACCAAAGCCTGAAAACTACTCCAGGTGGCTTTAATCAGTCTGTGGACTTGACCTCAGTCTCCCCTGAGACCCTGACATTAGATGTTTTATTGTTAATTTTGCAAAGTAAGTTTTGGGTTCTGAAAAGTGAAATATTTTTTCCCTAATGGCTAACCAATTGGATGTGGTAACAAACTCCTCTGACTTCAAATGTTGATCCAATTCTTTTCCAAAGTGCGGTACACCTTTTAGAAATTCTTCCGCCTTGTGTTTGTTGATGCAATGCTCTCTTTCAGAAAGATCAATTTTCCAGGTCCAAAGTACCAATGTTTTTTAACCAAAGTTGATTAGTTTTTGTTTTGTTTTTCAGGCAAGAGACAAAGCTGATGGAACCCAGACCAGAAGTCTGAAGCTTTCTGAGGCAGTAAATGTTTAGGGTTTGACCAAGCCGGAGATGCTCCTTCTCCAGGTGGTAGTCTGGACCCTCCTCTATTGAATTTCTCACTCTGTCCTAAACTTTCCCTCAGACTTAAGAGTATCCCTCCATTTTCTAAATAGCCAGCTATTCTTGAAGAATTGTGGAGAGGCTGGGAGCGATGTTTTGAGCAGTCATCGGCCAAAAGGCAGGATACACCCTGGAGAGGTCAAAGGCCAGCTCCAAAACACACTAAGGTCAGTCACAGACCAAATGACAGCGTTGTGGTGCTTCCTAAAAACAGACTGAAGATTGTTTAACATTGATTCAAACATAAAAACTTAGAATTAGCTGTATTATTCAGTTAATTCTGTTTTTTATCTGGATTTGAAATCAATTTAAAACGCATAAATTCTGATCTAAACAGAAAGAAATTTGGTTTCCTTTAAAATGTGGTTGAATAACAACGTTAACCAACAGGAGGAAACGCCAACACCACGAACTACATCTCCCATGATGCACCGCAGCGGTTGACGGGGAAATGCATCCTGTACCAGAGTTCAGGTACAGGATGTTTCGGTTTAAACGAGTCTGCGTACCATGTGGCTAGTTTTAGCGACCAAACCCTCGTCCCTGTAGCTTTCTGCTCGTGTTTTCGTTCTGATCATGTCCGTGAACGCATCACAACTGGAGCTGAACCAGCTCATCCACCGCCACTTGAAGGAGCATGGTTTCCTTTCAGCTGCGGAGGAGCTTCAGAGGCACAGCCCACAGGTCAACACGGTGCACACAGTCACAATGCTGCATGGACGAGTAACGTTACTATGGGCAAAAAGTGCGCCAAACTCCGCACAACGCTGCGAACTCACGGAACGCTAATCGGAAGGCGATTCGTGAGGTTTTTGTCTTTGGCGCCCTGCAGAGACCTGTTCAAACTCAGCCCTCCGATGTTTCAGAAGAAATAGTTGCTTTATTTAAAAAAAAAAATGCTTTCTGGCATTAGCGGGTGTCGTAATAATGTCTTACCAGCTGAACGACGCCGGTTCACAAAAGTTGTGCATCATCGGTCGCGTAAATGCAGCCTTTTGGGTGTTCTGCAATGATCATGGGATATTCTGCACAGATAAAATGTACAGTGATTTGCAGGAGCGCTGGTTGGGATGCTGTGATCTGTGCTGTGATCTAGATGGTCCTTGTTGTCGGTCAGTCCTCGGATTGGAGGGTTAAGGAGTCATCATCACTCTGCAACAGAGTGAAAAAACATAACATCCCCCATGAACTCCGAGAGCCAGTGTTTTCTGGCAACTTTAACGTGAAATTGTATAGTTTTTATTAATTGAAGCTTTTTCAAAGAATTGTTCCCGCTAAACAAGTTGATTCCCAAAAAGTGTTTTCTTTGCTTTAGTATTAAAGAACTAAAACTTAAAACTGTGTCATTCAGATACTTAGGGAAATGTTTGAATGTTTTTGAGGCTAATTCTCATAAAAACTTCAGTTTAATTTTTAAAGGTCCCTTTCATCCAATATTTTTCTTCTGATAAAAGTGTACTTGCAGTTGTATAAGACATGTGAACAAAGGAAATCCTTCATGTAATCTTGTTTCAATCGGATCTGCACTGTGCACATTTTTGGGCAGCTTCCTACTAACGTTAAATAGCTGTGTGCATTTACAGTAAAGTTACTGACATGCAGTGCCGGCCCCTAATTGTTGGTACCCCAGAAAAATATGTTTGTCATTGAAATGGCATTATCACACACTAAAATAATAACGCTGCAGTTATGAAGAGTCTTTTACCGTCATTATTGTCTTCCTCATTGAGGAAACCTTGTTCTTGTTCAGCTCTTTTGTTCTGAATTTATAATTCATGATTATTCTGATCCATTGACATTGAAAATCCGAGATGAGTAGCTATTTTTCTGTTTCCTGACTTTCAACCCCATGCCTCGCTTGAATGAAATGTTATTTTCTCTTTCTTGTGTTGAGAAATATTCATTCATTCATTACCCAGAAAGAATGGAAATTGTTTCCCAGACAGTCTGATGAACATAAAAATCTTAACATGCCAGTGAATGTTCTCTAAATTAGGTAAAGTTCATACTAAAACGGAAAATGTGGCATTTAAAAGGCCAGAACTGCAACATTTTGACACAGTGCCATGATTGAGTTCTGTCATAAGCAATAAAATTAAAAAAAGATTTCTTGGTTATTTGAGATCTTCTAGTGTTTGTTTCGATTTTTAATCTATTTAATACAGTAAAGCTAATATAAAAGATTAATTTTGTCAAAATGGAGCTGCAGTTGAGCCTGGCGGTTTAGAACATTATAATATTACACATAATTAATGAATTAAGAAAACGGAGTACTGCGAGAACTGTTTTATTGAAATACCAAGTTTGAAATGCATTTTGTTCAACTGCATTAAATTTGATGTTTAACTTTTTTTTTTATTTCCTACAGGGGGAGTCAAAATCATCAGTCTCTTTATTAGACATCTACAAATCATGGTTAAAGTGAGCCTTTTTTGATCAAATAAACAAAACGATTATCTCAGGAGATTTTTCCTGTTTTGACATGAACTCAAACTGTTTTTACTCCTGACAGGAACCCAAAAAAGAAAAGGAAATCAGAAAAATGCTCGAAATCAGGAAAAAAGTCTCCCTCTAAAGGTGCAACTGTTAGTTTTTTCTTACTGGCATTCCTATTTTGGAAATTAAATGTGGCTAGTATTGATGCTATTATTAAGTATTCAGATCCTTTTTAACATTTTGCCTGCTTGTCATATTAAGGCAAGTCTGCCTCACCAGCGAGGAAGATGGATAAACCAGCTAAAACCTCAGCTTCACCAAAGAAGGTAAAGCTTCCATCTCCTCCTGTGTCACCTCTTCAATATTTTCAATCTTTTTTTTTCTGTTTTTTTTTTTTTTTTTCAGTCTGTTTCAGCAAAAAGAAAAAAAAGTGACGAAAAGCCAAGTCAAAGTGTTAAAGCAAAGAAATCTAAGCCTAACACAACAGAGAACGCCACCAGTGACGGATCAGACTCTGACAGCAGTCTGGATTTAGAGAAGTGGAAGAAATTATCCCACCAGATGACAGGTGGGAGAGTGTTTGTGAAGTTTAGAACGTTTTGGCAATGTGAATATTTTTGCTGTGCGAAAGTATTCCTCCCTGTTGAAAAGTTTCCCATTTTGTCTCGTCACATCTTCATTTTGATTAAACTGTGAAATGGGAGGAATAAAACTTTTTACAAGTAAGAATATGAAAAGTGTGGCATGCATTTATGTTCAGCCTCTCTGGGTCAATGCATTGCAGAAATACAACTTGCGGTGATTACAACTGTAGAGTTTAATGTGACTGCCAGCTTTGAGCATCGGGAGATGAGTTTATCAATTTCTTTTCTGCTAAGTAATTCAACTTCAGTCAGATTGGATGTCTGAAGACATGAATGTGCGTCCATGAATCTTAATCTTGTTGTCATAAAATGTCAAAGTGTATTTGTGGTTGTAGCACTACAAAATCTGAAAAAGTAAATGCAACTCCGGCTGGTGTTTGAATCACTCAGCCAAATTTCTGTTTGCTGTGTCTCTGCAGAGGCCGACTTTGCCAAGATGGAAGCCATCAACGAACTGACCTCTGAATCGCAGCCCAAGAAAAAGAGAAGCCGAAAGCCGCCGGCCAAACCTCTGTCCAAAGCTGACGCTCCCGTCCAGCAAAATGGTGAGACGATTGGACAGAATGAACAGGACGAAGAGAAAGTTGGGACACAAACGCCAACAAAGAAGAATGCAGCAAAAAGGAGCAAGAAAGAAAGTCCATCGCCTGTGTCCTCCCCGAGCAAGCAGAGTCCAAATAAAAGAGTGAAAAGTGTAGAGGACGAGCAGGCTTCGTCCGGACTTCCTGAGAAATTTGAAAAACAAACACATTTACAAGAAATGTTGATCCCTGTGAATGCCAACGAGGAAATGGCAAGTGAAACCAAGATAAAGAAGAAAAAAAAGAAAGCAAAGGAGGAAAATGAGGACAAGACAGAGGGGAGTGCAAATGAGACAAATAGTGATGGAAAAGACAAAAAACAAAAAAGGAGAGAAATCACGGAGCAGGAGGATGATGATGGTCAGACAGAAGGAGAAAAGAGAATAGCTAAAGAGGGAAAGATGGAAGAGGGAGGCAGCGACAATGAGAACTTTTCTGAGTTAAGCGTACAGAAAAAGAAAGCGAAAAAGAAGAAAAAGGACAAATCCAGCAGCGAGGAAGGCTTGGCTCAAATAGACGAAAAGAAGAAAACGATGGTTGTTGGTGAAGAAAATTTTAAACAACCAGATAAAAAAATAAAACCTGGTACACCAAAACCAAAGAAAAAAGAAAATAACAATATGAAGGGTAATTTAGACCATATAAATGAGGCAGAGGAAGAAAGTGGTGAGCAAAACATTGAAGAAATAGAGAATTCTAAGAAAATGGTAACAAAAGAGAAAACCAGTAGTGAGAAATATTTGGCTGAAATGCATAAAAAGAAAGAAAAGAAGAAAAAAGTACTTAACAATGAAGGGTACTCAGAACTGCTAGATTTGAAAGCAAATCCAGAGCAAATCATAAGTATAGATGAAGCTGGAGGCAACAAGAAATGCGAGCAAAACGATCAGGGGAAGAAAGCAAAGAAAAAGAAAGACAAAAGCGTTACGGAGAAAAATTTAGAGCATGAAACGATGGCAGCAGAAGAAAATGTTGAAGACAAATACAATTCAGAGCAAATGGTTGGGGAAAAGAAATCAAAGAAGAAGAAAAGAGAGTCTCTTGGCTGCAAAGAATTCCCAGAGGAAGTAGCTCTAGAAAAGAAAGCAAAAAAGAAGAATCAGAAGTCTGACGAAAATGATTTAGTCGAAGAAGAGAAACCAAAAGATGACGACGATCATACGAACAATAAATCTACTTTAGAGACAGACGAGGGGAGTCTGGAAATCGCAAGTCCTCTGAAAAAAAAGAAAAGTGAGTCATAAGCAGAATGTGATTATGGCAGTGTGCAGGTTTTCTGGGTTTGTTCACCTTGAGCTTCATTTTCTTTCAGAGAAAAACAAATTAAAATCTGACGAGGCTCCAGAGGAAGCTGACATTTCTACACAAAATTCCTCGACAACACAACCTAACTCTGCTGACGTCCACAGAAAGGTACAAATAGCACTCAAGATGAGCACATTGATGAACTCTAAAATGCTCAGTTTCTTTACTGTTCAGTCATGCATGTACAGTGACTAATTATCTGCTATTAATCTTCCACAGAAAAAGAAATCCAAGAGGACAGAGTCATGAATTGACTCCTTAACCCAGTAGAAGCTCAGAATGAAGCTACGCATCATTTCTAACCAGAACTACATGGGTTAAAAAGTCAGCATAAAAAACTTGTAAATAAAATGGACATTTTAATTTTGGTACTATTTGTACTTTTTTAAATAGTTTTTAGGCACTCTGTAGCACATAAAGGTGTGTATTTTCTACATGTCGTGTTTAGTGTCTGATATTTCACCTGGGAGACGTCTACATTAAATTTCTGATCTCAGAGATAACTTCATATGTTGGTTCAAGGACTGCAATTGAAAAAAATGCATCCCTGTACATTTTTACTCATCTGTTGGTTTTATTCACTCCTCTGCCACTAGGATTTTGTGGCCAAGAAAACATCTCAATTATTTTTCCCCTCTTTGTATTCATACATTTTACTGTTTTGTTTTTTTTTTTTTTAACTTTGTCAAAAAATATTATTTTGTTGCAAGTTTTGGTGTACATTGCACATAAATGTTTTACTGCAAAATAAACATAGTTTTGTATCTATAATCTTCCTTCTAGTCCTATGTAGAGCATGCACATAGTAAATTGTTTTAACATTTAATTGCTACAGTATATGTGAAAATTATCCTGTATTTTGTTCTGGTATGTCAGGAATATTGTATAAATTTGTCTCTCTGCCAAAGGCCCTTGGAACTGTCGGGGTGCACAGCATCATGAACCCTGAAATACTGCAGCATTCTTTAAAAATCCAACGAACTATGAAAATGTTAGTGCATTTTAGCCACATAATCATATTTTCTCAAATCAAATATTCCCTTTGTGCATCAAAAGATTAGTTTTATACAATAAAAAATACTTTTTTGCATAAGATTGGTCTTTTACCTTGTTTTTCTTTGCCATTCGTGTCAACAAATCCGTTTGTAGCAATTCAACAGCTTCCAAAAATTTCAAGCGTTGTATTATGTGCGTCCGCTAGGGGGCGACGCAGCCCGTAAAGGGAGGTGAAGCGACAGCAGCAAGCAAGAGTCCCGGATGTCATGACTGCCATGGTTACAGTTTCTGGTTACGCTGAAATGAACTGAGCATCTGACGGAAAGTTTGTTTTTTGTAGTTTTATGCTAAATTGTGTTTTGCTGCCTGTGAAATGTGGAGATTAAATAAAGTTCGCCATAAAGCCGGTGGGCATGCTAACAACCAGGAGGAGCTCAGGACGAAGAGGAGAGAAAAAGAAAGAGGTAAGACTTTAGGAAGTGGGTAACCCAGCTGTCAGTGGGTGCATGGAAACCCCAGTACAACCAAACATACTCAATTTGATTTAAGAAGAGAAGCCGCTACACCTAACAAAGTGCTCGTCAGCAGGTTTGGCCTCCTTATTAATGGAGATATTTGGAGAGTTTGCTGATCTTCGCAGGCTATAAGATACCAGGAAGGAAAGCTATCAATAGCATTAAAGATAACTCGTGTTGCTCGTCATGATTATGTCATAAACACAAATGCGTTTCTACAGTTCTTCATATAGAAACACCACTTTAACTTCTCTTTTCTGTGTTTGTTTCCATGCATCTTCAGTCTTGTGTTGCTCATTGTTGAACATGTTATCTTCATGTGCTTCCTTCTTGTGTGGTACTTAATAACTAAAGATTGATTGACCTGAGGAGGGTTTGAAGCAATTTTCAAACGAGTCCATAATTCCGCAGTGGAAAGAATTGCTTACAAGTAGCAACATTTGAACAGTGGCTAATCTTGCCACTCCAAGTAAATACCATCCCACCAATATCAAAGCAATGTTGAGAAATTACAAAAAGCCTAAGAGCTCAATCTCAGGCTCTGCACGGCTTCATTATCTGTCGCACCTTGCAATAATCGACGATACTATGATGCTGTGAAAGATAAATGTTGTTACAAACATGCCCCTACACTGGACAAAAATCCTTAACACTGAACAGAAAATAATGAAGGTGTTGCAGTGGCTTAGTCAAAGTCCAAACACGAACTTCATTGAAAATTTTGTTAACCTCAATGTTTTTTAGCTTTTGTTTTAATTCATGTAAAATGTGGTAAGCATCTGAAAACTGATAGCAGTTTTCAGTTTTAAAGCATCTGAAAACGGCTTTAAAACTCAAATAACTTGAGTTTTAAAGCATTGTGGGGGTCTTGCTGTCCTTTCTGCTTCAGCACTGAGGCAAGCTCGCAGAGACAGACAACTTGTGAGCAAGAGGCTCCTTCTTAATGAAGATGAAGAACAGGACACCATGGAGGTTACACCTGGGGAACAGGTAAGTTTCATTAGATCTGATTGATTATTTTCCCCTAGTTTGACAATATAACAACATACAGATTTTCTTCCTCCCCAGGATTTGGTCAACTTGTTCCAAAAACTTCAACATGGGGGCACAGAAAAAGAGGCCTTCTTAAGACCCTTGAGTAAAGCTCTGCGTAATCCATCAGCTCAACTCACCTTCATTAAGTATGGTTTTAACGTCCATCACCATAAAAAGTGAGTTCAGTCGATTTCACCTGTGATGAACTGTGTGTGCGGATGTGTCCTATCAGGCTGGAGAACAGCATGCACCTGCTGGTCGGCCTCCTCACCGGCTCTGACGCCCGCTGCCGTCTGCAAGCCGTTCGCTGTCTTCATGAGCTCTCTCACTCCACCCACACCAGCGTTGCATCCGCCTGTCTGCCCGCCACTCCCTACCTGCTCACATACCTATCAGGGCAGAGCACCAAGTTCACAGTGGGTCTTCACTCATCTCACATGTTCATTATTAGTAGCATCATGTTATTAAAGAGACAGTTTTTAGCTTAGAGTTTGTGAATGTTTCTATCTGCACAGGAGCTGTGTCTGTACACACTGGGGAATATATGCCCGGACAGCGAGAGGGTAAAAGAGAGGCTTCTGGCCCAGGGAATCATCCCAGCACTGGCCAGCTGTATACAGGTAAGCTATAACTTGCGATGGAAAAGTAACTGCATCTGGAGTAATTTCTGTTTATATGTTTGTGCAAAAACTTTAAGAGCATCAAACCACATTTGGGGAAAAAAAAAGAACAAAAAGAATAATATGAAAAATTCTATCTGCGATTGAACAAGAAAGAGCTTTACAATACATAATTTTGAAATCGATAGTTATTGCTTTGCATCAATAACTATTCAGGTGTTATTTTTGTTAGATTTTGGATCAGTGACATAATTAGAGACTTTGGAAAAGTCTGGAACTTGCTTTTATCGTTTAACTTTCCAACTCTGGAAAAGCGAGGCAACATTTACTTTTTTTTAAAAAAATTTCCTTCATTCATTTTTTTCTTAATTGTATGACTTGCAAATAAATTTCAAAATAATATATTTTTCTCCAATGAAGAAGAAAATAGGTTTTCAAAACCCTCTAAAAGTAATAATAATGTTTGTTTTTTGTTTTTCAAACAGAGTTAAAGTGTAAACAATTGCAGTGTGAGATTTAAAGAATAAGCATTTAGAGTTTCCTAATGTAGTCTGGAGTAGGCAAATAGAAGTGGTATATATTTTAATGTTGCCATAAATAAACCAGTTTTCTTTGCAAAATTGATCACGTTGTTTCAAATTTAATAGGTAAATGTTTTAATATTTAAAGTTCTGTAAAATCTCTGAAATTTAAATTTGAATGTGTAATAAAAAATCTGTTTTTATTTTGCATTTCAGAACCACAGACATAACCTGGCAGTGATGGAAGCTGCAGGCTTCGCCCTCTTTCAGCTTCTGCAGAGCAAAGATGCAGCGCTGAAAGTTATCCCGTCAGTACACTCAGGGCATCAGTTTCCTCTTGGAAAATTACATGTTCTGAACAACAGTATCTTTAACACATCTGTAAGTTCTGAGTAACTTTACTGTGTGTTTGCAGGGCAGTTTTGGCCTCCAGTTTACCTTCACAGCTGCTATCAGTTCTGACCCCTGATCCTGATTTTGGTCTGGCTCCAGCTATAGAGTGTGCATGGTGTCTGCACTCCCTCACATCCAGGTGAAAGCTTTGATATTCAGACACTGTTGTTTTGTTTGTTTGTTTTTTATCTTTGCATATTTGTTCTTACTTGTGGTAATATTTGTTTTCTGTCTTTTCTCAAAATTGCATTTAGCAGCTCTGAGGATCACAGAGAGCTGTTGGCGCTAGGGGCCTTGAGGCAGTGCGGTTCCTTGTTAGTGTCACTAGGTGGTGCTGTGGCTGCTGGAAACACTCACCAAGGCATGGAGCTGGTGTGTAAATTCTTACTTTTAGGCTTTTATGCTTGTCACTTTATATTGGTTTCTTTGAATGTTATTTTTTACCTTTTATCCTATTAGTTTAATTGAAAATGTGCATCATGGTCTTTCTTGCATGTCAGTTAAAAAACAGATTTAAAGTATTTTTTTTTTTATCATATTCAAGTGTATTCAAGTTTGTGCCATGATAACTGATGAGTCAAAAAATATCCTTCGTAGCTCGTGTGTCCCTTGCTGAGGTGCGTTGGAAACCTCTTGTCGTCCTGCCCTGCAGAAGCTCTCCACTCTCAGCTGGTTGGTGCTGATCTGGTGGCGCCGCTATGTGAACTTGTTGTTGGCCTTATCCACACTCTGCCGGCCCTGGCCAGAGAGATAGCCTGGGTCCTCAACAACCTCACAGGTATGAGTCGTCTCCAATCTCAACCACTGTGACTACAAGTTAAGTTCTTGTAACTGGTTAAGTTTTGAGCAGGAACAAATTGTCTTTAACAAAATATTTTCTGCAAGTTTCTAAGTTCATCTGAGGTTAATATCATCACAGTATAATTACAGTAGGCTTCAGATGTTGTTGAATAAACAGCTTCACGAAGACAAAGTAACACAGCAGACAGGTCGGAGATGAAGTGGTGGAGAACTTTAAAGCATGGGTTTGCTATTTTACTTTTTTCTAAGCTTTAACATCTCTGGGAGCATTGTTTAATCATCTACAAAAATGGAAGGAGAATGGCCTGACTGTGATCCTATCAAGACATGGTCATCCTCATAAAATGAGAAGCCTGACAGGGAGAACATTAGCGATGCAGTCAGATGTGTAAAGGAGCTGCCCAGCTCTACATATCATGTAGGAGAGTCTGTTGATATGACAACTGTGAATTGTCCACACCTCAAATCTGGCCTTTACGAGAGTAAGGAAAGAAGAAATCTGTTATTTAAAAAGCCACAGAAAGTTCAGTATTCAGTTTCACACGAAAAATAACACTCACCCCTTGCATCATCCTTAATGTAGAAACATGAGGGTGTCAACATCATGCGGTGAGGAAATTTTCATCACAAGGGACAGGAGTCATAGTCGGGGTCCACCAAAGTCATACATGCCACACTTTACAGATTTTTAATTGTAAAGAAAATGAAATGCACCTATCATTGTGATGTTTTATTTTCTTAGTTACTTAGTTGAAATCCATACAAAATACATTTGAGCTTGAGATTGTAATGTGACAATGTGCAAAACCTTTGCAAAAACAGTAGACTAAGCAAAAAAATCCATATTTCCTAAGATCTAAGTAGTTGTAAATAACCAAGCACCGGATGTTGTGAAAGAGAAGAAATGTGTCCTATTATACTTCACACATCTGAATGTATTTAATCACTTGCATTGTGAGCAAGAAATTATTATAAATGCTTGGAATGGTTCAGAAGCAGGAACTCCTGTAATTGTTAATCAGTTTTAATCTGTGTTTTTCTCTCCTCTCTGTTCCAGCCCACTCCACAGAATCTTGTTCTGCTCTCTTAACTTTAAACTTGGTGCCTAGACTGTTGGAGCTTCTATCTTTTTCTAAAGGCATTAACACTATGGTCAGCAAAAACTACAGCTCTCCTCTATACCTATAGCTGATATTTATTGTGCCTTCTCCTTTATGTCTAACACATATCATACATTGTGTGTGTTACATTTAGGTTCTAAGGGTTTTAGCAAATGTTGCCCACAAGAAAAAGGAATTCTGCATCCAGCTGGCAGAGCTTGGACTGCTGTCTGCCCTCACTGCTACTCTAAAAATGGCCGACCAAGACATGGTGACTCTGAGTCTGGAAGTCTTGTTCATGATGATTGTTAGCTCTCCGCAGGTATGCAGGGCCTAATAAGATGCTAAAACAATTCACATTTGCTAAGCTGCTATAACAGTGTTTGCCTTTGTTAAATAACCCTGTTATTCCTTCCAGATAGCAGAGCAGTTTGTCAGCCAAGGTGGACTTTCAGTTTTAGAAGCCATTCAGTACAACAGCGATGGAGAGGTGAGGCGAAGGGCAGCATACCTCCTGGAGCAGCACGTATTCAACGAAAAATAGTATGAAATGACCTTATTTACTTTGACTTGCTTATATTTGTTGACTTTAGGAATTACATCATAACAATATAAGCTTTTGTGTTGCAGATGAAAAAACGTTACTGGTTCACCGGACCCAATCCTAGGACAACTTAAAGAAAAGGAAGGCTTGTTTTATATTCTACAACCTCTATAATGCTATCAAATGGTTGCACTTACATTTTAAGTGTAGATTTTTAATGTATTTTTTTCTAAATGATGAATTGTACACACTTGCTTTTTTGTTCTGCACAATTTGTCAAATCCATGAAGATTTGACAAAATCTCATACGTAGTTTATGAAATTAGCTTTTTCTACTATGGGTTTCTGTGCTGGTACAGTATACTCAGTGTAATGTGTCTACATGCCCAGTTAGCAATGTACCAACCATTATATTTTCATATCATAAAAAAGATAAAATATTTGAGTAAATTGTAATAAAAGTGAAACTAAACTTTTTCTATTGATTTATTGCTCCCAAACTGATATGTTTCTATAATTTATATCTGTTAATTTTGTTAACTGTGGTTTACAGCTTATGAAAACCCCACATCCGGTTTCTCAGAATATTACACAAGACCAACAATTTTTAATATTGAAATGTTTTGTGATGGACATATCACTGTGTTTGTGCTCATGGAGGAAAATGGCTGCTTGGACACTGTGAGCAGTCATTGGCTTCCTCCATCAGGCAGCCAAGCCACAAAAGTGCATTATTAAAGAAGTTTGGAAAATTGAGTAGAAGGTAAAAGTGTAGTTAAAAAGAGGTGGACAGACAACTGGGCTATAAAGAGTTTAATAAGCAAAAGATTTTGAGGGAAATTCACACTGTGTGTACGACTCAAATCAGATCTTTATGCACAACCACACAGATTTCCAAGATCTCAGATACAAGCAGGGCCGGCCCAAGCCTCCACGGGGCCCTAAGCAAGATTTGGTTTTGGGGCCCTCTAGTTCTGCTAACAATGTGGACTGGCTGGAATCAGCAGTCCGAACATTAGATCATTCACACACCTACATCTCTGGCAGTGCTGTTTAAATTATATACATGTAAAATATAGTACACATTTACTGGCCAACTGATATCTGGGCGCCGATTTTCTTGATTTTGGGGGATCGTGATCGACCAATATTTACATGTGAAGCCCATCTTATCTTCGTCAGTAAAGGTGTCCTGCGTTTTGAAGCCAAAAATACCTCAGAAATTTACAGAGCCAACCATGAGAATTAACTCATTTCAAGTTTACATTCAATTTCACATAAACACAAAGACCATAGCATAAATGTTTGGCTGTTGAACTGGACCGTTCAAGCTAGTTTTCTATTAGAAGCTTTACAAATCTTTTACATTTCATTGCCAAGCCAAGATAAATAAACCTTTATCTTGGCTTTTTCTATTCTTCCTCTTTCTTTTCTCCCTCCCTGAAGGATAAGTCCTTTTTGAGACATTACGTTGCTTCTGGTCTGAGCTTTGGATGCTCTGGACATTGTATGGCAGCTCATGTTACCGGTAAAGCGTGCAGTATCTACCACAGCCACCAGGGGCCTCCAAAAGCTTTTTTTTTTCTTTTCTTTTTGTCCATAAAATAATGATTTCTGCATACATTATCAAATATATATTATTGTAAAAATAAATCCTTTCATAGTGAAATTTGTTTTTTTTATATATATTGTAATATAAAAATTAGGGGGCCCTTCAGTGGCTTTGGCTTAGTTTGCTTATGTATTGGGCCGGCCCTGGATACAACTGCGGTATTCCTTCTGTTATTCCACTCCAGATTATAAAATAACGAGTTGCCCAAAGGAGAACAGGGACTGAACTGTTGCGTGATCTCAAGAAATTCCTGAAAAGCTTTTCAATGAGCTCCCATTTTAAGTGATTTGTGTAAGAGAAAACTGCAAAAACTGTGGTTTAAGCACATCATTAAGGACTTTTAAAATAGTTTTGTGTGCATAGGGATCTTTAATCTGACTGCATTTGTATTTCATTTTGTAAAACCTTTGGCGTCAACAAAATAAAAAAAACGACATTTTCACACACGCAAAAAAATCAAAAGTGATGTCTGCCTTTAGAGTTTCAGAGTTTTAGTTTGTTAGCCCTTAGAGAAAAATACACCAGAATTTCACTCTTCCTCTTTTTATTCACAAGAATTCCTTCTTGTAGTTTCATGTTACTAATTCACACACACAAAAAACTTTGAGTTAGTATCTGCATTGCTCTCATATCTATGAGACAGTTTTCAATCTTTTCCAGTAGCAGAAACCGAACATTCACACAAGCTGTATAAAAATACATGTAACTTTTTTTCCTCGCTGTCTCACAGTTATACCAGAATTAGTTATATTTTCTAAATACCAGAAGAATGAGTAAGAGTAAGAAAACTGTGTATAAAGGCAATTTCTACATAAATCTGTAAGGCCTTTTACTTTGGTGTAGTGTGCATCAGATACCAATTTCAGAGCAATAACCCATGTACAACATAGCCATGTTTTTCTTGGAGCACTCAAAAACATTGACTTCACATGTGAATTAGCTACAAACTTAATTTGGGCTCAACTATAATAATACCGTTGGGGGTTTTTCTCAGTTTGTTTTTTGCCACCCAGGTAGTGAGCCATGTTAATCTAATTTAAAATTATCAATGTTTACTGGATAAAAGCCTTAACAAGCTGTGATATAATCAGGATGTGTTTTTTTCCAGCATGTAGACTTACAGTTAGTAATTTGTCAGAGTAACTTGTGTGTTCCCTTTCATTCTTTCTTGATTTTATTTTGCAATAGATTCTTTCTCTTCATTCCAGCAAGCACAAAATTCTTTTTTTTCCCTTAAATAAAAAGAAAACATTGGTGCTTTTTTTTTTCTCCTTTTGTTGTACAGTATATTTTTCTGCACAGCTAAAACAAATCCACTGCAACTATCTGTTTGACAGCATCGGCCTTGAATTAATATTTTAGTCACAAAATTAAGATACTATAGATTATCTAGTAATCACCATATTGTAATGTTACAAACATGTTTTTAGTCTCTCATGATGTAAAGTTTTTTTGTTTTACTTGTTTAATCCACACAAAATATAAGAAAATTAAACAAAATGTATTTATTTACTGGGTTGTAATTTTGACTGTTGTGATCTCACATACTGTTCAGGCTGTGCAACTCCCTTTGCAGTGAACGGTATTAAGCCCCTCCTCTTGTTGGAAAACAAAAGGAGAAGAAATCAAATTTCTTGATTTCCTCTGGTGACCAACAACATCCCCTTCCTGTCGTCTTACGCACCACGTCTTACATGAAACTCTTGGTGAGTTACTTTGTGTTTTGTATCACAATTCATGCATTCTTTGTGGCTTTTTATCACTGTTCTGTGCGTAGTGGGTGTCGGATTTCGTTTTCCTGCCTTTACAGTATTTCCACGCTGGAGGAGTATGCACAAGACCAGTGTACAACAAATTCTTGCTCTCTTTCCGCTACAGTGCAGCACAGTTGCGTAATAGCTTGGTAATGGAGGAAATCGGGTCAACTGTGGCAGAGAAACCAACAGGAGAAAATGAGAATCAGAAGTTAGATGAGTCTCTGTTGTTGTCCAGCAAACCTCTGCACCGTTTTGTCCGAAAACAACCCAGAAGCTTTGGGGTAAATTCAACTCATGAAGAAACAGGGAGGGTGTAAATTCATGTTCAAATGCACACAATGAATATATTTTTGTTTGGAATTTTTCAGATTGTGATTCTGATGTTTGGTTTTGCTGAGGTTGTGATGGGATGTGCAATGGCTGATAATGTCATGGAAAACTCATTCAAAATATATATTCCCTTCTGGCAAGGAACTCTGGTATGTATGTTTTTAAATGCTAAAACTCAAGACTCTTAGTTGTTTCTAGAACATTCAATTAAAAAAAAAAACTAATTCCCTGTTTCTAGTTTACCTTACCATAGACAAAGAAAATAGAAGGAAACTCCTGACCAAGCTTTGTTCACTGCTAACTCAGCAAAACATATAATTTGGACCTCATGTATTGAGCAATTACCGTTGCTACTTCCATTTTATGCATTTTTCATAGAATACAAAATGGGGGAAATGTTTTTATTTTGGATCTGACAGTTACATGACAGCAAAGGAGTAATATGTCAAACATGATGTCACAAAATCTGGCATTGTTTTGAAATACTTTCTTTGTTTTGTTTTGAAGTATTTAATAATCAGTTCATTCTTCTTCTTTTTTTTTTTTACCTGAATTTTCTGATAAATATATTTTTTTGTGTCGTGCTCAAACAGGTTAGCCAACCAGCATTTCAAAATTAGCACTTTTTTACATTCTTTGTGGTACATATATATAAAGTCCACTGTGATACAGGGTTGCCCATTTTGGAGAGGAGCTTGGAAAAATCAGAAATCAAAGCAAAAATTGTGCACCTTATTTTTAAACGAAGCAATTTTGAATTAATTTTTTAATTGAAATAAATGCTTAATGGATGTACAAATTTCAGCTGTAGTATTGTGGCAAGAAAAATAAATGGCATCAGATTTTTGAGGTGCCTTAAACCTTCACATCCATGCAAGCTTTTCATGAATGTCATTTTAGGACAAATATGTGTCTAGAAACGCTACTTACTATTTAGTGCCTTCATCATTTTGTACATTTGTAATTTTAGTCCCTTTGTGTTCAAATACCATTTGATTGAATTAATAGAATACAATAGAAAATAGAAACAGCCCTTATTGTCCAGCAAAGGGGAAACTCAGGTGTATTTGCAGCATCAGTTACAAATGTTCTCAAAGGAAGTTCTTAAAGTGATTTATTTATTTATTTATTTATTTATTTATTTATTTATTTATTTAATGGGCTATGTCAACTTTTGATCCAGCAGATGGCGCCCTTGACATATAAACAGACACGTTGCGCTTTAATATTGAATTATCTACAATACATCTGTAGACATGAGCTCATCATTACCTCATACTTTGAAAAAACACAAAAGAAAAAAATCCTTAAAGCGAAATTTCCTCCTTGAGATGCAAAGTAAGAAAGAAACCTCTTGTCCAGTTAAAGTAAATGTGCACAGCACAGCTGCTGCATGACCCAACTACTTCAGGAAACCATAGATGTAACTCACCTGTTTAGTGCAAAAGCATCTATCATTACATAACATGGTTATGGATGTGACTGGAGAAATAATTGTGTATTAATACATTTGAGCTGAAAATGATTGGATCTTTTGATTGAAGTGGATGTTTGTATTTGAAGTTCATTACATGTGGAGTCCTGTCTATCTACACTGAGTTACGTCCGTCCAAGAAGATGGTAAGCCTGTTGATTTCTTTAAATCCCTCGTCTTGAGATCTAAAAACACTTTTGTCCAACTTTATTACAGACCATGCAATCGTTCTTAATTAAACTTTTCTTATATTATCTTTGTAATCTGACTGCACAGGTGACCGTATCCCTGGCCATGTATGTGGTCTCTCTGTTGGGCATTATTGTCAGCATTATACGAAGGATAGGCTTAATCGTTTTCTACACATGGCATTTAACCCACTACCAAGTGGTGAGAGTCATTTTTACTTTCTTCTTCCTTTCTCTTTGCTATAATGTTTGTCTGTGTGGATAAAACTCCCATTTCGTATTTCACAGCTATTTTTTTAACCGTAGGTGCTATTTCTTTGGGTGGAAGGAATCTTGTTTGCATCTTCTCTACTTGTATTAGCATTTCTCATCTTCTTGAGCGCCATCGCAGGTTATGCATTAAGATCTACGAGAAGTCAGGTAATATGTTCTTCAATGTGTCATTTCAAAAATGAAAAGTTGAAATTAATGTTCTTTCTTTTATTGCTGAGCCTCTGCGGAGTAGCTAACAACGAGTGGAGTGTAATACTTCAAAAGATGATAACCTTTTGGAAAATGAAAATTAGTCATAATGGTCACTTGCACAAGATACTGACAATTTGAAGCACCATGGCCTGAGTTCAGATTTAAACTGAGAGTAATTATGAAAGAGAGTATTTGGCTCTAATCAAAGTTTAAACAAAAAGCTTTAACATGACAGACGTCTAGTTAACCTTATAACAGCTCAAAACCACTAAAACGAGATAGAATATCCATCTGAGGCAGTGGAAGGAAATACTTTGTGTGCACTGAAAATGTTTTCACTGTAGCTTAATTTAAAGTACAAGAAGACCAACTACATCACACTATAAGTTACTAGTTAGTAAATTGTTTAACAGTCAGTATTGTGATTATGTGATTCCATTTTAAATGATCCATTTTGAGTTATTGCTGAACTCAGTTAATCCAATCCAGTCAAATTTTGTAGTATTTAAAATACACACCATTACTTTTTAGTAGAGAACAATTTACATCTTCTTATATAAAGAGAAAACCTTTTATTTATTTTATTTGTACCTTGGTTTATGAAAATACATTCTAATGCAATGGATTTATTTGCCTGTGCAATTATGTACATTCATTCTAATGTAAATGCACCATTTTCTGATTCTGTGCAACCTAATATGAAAACGTTTTGCATCTTTTTTAAGCAGTAAACAATTTGCATCACAACAATTTATCAATTCACAAATAAGAAACCGTATGCATTTTGCAAGAGATTTATTTTTATTTTTACAGTGGCATCTTCTAGAATATTGAATTACATGAACTGGATTTTGTATAAAATAAACCCTAAAATGATTTTTAAATCTGCCAAATGTCTAAATTACAGCCCTTAGAGTCTACAGTCTACATTTTGGAAAATTATATATATTTTATTTCAATTAATAGGGAAGTACAATTTCCATCTGTACACAATGATGTAAACAATTTGTCAAAAAAAATTACTGACATTTATTAGACTATCGCAAATAAAAGAAAGAACAAACTTAACAGAATTGTGATAACATAGTTTGTCACAATGCTTTCTGTCAGCTATTGAGTTTTTATCTCTCATTCATTCATGTTTTTGTTTTCAGATTATTGTCCAGCACTTTGTGATGCATCCTCAGAGTGAACAAAAATCGAACTAGGACCAATGTTCTTCAATACTATTCTACAATCACCCAACACTGTTTTGTTCATTTTAGATGTTTTCATCAATTATGTCATACACTGTATATGTTTCACACGTATTTCAAACTGCTAGGCAACATGAGATAAATATCTTCTGAGCGTTATATTTTAATTGCTGAAGAGGTCACATGGTGCAAATCAGTTTTTAAATAAAAAGTGACAAACTCCTTACTCCTCATTTAATGTGATGTATATCGAGTATTCATACTCCTTAAACATTTCTGTAATAAGTCACACTAAAAATTCAACATCCAATGTACTGAATTGGGTTTTCTTTTTTAAATGAACATAAACAAAGTAACACACAACTCTGAACGGAACCAGCGTTGTACATTTAGAGCCAGAGTTGCATACTTTGTGTAAAAAGACACCATCTCAGTCTATGAAGAAGGTGAATTAACTGACTGTCTGTGAACATAGATTGTCAAGTTTTACTTCAGATTCCTAGTTGGATTAGGTCAGAACATTTGGCCGTTCTTGCACATCAATATCTTTTGGTAAAATCCATTCTATTGTAGCCATAGCTGTATATTAGAGTGGGTGTTGGAAGGGAAGGTGGCTTCGTATTTAATTACATCAATATTACCATCAACTTTTATCATCTTCCCTGACTACTAGTTGTCTTTTGAACTTGAGCTGTAGATATCTGAATCTTCTTCATAGTTACCAGTTTTGATGGACAGCCATATTTTGGTTGCTTTCTTTCCATTTTTAGGGATATGAAGGTGGACTCATTGAAAATTAGGTCATTTCTGAAAAAAGCTAGTTCTTTTGGATTTTATTGAAGGTTTAAAAGTCGGGTATCTTCTTCCACATTCTAATTATGCATAGCATTGTGTTATGTTGGCCATTCTTTTTGCTACCATCATGGCTACCATCTTTTTTCTTTGGCTTTTGGCACAATCTGAGATGTTTCACTTTGTTTTATTGTGTTTGTATATTGATTTTATATTCAATCTTTTCTATTTTATAATTGCATTGTATTTTCTGATTGTACATAGCACTTTGGTCCTGTCGGTGTATTAAGTGCTTCATGAATAAAGTTGGTACGGTATGTTGATATATCACAAATAATACAAAATAAACAGAGGCTTATGGTTGTAACATGCCAAAAACCTAAGAAGGTTCAAGGGGTATAAATACTCTTGGAAGAGGAAGTTAATCCCAGATGAGATTTTTACAGCACCTGCACCAAGTTAGAAAAATGAAACTTTTTCATTGTATCAAAATTTAACCTGCAAAATTATCATGTCAGTAATATCAGATTAACAATATATTTTCTTTTATTAAATATTATTAGTTAAGTGTTTATTCACTGCTGTTAACCACTTGCTTTAGTTTTTAATCATGCAAAAATTTGAACAACTGGTATGGTGACCAGCCTCACATTTTTAATCAGATTATTTTTGTTTTAACTGTGAATTAACTTTATTGCATTAACTGACTTTGAAATTTTTGCTTAAATAAATTTGGCTTACAAGTACACAAATGTATAAAAAATAAATAAATGAAATAAAATATGCATCAGCATGTTTTTGCATCATTTTTGCATCTGTATTGTGCAATGTAAATTTACAGTAGATATCCCTAACAGTCGTCATACCTTCGAAAAAAAAAAAGAAATATAATAGTATCTAACTTTATCGAGTAATAGTTCTGGGTCTAAAATTTGGAGAACCAAAAAGATAGTCAAAAAGCCACATATTTTGAAATTTTCTGTTTATTTCCCTTAGATGTAATCAACTTTTATCAACAATAGCTCAACATGAGGCTGGAGATCCTCTCATGTTATAGGTGATGCAGGGGGACATCAACATTTGGGCCAGGTGTATTTTTTTTGTGTGTGTGTGTGTTTGTAGTATTTAGTAGACGTAGCTGGCAGTGTAAAGGGACTGCATGGCAGCCTGGCTGGCTGGGGTGGCAGGCTTGTACTCTCCTTTGGAGGCCAGGCCATTGATCTAAAGGGAGCAGAGGAGAGGAGAAAGGGCAAAGTCAAACAGTAGCGTTAATGATCAGCCAAGTTGCATGCGTCACCTGAGTGCAAGACTGAACGGACAAAAAGCTTTGAGAAATCAATCATTTACAAAACTGTAAAATTGAGTAATTCCTGATAAGAAATATTTCAAGTCCAGGATGGCTAATTGATGATTGTGAACTTATCAATGGCTTCCTGTCTGTCTGAGGCTCACCTTGGCCCTGGTGAAGAAAGCCTCCTGCGCAGCTTTCTTGTTGGCATCTTTGCCCACCCAGGCTGCAAGAGCAGAGGCCTGGAGTGCTCGGCCGTAAGAGAAGGTCAGCTTCCAGGGGCGGTGGAGGGGAACTTGGTTGATTGCGTTCAGGTTGAGAGAGGCCTCCTCCTCACTCTGGCCTCCAGAAAGGAAGCAGATGCCTGAAAAGGTTGCACAAAAGAAGCACAATTTACAGTTACATTTTTAAAGTGAGGTTTATTTAAATGTTACAAACAGTTAATATTTTTCCAGGAGAAGGCAACTCTCCATCAGGAGCCTGTTGTTTTACTTCCATCAGTTATTTCTATGAGAAAACCCTTGGTGGTGCACCTATTTCTATCTACCTACAAGGTGAAAATAATAATTTTCTTCTCTATAAATAAAAATGTAATCTAAACCTAACAACTAGTTTCAACTAATCTGGATTTAGACCAAATCAGAGAGAAAGAGACATCTCTTGCTCCTAACTGTTTACTAGAACCTCACTTCATAAATCCTAAAATATTCCTTTAACCTGATTCCTTGTGGTTGCAGGAATCGGCAGCACAAGGCTTACCTGGCACAGCAGCGGGTACAGTGCGCCTCAGGGTGGTTACTGTTGCCAACGCGACATCCTGAGGGGTGTATTTCTTAGTGCAGGAGTGTCCAGCGGTGACCATGTTGGGTTTCAGCAGAGTTCCTTCCAAATACACATGGTGGTCATTGAGAGCCTTGTACACAGCAGCCAGGACCTGCAGATAAATGCATACACATAAACAAGAATGGGCATTGATAGCATTTAATTATTATAAAGTTGGTGTGCTTTGTATTATACTAACCTTCTCTGAGACATACTGGCAGCGTTGCAGGTCATGGTCACCATCAGGCAGGATCTCTGGCTCCACGATGGGCACCAGGCCATTCTGGAGAAGACAGGGTCAAAACTAATGACATCTAGTTTCTTCATCTGCTGTCCGTTACTGCGGCTAAAACTGTGACACAGACCTGTTGGCATATGCTGGCATATCTGGCAAGAACATTGGCATTCTCTGCAATGGCGAGAGCTGACGGGCAGCCATCTGAGATCTTCAGCACACACCTCCACTTGGCGAAGTCGCAGCCGTCCTTCTTGTACTGGGCGCACCGTTCTGAGAGGCCATCAAGACCTAAAAAGACACAAAACATCTCACTCTGAATCGTTTTTTAGAAATACGCAAAGAATATTTTACATATGTGTTAATGGCAGTCACCTTGGGTGGTGGTCTCTCCATCTGTTCCATTCAGACCAGCTGTGCCTTTGTCTACCTATACCAATCAATCACCAAAGAGTAAGTATGTCTAAAAACTGTCAACACTCTTATTAACAGTCTTAGAAGTTTGCATGAAGGTCTTTTCACCTTGATCCCGACAACAATCCCCTTCTCCTTGACAACCTGGGGGAAGAGCTTGCCGCTGTCTGACTTCTGGTAGAGCGTCTCGTGGAAGAAGATGACCCCACCGATGCTGTTGGCAATGGAGGGGTCGGTTGAGAAAAGGATCTCCCGGAAGCAGCGGCGGTTCTCCTCTGTGTTCTCCACATTGATTTTCTGCAGCCTCTTCGCCATGGTGCCTTGAGGAAAAGAGGGTATATTTTCAGTCGCACATGACCAACTCGCAGTCGCTCCCTGTGGCAGAACAACAACCGAGACCGAGACTAACCTGTTGATTCGTCCGCAGCCAGGATTCCCTTTCCTGGAGCGACGATCCTCTGAGCAATGTCAGAGAGCTCCTTCTTCTGCTCCGGAGAGAGGGCTGGGAACTGATGAGTCATCCTTGAAGAACCATATCGGATTATTAAAATCAACTGAAATTTTTACAACGAGAGAGGAAAATGCCCTGCATTTTCAAATATTATGGCAAATGCCTGCTATTTCACATCCTGTTTTTCTTGCCCCACCTCTCCAGTTAAATATTTGGTCTGCATGGTTGAACTTAGGCCTTCAAAACAGATACGTTATTCTGTTCAGACGTGCAACCTGAGGTCATAGTTCACTTTGCACCAGGTTGAGCAACGCTTTTTCTGCAGCGCAATGAAAGAAAAACAAGGCACCACAACTAGGATCTTGATGATAATTTACACGGAGTACAATAGCTTCCGCCAAATTACATTTGCGCAAATACGTTTGCACTTGATTTACTTTCATTTAACACCATGTCAGAAAAAAAAAACATCGATGCAAATTTAGATTTGAAAAGAAATAAAAACATTTCTGTTTATTAGCAGTTGAAACTAGTCAACAACATCCCACCTCTACCAGCCTGTAAACATGTGCAAAGTCGCATGCAGACCAAACCCACTTTTATGTAGCCTCGCTGCAGAAACTAGTCACGTTCTGAACAATCCTCACAAATTTCTCATTCGACCGAATAAAAACGAATCTCACTTGAGTGTTTTGTCAAACTGCGACGACAGCTGAAGTGACAGGCGGCCTCCTTTCTCCTCCCAGGGATGATCACGATGGTGATGAAGAAGGCAGAAAGTGGGTGAAGAGTTGTATTTATTCCTGTTGAGGGTGGGTGTGGGGGGGGGGTGCTCATGATGTGGCGGCGGGCGGGCCGGGGGAGGAGGGTGTCACAGTGGAGACCCAATTGGCCCCCGCTAAAAACCCATAAAGGCGGGATTCATGATGATGTCGATCTGCTTCTGTGGACTTTACAGTTCATCGCGGAGCCTGGGATTGAGTTTGGGGGGAAAACGTGAAGAAGAGCATTGTGTGAGTGTATAGTCAAAGTCTGCATGAGCGACGAAATCAAACAGAGGAGGGAGAGCTCCTCCTTCTCTCGCTTTGCAGAAATGTAACTGGAGAGCTCTGCTGCAATCTTGCAATTCAGGTTTTGGATCCTTCAGGGATTGTAAACATTCACAAGCAAAGATTTATGTCTTGTAGATGTATTTTAAGGATTCTCAAAAGGAAGTTTGTTCAAATAAAGACAAAGGACAATCAGGAGCCGCGTGTCAAATTCTGTTTTCATCACTTCACAGAAAACAAATCAGACATGCAGATCGTTACTATTGTCTTTTGCATGTTATATTTTGACTGGGTTGAAATTTCACTTCAAATATGCAATCCATAATCAGAGGTAACTTTTTCTGCACACACCAAAAGTATGCTTGTTGCCACATTCTGAGAAAAACAGCTTTTTAAAACTTGTATCTTCATGCCGTTTGCTGTACATTGCATGCATATATTTTTACACCACTATTATTTTTAATATAACTTTTTATCTAATTCTAAAAGATGGGGACATTTGCACCCAGAGACTGAGATTGATGAGACAGCTTTTGCACAACCTGGACTCTGCACCGGGTGCAATGTCCTCTTTCTAATTGCAGTTCAGAGTTCAGCCTTTGTGGGTGATTTTATTTTCACATACTTTGTAATTCTGAAAAGTCATTCAAAGAATCTTGTTTGTCCCAGTGGATGTCCATAAGATGGTAATTAAAACAGATTGCAGGGGACAATTGCTGGTTTGGATGTTTTGTTGTAAAACCTTTCTCTGGTATGTCATAATGGTGGGAAATCCTGAATATGCCTTTCAGAGCTGAAAAACAGCATATTTCTTGATATATATATAATGTTTAATAAGAACATTATTTGTATAATATGTACACATAACCAGAATAATGTTGTTTTCGTCAGGGAAAACAATTAAAACTGCAGAGCAACAACATATCTTTAAAAAATCTGTAAAAAAAAAAAAGAAAGAAAAGAAAAGAAAAGATCCCAAATTCTCAGGCAATTATTTGAGGAATCTATGCCACTGAGGCTCAAAATGCCTTTAATTCTGTCATGTGCTCTCATGGTCTGATCTTGCTGAAGAATTCTGGACTTTGGTAGACTTTGAAACAAGCAAAGGCTTTAGATAAACTAACTAGTGAGATAGAGATTGTTATCTAAGTGTGTTTCAAAAACAGAACTATTTCGTCATGTACTGTCTCATGGGCCTTCTGTCTGGGCCGTCTGAAACTAAGTTTTTCACACATGCTGACACAAAAGAAAATATAATGAGAAAAATATCTGCTTGGACAAGTCAGACATAAAATATTTATTTTCAGAAAATTGAAAACAATTTGCTGAATCCTAATGTTTTTAATTGGATGCTCATTAAAAATGATCATGTTGTGAAAGAAGCATCAGTGAGTTTGTTGTGCAAATGAGCAGACTGATTAGTTTTATTAGTTTTATTTTGACCCTTGCTCAAAAATACATAGTTTAATCTTTACTGAAGATGGATATAAAAGGTAAACTGGTCCAAGTATGGATCCCTGAAGAACTGACTGAAGCTCATAATAGTCCCTGCAATTTTCTATGGCATTTTGAGGAAATGCCATAGAATGCCATGCACTAATTGGTTTTATTTTGTTACCCAGTAACTGTCTATTGCAGACTTCTGCCCAGGTCCCTCTTGAAAATGAGATCCAGATCGCAATGGGGCTTACCTGGTTAAATAAAGGAAATAAAAAATGAAATAAAATAAAATAAATACTGTGCATACATAAATGACCAGAGCAAAAAGTGTCCTCTGGAAACCAAAATTTTAACATAAGAACTTTTGCAATATCCCATGGTACCTAAAAAACAGAAATTATGTCGTGAACCGTCTGGCAGTACTGTAATGTTTTGAACCAATTGTTAATGAAAAAGGTTGTTATAATAATAATAAGTTCTAATTACAGTCACAGAAAGACTGTGATATCACCAAATCACAGATATAGTGCTATATTTGATGACATCACTGTATCACCAAAGAAATATATAAAAAAGAAAACAGGCCCAAGTAAGGATCCTTGAGGCACCGGGTGGGTGGCTCAATCAGTAATTGTAAAGAACTTGACAGATTAACAAAATGTTAACGTTTTTTGTCCTTTAGAATACATCCTTATCGTTAAAACCCATTTTAAGGAGCTGTGTTACAGGGCAGGAGGCGCAGTGTCAGAAAATATTGAGATTGAACTCGTTTAGAGCGCCTTCCTGTACTTAAGGTGGCGATAGAGAGCTGATGACGGGTGACGGTGGCCCCGCCCTCCCTCTCGTACGTTAACACTTCCGTTTCCGTGAGGGAAGGAGTCGTAACATCAACATTTCCTAACAGATTCAGTCAGTAACTGTTAGCATTTAAATAGGTAAGGGTTTAGTGATAACATTTGATACAGAACGTGTTATCAGACGGTCCCAGGAAATCGTCTGTTCAGCTTTAAATCTCTTCAGTTTTTATTGCATCTGCCGTTAGCAACTAGCTAACATGCAGAGAGAGTTTCAGGCAGCTTCTCCAGAATCTGAATGTTAAAACAGCATCGTTTTTCTAAATATATATCATTATCACTGTGGAATATTTGGCTTAAAAATATAAATTAAAGCAGTATTGTTAAATTGCATCTCCGGTAATTTGTTTGTTTCTCTTCTTTTTTGTTGTTGCAGGAGCAAGAAGATGTCAGGGCAGAAACGTCCTGCTGACCCCAGCGGGCCCTCTTCCTCCGGTGCCCCCCCGGAGAAGCGAAGGGAGCGGGATGGAGAGGACGGAGGTCCCGGTGTGAGCGCCGGAGCCGGAGGGAGCACGGCGGTGGAGACGGTCATCAAACTGGGAGGAGTGTCCAACTCTGTGAGCCTCTCTTTTGTCTTCATCTGCAAATAGGATGCATCAGAAAAGTGTGAAGTTATCATTATTTTCCAATCCGAATGAAATGTTTTCCAGGAGGAACAAGACATCAAAGCGCTCCAAGCTAAGAACCGAAAGTTGGGAGAATCTCTCGATCAAAGACAGGTAAGCTCATTTACTTCAGTGAACATTTACAACTCTAGACACAGAGCTGTACTGTGTTTCATGTGTTGGCCCATTGCCATGCAGGTGATTGAGGACGAGCTGCGAGAGCGAATTGAGAGACTGGAGACTCGGCAGGCCACAGATGATGCCAGTTTGCTGATTCTCAATAGATATTGGAACCAGGTGAACATTCAGAGAAGGAACATTAAAGGGGAATGGCTTTAATGTTAATTTCTTTTACATCTAGTAACAACCTACCCTCTTTCAGTTTGATGAGAACATCCGACTCCTCATCAGGCGCTATGACCAAACAAGCAGCGAACCGGAGAAATCTCCAACAGGCGAGGGACGGAGCCTAAAACCGGAAACTCCAGAACCTGACGGAGATTCAAACCAGGAGCGGGCCAAAGACAGAGGTAGATATGGATCGGGCACAGGAACAGAAAAAGTCACAGCTTGAATATACTAAATAAATACTAAACCAACAATTTCTTTCCCTTTTTTCACCCAGGGCATCAAGGAGAGACGTCTAACTCCTTTTTGGCGACGCTGGCAAGCAGCACCAGTGAGGAGATGGAGGCTGAGCTCCAGGAGAGGGTGGAGTCGAGCCAGAAGCAGGCCAGTCGTTTGGTGGAGATCTACAAGAACTTGAAGAGCTCCTTGGACCAACTGAAAACAGAGCTTGACTCTGGGGGCGGTGAGGGGAAACATGCAGGAGTTTCTCCAAAAAATAAAAACAAGGCAATGATGGTAGTTCAAGAGAATGAAACTTAATCTGAAAAAAATTGTGGTTTTACAGACGGTGGTCTGAAGCAAGTCGCAGTCAAGCTGAACTCTCTCCTGAGCAGGGAGAATGAGCTGCTTCAGCAGCTGACCGAGAACCTGAAGCAGAAACACAGTCACATGACCAGCGAGGTACAGACTTCGTTCTTAGTGGTTGTTCTCAAATTGAGATGCATCAATCCTGCTTTTTCGAGTTGACCAATACAGTTGAGATTATTTCACAGAGATGACACTTTTGATGGAATTATAGGATCAGAACCATTTATATTCTTGTACATGGGCATCTATACGTATTATTATTTATCTGATTTTTATTCAACTTTAAAAGAAGTATTTAGTGTTTTAATTTTTTCTTGATGAGTGCAGATCAAGAAAAATCTATCAACTTCTTTGATAATATTTATAGTGAAAATTTATGTTCATTTTACAAATCTTGAAATTAGTTGCCTGTAAAAAAAATGTGGGGCATCTCACTAGAAAGACATAAGACGGTATGATGAATAATATTTGCTGTTTTATAAACTGCAACTCCTTAAAACCTTGGAGAGCAATCTTAAACAGTTGGATGCTTGTACTGCAGAGGTCAGTCCTGCAACTTTTACACAGTTATCTGATCCAATGCAGCCTCCAGTCAGGCTCCACAGAGTCCTGACGAGAGATTGATTATTTAATTTGGGTTTGTGAAAGCACAAACACATGGAAAAGTTGCAGGACACTGGTCCCTGATGACTGGAGCTTGAATCCTCTCTTGTACGGAGAGGCCTGTGGGATCTCCTCATCAGTCTTTGCTCTCCGTGTCCTTTGCAGTCTCGGTCTTTGGGTCGCGCGGCTAACAAGGCGGATCAGCGCGTCAGTGAGTTGCAGGCTCGGATTGAAGAGCTCCAGTGGGACATGGAAAAGATCCGCCGTCGAGAGAACAGGCTGAATGCCCACCTGAGCGAAATACTGGAGAGGGTGAGACTGAATTTGTCAGTAACTGGATTAAGATGCGTGTTGTAGTTTGTGTTAAAGTAAAACACTTGTACTGTCCAGGTTAACAGCAAAGGCTACAAAGTGTGTGGTGAGGCCAGCAGCGTGTGTGGAACAATCACTATTAACAAAAGAAAGGTTGGTTTCTTTTCCTCTTTCATTTTCTTCTTCATTTTTTCAGTTTCTCAGATTGGTTCACATTTAATTTCTTTAAATAGTTTGAGGAGATGAACAGTGAGTTGGAGGAAAACACAGAACTTGCAGAAAATCGCCTTGTTGAACTGCAGAAGCTCCAGCAGGACCTTCAAAACGTCCAGCAGGAGAACAACAGCATGAAGGTATTTCCCTTGTTGCAGCAACATTTCAATTCAGACTTCTGTGTTTTAACAGCAGACCTTTGGCTCCTCATTTAAAGCTGAACAAAACCCAGCAACTGCATCAACTCAAGCACTTTATGATGCTCAAGTCACCTCTGGGTGACATTTTTATCCAGTCTACATTGCCTTGAAAAAGTATTCGTACTTAAGTTTTTTCAATTTTTGCACGTTACAATCTCAAATTATAACCGCAAAAATATATTTTTCAACATTTGGCTGACAGGCTACCAAAAAGGACACAATTGTGACGTGAAAGGAAATTGTACAAAATTCTTAATTTATTTAAAATCAGTCTTGTGTTTTTATTCTGCTTTCCACAACATAGTTCGAAATTTTTTCTCATTCTTTGCAAAAGAGGTCCAGACTGGATGGAAAGCAGCTGCAAACATCAGTGTTTAGGTTTCACTGTAGAATCTCAACTAGATCCAGGTTTAGACTTTGACTAGACCAAGCTAACACATGAATATGCTTCGATTCAAACCCTATGAGTGTAGCTCTGGCTGCATGTTTAGGATTGGTAAACCTTTTCCTGAATCTCAAGTCTATTACAGCCTCTTGCAGTGTCACCTCCAGTGTTAGTCAGTATTTATTCTGATGCTGCCACCTTGTGTCAGAAAAGTCTCAAGCCTTGAGATATTGTTACAAAACATATCTGTGTTTTAAATTTCTCCATAACAATATTCCTGCACACTCTACTGTTCTCCTTGGTCTTTGTGCTGCTATTTTTCTCTAACAAACCCCTGAGGTCTTAAAAGAACAATCACTGAGACTAAAGTACTCACTTTGTCTTTGTACTTCATGTTATTTCATAGTAGATTCAGTTGCACTGAGTTTTATTGAGATGTTGGCGTAAAGCGTTTTGTTCCTTTAACGTCAGTGTTGCATTATTTTTGTTTAAATTTGTAGCCTGACAAGATATTCAAAGAACTTAAATTTTTCGGTGTCATTTCAACTTATTTTCTTTGGCCTTGTTGTTTATTAAAATTTTTTCTTTGCTTCCAGACGGAGCTGCTGAGTCGAGCTGAAGGTTTGGTCAGAGAGTCCTCAGAGTACCGCTGTCTGCAGTCTCAGTTCTCTGTGCTCTACAACGAGTCCCTGACCCTCAAGGCCCAGTTAGACGAAACCCGGGCTCGCCTCAACACTACCAGGACAGCGCGCCTTCGGCAGCTGGAGCACATGGAGGTGGGTCAAGTTGGCCTGTGTGTTCATGCATCTCTGTCTCAACTTCTGCTCACTTTCATCATGTCTTTGTGCAGAATGATGAGGTGGCCCTGCAGAGGAAGGTCCGCACTGAAGTGTTTCAGCTGGAAGACACGTTGGCTCAGGTCAAGAAGGAGTACGAGATGCTGCGCATTGAATTTGAACAGACTCTAGCAGCCAATGAGCAAGCAGGTAATCCACCTCAACAAATGGACCTCAAGTTTTAAATCCATTATTAAATCACTCTGCACCCGGAACAATATATTGCAATATATTGGTGTTCTGGTTATACATAATGCTCATTTGGAGTCAGCAAAGACAATTCACAGTTGGCTAAAGACTGATGATGGTGTGCTGGTGGTAGTTACAAAGACAAGCGAGCTTTTCTGGAGCTAAAGGACAAAGACTCACACAGATTGAGTATTTAAAGCTATTTTTCCCATTAATCTATAAATAAAGGTGAAAACAGTAAACTATAACAAGCTCTTAACAGCTGAAAAGTTGGAGTAAAGTGCTGAGTTAAATAGGATGATTTAAATCATCAATAAATAGGTGAGATGAGCAAGATGTTTTCAGCCCTAACTTCCCTGTTTTAAAAAAATCTGAACAGACGTACAGAGGCAGATCCTGTTGGGGGTTGCTACGAAGCAGCTGATGGCAAAATCTCGAGAAATAGTTTTTTGATTAGAAGTTTAAAAAAAATAAATAAATACTCGCTGCAGTAATTAACTTTTACAAAAATATGTTTTTTTTTTTTTTTACATATTTCTTTAAAAGTGTCACCATGACAGTGTAATATGAGACAGATGATCTGTAAGATCACATCCTCCATGTGATCCTACTGCCATCTGAAGAAACCCGCTGCTCCCGGTCAGAAACAGCCAATCAGAGCCAGGAGGAGTGTGTTGTTCTTTGAGCAAATTGTCTTTTATAATTCTGCACTCTCCAGTTAACGATTAACTGATTACTAAATTAGTTGACAATTATTTCAATAAGCGCTTCATCACTATTAACCTGATTACTCGTTTCAGCTCCACCGGTTCATCTCCTCATTTTAAATCGCAGCTTTTCTCTTAGGTCCCATCAACAGGGAGATGCGTCACCTTATAAGCACGCTGCAAACACACAACCAGCAGCTGAAAGGAGAGGTGGTGAAGTACAAGTTGAGACTCAGAGAGACGCAAGCTGAGCTCCACCAGGTAGGTCAGAACGGGACAGAGAGTTAGAAGCTGAGGGGAAACATACAAACTAAAGATGTCTTCTTGTTGTGTAGATCCGCGCCTCAAAGGGCAGCGCCATCCTCCAGTCGCAGTCAAGCACAGAGATGGATGTGAAAGATGAGATGACCTCTCCTTCGACCCCGGCTGTTTCTGGAGAACCTGTGGTCAAAACGGAGCCAGATAACGGCTCGTCCACACCCAGCAGCACTGGTAAAAAAAAACAACAACCTTAGTTTATTTTTACAGTCACAGTACTTTCATTTTACTGGATTGTCATTATCATTTGGCTCCACTTTGTCCTCCTGAAAGGAATTTCACTGAAAACAGAGCCCGGCATTGAACCGGATGCAAACATAAAGGAAGAGGAAAAAGATGAGAAAAAAGAGAAGGAGGAAAAGAAAGAAAAGGACATTATAAAGAAAGAGGAGAAAGACAGAGAGAGAGAAAAGGAGAAGGAGAGAGAGCGGCCGACCCGGAGCAGCAGCAGCAGCGGAGTGAAGGAGGAAAGGGAGAAGCCGGGTGTCAGCAGCCAGCCGGAGGAGACGGGCGGAGATCGGCTCGCTGTGATTGGAGGATCCAAGAGGAAAGAGATGGAGCAGCTGAAGATCGTCCGAACAGAACTAAAGTACGTTTGGAAAGTTGTATTCATCATCAGTCTTGTGTTGTATGTACAGTCTGCATGCAGAATTCTGACTGTAGCTGGATTTTTAGTGAAACTTAAAATTTCTTCCCAATATGCATCTGTAACTTTGTAGGAAAGCCCAGGAGTCCCAGAGAGAGATGAAGCTCCTACTGGACATGTATCGATCTGCACCGAAGGAGCAGAGAGACAAAGTCCAGCTCATGGCTGCAGAGAAAAAGACCAAGTCAGAGGTGATCATAATCCTTGATCTGTTTTAATTGTTGTAAAACATGTGTACCAGTTAGTCTGGATATTTTTCTTAGTTATGCAAAAAAAAGAAGCGTTTGTTGAATACATCTCCTCTTTATTGCAGGCAGAGGAGCTTCGACAGAGGCTGCGGGAGCTGGAGGAGAGGGAGAGAAGAGAAGGCAAGAAAATGGCGGATGAAGAAGCTCTGAGAAAAATACGTTCAGTAGAAGAACAGATAGATATCCTCAACAAGAAGCTGTCCATCGCCAAACAGGTCCGACCTCCTCCAGGCCGTTCGCGAGCTTTCTGCCCGGTTCTCTTTTTGTCTATCTCACATTTCTCTGCAAAACCCTTCAGGAGGAAGACGCGCTGCTGAGCGAGATGGACGTGACGGGCCAAGCCTTTGAGGACATGCAGGAACAAAATATCCGCCTCATGCAGCAGCTCCGAGAAAAAGATGACGCCAACTTCAAGCTGATGAGCGAGCGGATCAAGTCCAACCAGATCCACAAGCTTCTGAAGGAGGAAAAGGAAGAGCTGGCCGACCAACTCCTCACCTTGAAAACTCAGGTTCAGCATGAACCTTTTTATCTCATCTCAAATAAAAAGATGCTTTTATTTATATTTATTGAGCACTTTATAGTAACGCAGTCAAGGCCTTGTTGGTCCCTAATAGTCTACTATTGACAAATTTTTGTGAGATCAATTTACTGTCATCGTTTTCATTTGGTTTTAACTTAAATTATGTTTGAGGGTTATTAGATTCTTTCGGACTTATTTGTTATGGTTGTGATTGACAGGTGGATGCACAGCTGCAGGTGGTCAGGAAGCTGGAGGAGAAGGAGCGCCTCCTGCAGGGCACAATTAGTACCGCAGAAAGGGAGCTGACACTTCGAACACAAGCTTTGGACATGAACAAACGAAAGGTAATATGTTGATCAGAAACTGATCGAATAAATCCTGGTTTAAAAAAAAACAACACACGAGTTTTAAGTTGGAACGACGTGTGTCGGGGCTGCAGGCTCAGGAGTCTGCGCTGCTGTCAGAGGAGCTGCGAGCGCAGCTGGAGCAGGTTCAGCAGAAGCTGAAGCTGGTCAGAGAGGAGGTGGTCGAGAACAGCATCTCCAGAGAGAAAGAGTCCTTCAACGCCCGGCGAGCGCAGGTAGCAACACACACAAGGCTAAACCTGCACTCAAGTCTGTCATTGTCTTCATTACAAATTATGAATTTAATAACAATAACATGAAGTTTTTATTTTAATTTTGTCGCTACTTGAAATAAATGATGACAAGTAACTGTAGATTGTTTCAAAAATAAATTCCAGCATCAATTCGCTGTTGCTGATTATAATGAGAAGCTTTTGTTGGGGTAGGATAACATGGTTTAAATTAAATAGCCTCTATTTAATTTAACAATGTAAAAAAAAAAGAAGTATAAAAAAAAATCCCTATATTTGACTATAGATCTAAGTCTGTTTCAGGTTGAGCCTGAAAATGACAGATGATGAAAGGAGCTACTTCACTGCACCAGCTGAGTTAATTGGTGCAATCAGTTTCTGAAATGTAAACACAGCTGTTACTGATGCGCTCAGCTCAGCGCAGCGCTCCCTGATATATCGCCCATCTGTAGAGTTTGCAAACATCAACACAGGTTATCAGCACTGCTGGATAACTACTATTAATCTTTCAATTTAAAAGAAGACATTGTGTGAACTGTTTTCAAGGGAGACACATATACAGTATTTTATGTTTCAGATGTAAAATCCTTTTCAGTTTTGGGAAGACTGTTCTGCAGATTCTTTGCTGTCTAAATTTTCTCAGTTTTGCGCAAAACCGAAATACTAACACGTCGAGAAGCGAGGGATTTTATAATAGCTATTCATAAAATGAGACGCTTGGGCGCCACGTGGCCCAGATCAGGAGCAGTCATCTGTGTTTTGGTGTTGGACAAACAATTTTAACCAGGATCTTTTTGCTGCATGTCTTCCACCTTTCTTGGCAAGTTTTTTTTTTTTTTTTTTTTTTTTTTTATTAGTCACGTAATCCTTTTTTTTTTGTGTGCAATATGATTTTTTTTATTTTTTTTATGACATCTGAAATTATTTTAAAATAGTTTTTTTTTTATTCAAATGGTTTAATCCTAAATGTCCCAATTCCTAAGCATGTCTATTTCATTTAATTATTTATTCAATTTTAATTTTATTTATTTATTATCATTTATCATCTCATCCTGTTATTTTATCTTCTAATCAGTGATTATTGTATTTGTACTGCTAGGAGTGTAAGCTCTTCTTTTATACCAGAAGATGCAGGTCATTCTGCGCCTGGCTTTTCAGTAGATTTTTTTTTCCCCCCTCACAGTCGATTGTTTTTCAGGAGGATATCTCCAAGCTAAGGAGAAAGATTGAAAAAGCCAAGAAACCAGCTGAGAAGATCAGCAATGGAGATGAAATCCTGAACGAAGAAATTAATGAGTACAAGGTATGTAAATGGGGCATAAAAAATGGAAAGCTTATATTTATTACAATCTTGCGCTTGAATAAAACATGTGACATAAATACAGATGAATAGCCTTCAAGTCAAATTTCTTTTTCTTCATAACACCAGCCACATTTTGAAATACTTTAATATTTTGATGGTCAGATTTTCCTAACATTTCCCTGTAAATGAGTCAGTAGTTTTGTGTAATTATGACAAGTCTGAATGATTTGTCAAAGCCTTGTTTACAAGATTTATTAGTCAGCTAAAACAACAAAGCCCTAGCTGGTTGCCTTCATTTTTAAACCACTCAGCCAAGAACCTTAATGGCCTCCATGTTCACTATTGAAGACATTTCCTCCTCTTCTTCCCCTTCCTCCTCCAGGCTCGTCTAACGTGCCCGTGCTGCAACTCCCGGGTGAAGGACGCCGTCCTGACAAAATGCTTCCACGTCTTCTGCTTCGAGTGCGTCAAGACGCGCTACGACACTCGGCAGAGGAAGTGCCCCAAGTGCAACGCCGCCTTCGGGGCGAATGACTTCCATCGCATTTACATCGGCTGAATCCACCAACTCTGCCCTCCTCCAGTCGGGATGAGTAGGAGCCATTGCCTGAAGCAAGAGTCAGCTCTGCAATCATGTGGTCCAGCCTTTCAACGGGTATTAAGTGCAGCCACAGGATGAATTCAGTGATGCTCCAAGTGGGAGACTTTATGAAAAGGTTTTATTCCCCCACAATGACTGAAACATTCCCATCCAATATCCACTACTACGCTGATGTTCTCTGGTGCAGAAGGAATGGTTTTATACTGAGTGTCGCGTGTTTGTTTGCTTGCTTCTAAAAACAGCATGTGAAAGCAGTGGATGAAAAACTGCAGTGAAAAAAAATCATTTCTCTTAGTGTTGTTTATATGAAGTGTCTCTTTTTCTTGTACATTTCTTCTTTTTTGTATTAGAAATGATCATCTTCTTGCCTCTGAATTCTTTAACATTTCCCTGTTGCTGTGATGTATTTTGATGTTCAGCTACTTATTAAACTGATCAAATGTGTGCTTGTGATTCCAGCTCCTAACCTTCCACGGCGTAGCTTACACTCTACAGTGGGCAGATTATCCAAAGCAGACTGTAGGTGTTGATGTGTGCTTGCATAGAAGCCATTTTATCAAGGGCGATGGCTATCGTGAAATTGTTTTTGTATCTTTTACGATAGTATTCCTGCATGTGTGAGAAGTCCTCGCTCACATCTCCCATGGCAGCTGTCTGGGGCTGCCTAAATGTGCTGCTAATCTCCCTCTTGAGCTCCTCCAGACTAGCAGCAGCAGCAGTTAGCAAACACCTGGTGGAACTGCACATCTGGTGTCATCATGTGAACTACTTCTCAGTGCAAAGCTAAGAAGAACGGCTGTAAACGGCATAATGAGAAGTCTTGTGAGGATACTCTGAAGGCTGACAAGGGTAGGAGCTTCTTAAAGAGACAGAGGCCCAATTTCAAGGTGCCAATTTTCTTCTAAGTTATGTTAAAAACAGACGGAAGGTGAAGTAGTTACTTGTTTGTCCTGGAAAATGGGCGCTGTAAGCGTTAGTTCAGACACTGTCCTCTACTGGCCAATCAGTGTTGGGTCGCAAAATGATCAACCCTGTAATGAGTTAGTTGTTGGATTGACTCTTATTTGACAAGTTAAAACGTTTATTATACGTTATGACTACTTTGTAGCAAAAAAAAAAAAACATCCTTGTTGGTGAATGAATAGATCACTCTCACTGTCTATAATCTATCGTGGCTTTTTGCAGCACGTGGCAACAGGACTTCAAAGGAAGATCGTGGAGCTCACACTTCCTGATCACACAAGAAAGAGCTGGAGCCCAGATCGACGAGCAGTCCTCACGTTTGACTTTGTGTGCGTTAAACCACAAGTCCCAGTGTGCAAATCTCTATTTATCCCTGCGCTGCAGCGCTCTCCTCCCCCTCTCCTGCCTCCTCCTCCCTGAAGATCCAGGCGTGTTTTCTCGTTGGAAACGGTGGTTAGAATCGCTTGAAGGAAGGGAGTGGAGCTCGGGAAGGTGTTTCTCTTTTATCCGTGAGCGATCGAGCGACATAATCCATCGCAGTTGACCCGTTTGACGCAGGAAACGGGGACACAAGGAGCCGCGAAGCCTCGCCGGAGCCCAAATAAGAAGCTTTAGGTTCACACGGGTTCGCCGCGTCGCTCCCGTTTTTCTCATAAATCTCCCAGCGAGAGGAAGCCCTTTCACGTATTTCCGCTGCATTTTTTTTTCATTCAATTTTTTCTCCTGTGTGAACCGCTGCGTCCTGACTGCAGATCGTGCGCTTGGACCCCCTGCTGGAAAAGCCTTTCAACACCAAATATAGCCGCTGTTAATGCAGGGTCTCTGTGGATCAGGTTCTGGATAATTTGATTTAATTTGAGGGGATTTCGTCTAATTTCGCCGATCACTTGATGATCGGGACCGGGTTTTCTCACGTTCTCCCGCTTTGAGACGCACGTCTGAAGCCCGCTCCGACTGCTCCTCACAGAAGCCATTTTTGATTAAACGTTTTTGATTTCCGAGCCTGCCTGAAGCTCCCCGAGCTGCTCCAGGCTGCAGCGCAAAAACCTGTGCGCGCACATCTTGGCACGCCGCGTCCACACCCATCCCCATTGTTCTCCGACAGGGCCATGGCTCGGGTTTGGTTGTCCGTCGCTGCGCTGGCTCTCGGCGCGTCGCTGTGCTGGGCCGGGGGCCAGCAGGCCAAGGCGGAGAGCCCGTCGGTGGTCACCCTGCGCACCATCATCACGGGGACCTGCCAGGAGATCCAGCGGTACGCGGAGTCGCTGGTGGGAGCAGGAGTGATCCGCTCAGCTGCTGAGGTACAGGAGGAGCCGCAGCACACCATTATACACTCTCTCTCTCTATCTTTTTGTCTCTTCGCAAATGCTTGCTTTTTCTTTCATTCTTAATAACTCAGCTGTAATATTCTTGATAAAAAACAAAAAACAAAACTGATTTACTAATTTTCAGCTGTCACTTCTTCTCTTCATCCTTCACGCTCATCCCTCTCTCCATGCTCCCTCAACTTCCTAATCCTTCTCCTGATCCCCTCAACCTCCATGTGACCCATTCACCCATGCACACACATAAATTCCCACACCATGACCCTTCACCCACCATGCTGTGGCTCCCTTCTCTTCAGAGTGCTGTGTTGTATCTTGAATCAGTGATGGGTCAGGAGAACGTCCAAACCTTGGCTATGGTAAGAAAACTCCTAAACACTCTGGTTCCAACTTTGTAAGTGGTGCCACCAAGGGAGGAAGGGGGAGGTCAAGTGGCAAAGGTCAATCCTGTGAACTTGCTGATATCCAGTTGTCTATTTAAGAGAGGGAAGTGTAAGCTTTGCTAACTTGCAATATATATATTTTTTCATGGATCCATTTTTAAAAATCTATTACTTACTTCTGACTACTCTTTCATATGAAATATGATCTCATAGTTAGGGCTGAAATAGAAAGATTTAGAGTATTTAGCCACACATATGTTTGTGGGCATCGAGATTTTTGTTTTTCTTTAAATTTCAAGTTCTGCCGCAGCAGCCTGTTTTAATAAAACGACTAAAGCTCTGTCAGGGAGTTTCAGTCCATGGCAACCTTTCACATGACTCTGGGGTTGCCACTGAAACTTTGGAGCTTAGCCCAAGCAACACCTGTAGTGGAAGCAAAATGGCCTCTGTGAAGTCATCGCCACCTCATTTGCGATATTTGCATGTGAGCCTGCAGCCTCTCTCCCTGCTGTGAGCTTGTGAAGATACAATTTTTTTGTTTTTATGTGTTGCGAGATAATAAGTTGCTCACTCTGACTCAGTTGGCAGATCTCAGAATGTAAAAATCCAGGGTGTACGCGCACCCAATCCCTGGCAGGAAAACAGCCTCGTTATGCAACCAAGAACAACAACAACAACAAAAAAGCAAAACAACATCTCTCCAACTGAACCTGGATAAGCGAAGGTTTTTGAGTAATAATAGCAAACACAACAGCTCTGCATGCAGCTCTGACTCAGCGCAAGTAAACATAATGTAGCAGAGCCACTTCAAGGTCTGACAGATAAAGTTACTGTATTCAATTCAAGCCTTTCTGCTCTGCCTCACATCAGCTTTTGATATATTATTAGTATCATACGTTGTGTCCTTTTGTTGATATAAAGCCTTCCTCTGGAGTTTGCACAAGCATTCCTCCAACATTATGGCTACAGTGCCATCCATCCTCCCATGCAACCCACTGTAAAGCCACACTGTGACATTAAGTGTCAGATGTTAGGACTTGTGCTAACACTGCAGACGGTCCATGTGTTACTGTGCAGTGCAACAGGTGCAGATAAGAGCCCCCCTCCCCCATCCCACCCTCAGTCCATCTGACCAGGATACCCTTGAGCTTACAGGGTCACACTGTGCTGCATCTGATTCTGGTGTGAGGAGACACTGTATATGAATAGAGAGGGATTCCTCCCAGCTGTCTCTCCTATCATGAGGAGCAGCACCTCAAGGCCTCTTGCTTTATGGGCTTGTGCCAACTGCTGCTGTAAATCTCTGTCTCGGCGTGATTAACGTCTCTGTGGCTGGCTGTATCGCCTCTTTGTTTTGCCCCTACTTGATCAGAATGCTGTCCATCCTCTTTGCTGCAAGAACAACGTGAAGCATGCCTCTCACTCTTCCCCTTCTCTCTCCTTCCCGTCTCCGCCATAGTTTCTGTCGACCGCAATCCGATTCTTGGCTGAGGGAGCGGCCAGCGGCCTGAACGTCATCGCCGTTTACGTCACCGAGATCCTCAGAGTCACAGGATTTGATGGTGGGTACCAGGATTGTTTGCAGCTGAGACACTGAGTCTGTGTTTACACTTTGCTGCTTTCTCAGCTTCGGTGTGTCGCTGATTACATTTTGCATGCTGCAGTGTGATAAGTGTTTGCGCCAATCAGAGTAGATCTTAAGAGAAAGTCTGCAGCTGGACCTGTGGGCAGTCCGGCTGCCACACCTTTTTAGGTGTGAGTGTCGGTCCTGCTTTTTCCAGAACAAATAAATATCAAACCCTAAAACGGATTGCTTGTCTTCACAGTTGCAACGTTGCCACGCTTCACCCCAGAGGGCGTGACCACCGTTGCCCAGTGGGGTCTGGTGGGCCTCATCGCCTACTGGATTCTGACCATCCTTCTCCGTTTGCTGATTGGCGTCTTCAAGCAGCTGTTCTGGGTCGTGAAAACGGTTTTGGCTCTCTGGCTTTTCGGCCTGATCGTCACTGACAAGCACGCCTCCGCAGAGACGACAGCGATTCGAGTGGGAGTCCTGGTGCTGGTGGTCGTCCTGCTGACTCTGTTCACTTCAAGCTCCGAGAAGACTTCCGGTTTGGAGAGCCGGCTTAACAAACTGGAGGGGCGGCTGAGGGCAGTGGAGAGGAGGAAAGAGGAGTAGAGTGGGGCGAAGGTGGCGTTCATGCTGGTGGGGAGAAGTGGCAACATTTAACGATTTCTACATTTGTGACAACTTTGAAAAATAAAGTTATCTCTGAGATTTTTAATCAGAAATGTCCCTTTTTCCACTTTCAGATAAGAAATTGAATTTAAAACATATTGTAAATGTGGAGATCATTGAACCTATTCATGTCTCAAAGTAACAGGTAACTTAAAGATAAAGCCCAACCGCATTCTTACAAAGCTAAACTACAAGTGAACTGCAGCAATGATAGTTTCACAGATTAAAGTACTTTGCATGTTATTGAGTACAGAAAGTTGACAAATTTGCACTGTACACTAAGTCATAAACCATGATTCAAAGGGCTATATGAGTTGAAAAGAAAAATATAACTTATAAACATAATTGTGCATTTTAGAGATATGGTAAAATGCAAACCACAAAAAATAAAGACAATAGAATGAAATGAAAGGGTAATCCTGGACTTTTAGCAGAAACCTGCAGTAAATAGAAATGTATTCAGTCAAAACTTAAAGATCCTTCAGCTTTTCAGGAAGTCCATTCCAAGACCAGCGCCAGCAGATTAAAGGAGTAATGTGTCTGGTAATGTTTTCGAGGAAGTGGTGTGCAGATTTATTAACATGCATTATATGTTACATTTTTAAACTTTTGTTTAACTAAAATGTGATGCACGCAAAGCAGTCAGTTGAGATGCGATGAGTGTACCGCTTTCTTTCTCTCCGTCTGAGTCAGATGCAAAGGTTACAATTTTACTGGCCTCAGTTTTGTCCAAAGCAACCAATCAACAGCATACCTTTCCCTGCTACATCTTCCAGAATAAAATGTATCTTTCATATTAAATTAGAAAACTAAAATGAAATGTAAGCAATCTTATAGATGTAGATACATTTGCTTTCACAGTTTTGCGAGAAATAGACACAATGGATCAAATAAAAACTTCTCAGGGTTTCATTTAGCCTGAAGAAACAACACTTACTAGTTTCAGAAGATTTTTTAATTTTTTTTTACACAATAAACTGACAAATTTAAATATCTGCGAATGCAACTCAAACGTCTTAAAATAACTTGATTGTTGGGTTAAATACTGCACTCCGGTCAGGAAACGTTGCAAAGACCTTTTAATCTTTTTTAATGCACTCATGACACAGCTTTAACACAGAGTGCAGCAAATAGGTACTGCTGTGTTCAGACTCCACAGTTTGTTGAAAATATGTGCAGAGATAAAGAACTATAAAGCGAAAGAAAAACTCAAACTTTGTGCAGCGTCCGCTAGAAGTCGACAACTTCCTCGAGGTTTTCCCTTTCAGAGGCTTATTGCTTACCTTTTTCATCAAATCTAAAAGTTTTGACATGCGTCGGATTTTTCCCCAGTTGGAACGTCACGTTTAACTTCCTTGTAGATGTGTTGAAATAAAGCTGAAGAATGTGGATCTCAGCTGTGTGAAATGAGGAAGTGCCACAGCTATGAAAAGAGTCCCACAGCATGCTTATCTGTTGCTACAGCATTCTTAGGTTTAAAAACCTCACCTTGAATAATTTAAATATTTTTCTTGTATGGATGGATGTGTTAAATTATCTTTTATCCCATCTCATCAAACGGTTAGGTTTTATTATTGGGAGTCAAAATTTAATATATATATTTATGTCCAAGTTGATTGTTCGTGACCAAAACAAGTAGAAAATATGTGAGATTTCCATCAAAGCTTTCAAGCAAGAAAAAAATGGGACAATTTAAGATCATTTTAAAAGTGCCAAAAGTATCCAAACCAACGAGATCTCAGCAAGATGAGAAAAAATGTCTGATAATCAAATCATTAATATACTAAAAGATTCTAAAGACAAATAGTTACCATTTTGTATTTAGACAAGAAAGTGTTGAACATTGATTATAGAGGGAATGAATTCACATGCAGACTTTGAAGAAACTAATCAGGCACAGACGTCACTAGGCAAAGTTCATGTTGAGGGAAACTGCATGAAATCCTCCAGAATTCTACCGAAAACTTGCATGGATTCTTATCAGCTAATTATGTTTTGATTTTTACATGACAAAACTAAACGATTGTTTTAACTGTTGAGGCTGGCGCTGAAGGGATATAACATAAATAAACATGAGTATGTGCTACATATTGGGAGATTTGGATTTCAGACTTTTGCATAAGAAACTGGAACAAATATGTTCATAGACGTCATTTTTTATGATGACACAGTTGGAGCTTGAAATGAAAGGGACCCATAAGGGCTGGTGGAAAGGTTTATGTTTTGTTTGTTCTTCATGTCGGTGTGATAACTCACATCTTTTGACATGTCCTGCAATATAGTGCCAAGTAGCATGTTTGAATGGCATTTAATTCAGTAAAGTGAAATGTACATAGTGTGTTGAGATGCAATAATGTCTTGCAGCTTAGAAAAATCAGTAGTATGTCTGAGAGCTTCTGCTGCCAGTTTACAACAGAACCCCTGTAAACTAGGTGGTTCACAAAAAGCTAAGTGTCTTCCCTTCGTTTAAGGCTTAAAACGTTTGGCCTCAACTGTGACCTAGTTTGCGTGCATGCCTGTGTCAGTTGTGGTACTGGTGGGATGACCAGAGAGGGTGGGGTGTTGCTCAGAACTGGGTTGGTGCTTGGGTGGAGGAGGCTCATCTGCAGAGGCACAGTTTGCTACTTTTGCATTAGAGGCCATCATTGGTACAGTTTAAAATGTTGGAGGCAGTCTGGTGGTTTCCCTGGAGCAGAGCAACATGTAGGAGCGCCTGAAGTTACTGCAAAGAACACTGTGCTGCTTTCTGACTAGTTTTAATTAGCATCAACTCATTTTACTAGACGGTACTTATTTGAACATAATTTCAGTCAAGTGCACATTGTTTTGTTATAAAGTTTTTATATTGTAATTCGTATTAATGATAGGATGTTCATGAATAAAGTACACAAAGTACAAGAGGTGGAAAATTGATATATGAAGTTTACTTTCTTTCTATTAACTATACAACAAGACACCTTAATGCAAAAATAGTACTTTATCTTTTTGATACAGTATTTCTCTTTGGTCCTATTTAATGTTAAGCCAGATTTAAATAGAAAATAGGTGAAATCTGGTCACTCCTACATGCATATTTAGGTGTTGTTGAAATCTCCAGCTCTGACTAAGGAGAGGTGGTGAGAGTAGCAAAAGATTGTACTCAAGTAGACATAGTTAAAACTTCATATTTTCACTTAACCAAAAGTAAAACACAGTCATTCAATGAATTACTCAAGAAGGAGCACAATGTGTTTTAGTATCTGCTAAAAGAACTGAGTAGCAGTTCATAAGATCTTATTTATATTTTGTATTAAAATAATTAAAAATGTTCCACAAAATAAAGCTTTTAGAGACATGAGATCAAATATGTAATTTGGAATTTGTCTGCATTTCACATGTAATTCTAGGGTTTAACAAAGTAAAGCTCTAATTTTTAAAGGAATCGCAATAATCATCTCAATATTAAATACTGCAACCGCAGCAGACTGCTTTAACATTTTTAATCACATATTACTTTTCAAATCTTCCACATTCATATTGTGTAAATACTGCCATTCGTTCTGATCCCCACAACTTGTTGTTTTTCGGTGACTAAGATGAGGGAGGGGCGATGATGGAAAAGAAAGGTTTGAAAAAGTTTGAGGTAACATTCAGTAAAAATTTAGCAATTAAAATAAAGAGTTTGCATACAATATTTTCATTGTTTGTCACATTAAAGTCAGTCATTTTAGTCAAAACCTGTCACTTTGTAAATTTATTTTTCAAACTTTCTTGGGGGAAAATGACTTTTTGAATAAACATTTTTGTTCGATTGTCAAAAAACACAATATTCTCTCTAGTTTTTATACTTGAGACATATCAGTGTGCATGAGGAAACAAATGGCCAAGTGTTTTAAGAAAATACGCAAGAACTACTTTGACAATCCTGATTTAAATTTATGTTGAGTGCTGCATCAAAATGCTTACTACAATAAAGACAGGGAATCCAGCTACTCCATACTCCATGCTTGTAAAATAAGTAAATAAACTGAGAGGCCATCTCTGTGTTGCATTTAAGTGCTTGTATGGAACAATGCCAAAGTAACTTGCCCAATGACGAAAAAATACGTAAATAGTCAAATTAAAGTGATGCTTTCAGGTTGGATCAAAGACTCGCTGGAAAATAGCAAATATTGCATTTAATAATGTTTATTTAAATAGTAATAACAATGTAATCACAGCTGTGTTACACTCACATCTTAGCAGCAGAGTTCATCCTTCTGTAGATTTACCTTTTTTTTTTATTTGGTTTAATTAAGTTAGATAAATATGTGTTGGATCAAATTGAAACGTTTACAAATCTACATAGACATACAATCTACAAATTGAACAGAAAGTTTTGGATTCTTTCTTATAAAAATTATTAAATGTGGTGCTTTTATTTGGCTAAACGTTTAAGGACAATAACAGGGAGGGACTATTCCAATAGGCAATAAAGTGTCTCTAATATCGCAATAAATCAATCATTGATGTGTTTGTATTTCAGTCAGAACTTAGGAAACTTTCTTTCCTAAATTCCAATACTTTTTTTTAAGGCAGCAATTGAATCACTTAAGTTTTTAAGTTGAACCACTCAATAATTTCATAATCATTTTGTAAGTAGATACATTTCTATATTCACACAAACTCTAAAATCTTTAATGGTGATTTTCACTTTGTTGAAAGTGAAAATGAAGTCATTTAACGTAGCAACAAGTTTCAAAGAACAATAATGTACAGACATGAATTGGGTTGGTGTTGTACAAGAAAACAGAGTATGGTAAGAAAAATAAACAGCGCCAATTAATCCTAACATCAAAAAGTCTCAGAGAAAGTGGTGTCTGCAGCAAAAAAAAAAAAAACAAAAAGACCCAAAAACAAATAGAAAATCTGTAACAAGAGTAAAAATCAGCATCTCCCCTCCTTTAGGAGCATTTGTGATATAATGTTTTCTTTTAAATAGTCTTTGAGATGCATTTATGTAACTGTTAATATGGCAGTTTAAAGATAATGTTTTTGTTTTTTTTTACCTGAGAAAATACAATTTAAAAGTAAAAATTCAATGCAATTTCATTACATTTATCAGTGCACATATATATATATATATATATATAAATATCTAAACTATTTCATAGCTCATGCATCAATTATATTAGCGATTTACAACCTTTTTTTTCTGAAAGTCCTGTTCTTGTCTTTAAAGATCATACCCAATGCTAGCAATTTTTTTCTAATCTAAGGTAAAAAGCTCCATGTTTGACATTTTCTCTGATTGTGTTTTTCCAGCACACAAACTGATGCTGCATCTACTGGCTACCCTAATTGTAGTGATTCATTGTGTTCGCAGTGAATCAGATTTGCACTTGAAACACTTTACAGATGATATAAAGTTGATTACATTGTTTTTTTTTTAATTCTCTGGACTTGCCTTGTGAGATTTCTACTAAAAATAACAATATGTAAACAGAGTCTGGTGTCAGTGCACGCTTCAGGGGCGGACTGTCCATCGGGTGCACCAAAACATTTTCTGGTTGCCTTTTTTTCCCTTTGACATGAAATTAATTCTCAATAGGGAACAAAAATAACGCCACCCCGGTTGTGCTTGTGTATGCAATCCACTTCAAAAACTCTAAATTGACTATTTATAGAGTCCCATCTCCTTTAACCCTAAAATAAATGTCACAAGTAAGACGGTCGCACCAGCAGACCCGTGTTATTCTGCAAAATATGATATGCCATGTAAAATAACATGTAAACATCTGTGAGTGACATCAAAATGTGAGATTGCGCGACATGCATTTTCTGACAAGAGAGAGAAATGGATGATGCCGATATTTATCTTCTCCATCCTGCTTCAGTGGATTATGTGATCTCATACATTCATCACGTAACAACATACAAAAAGAAAGCACAAATCATTTTACTAAAATCTGACTACACTTTGATTGGAACACCTTCACCCTGTTAACTTTTACCTTTCAAATGCAAAAACTAAATGCACAACAAAATAAATTTCTAGTGGGTTCTTGATGCAGTCTTGGTGGCGCCATCTGTTGCAGCTGTAGCATGCAATTTTAAAATTGTATAGGGTAGATGGTAAAACTACTAAACTTGGAGAAATATTCTCATTGTTTTTTAGCTGCTATCTTTCTCTGCTTAATTTTATTTAACTACTTGAAACAATGTAGCTCCTTAACCCATCTTAAACATCTTAAACGATTGCACCAAATTCCCGGGGTGGATTATTGTCCCAGTCCGCCTTTGCATATACATGAATATATGTGATTTATGTCTTTTCATTCTAGGCAGCGTGGTCCCAGGATACTTAGAAGGCCTCTGGAGAACTTAAGCAGAAAAGTCTAGTAAAGGCTGAAACAGCTCCGTCAACACGGTGTTCAGAAAAGTGTTCACGAAAAGTTCAGCTTGTCCGACGTGTAGACATTACAGGTTGGAGCGTCTGAACTGAGAGGGGGAGCTGAGGGAAAAGCCAGTCCTTTCAGCTGGAATCTGGGCTCAGCGTCAGGGGAGATCACGTCGGAGCTGAACGTAGGAGCTCCTGCAGGTCCCTGAGACGCTGGAGGTCCAAACTGAAAACAGCAGTATTATCGAAAAGATAAAGCAGGAAAACAATTTAGTGTGAAATACCAAAAACTAACCTTAGATTTGCAACTGTGTATATGTACCTCAGAAAGGGGAGAATATAGACTAGGTTCAGGCTGTGGTGGGTTTACACTGGCAGGTTGTGGAGGATAGACACTGGCAGGTTGTGGAGGATAGACACTGGCAGGTTGTGGAGGATAGACACTGGCAGGTTGTGGAGGATAGACACTGGCAGGTTGTGGAGGATAGACACTGGCAGGTTGTGGAGGATAGACACTGGCAGGTTGTGGAGGATAGACACTGGCAGGTTGTGGAGGATAGATACTGGCAGGTTGTGGAGGGTACACAGCGGTGTTAGGCTGTGAAGGCTGCAGAACAAAAAATAAATAAATAACGAGTCACTACTGCAAAGATAAGAAAGATATGCAAAGATAAAAATAATAGAATAAATATCTATAAACAACAACAGGGATTTTTGTCCATTTTCAATTAATTAAATTAATTAGAGCAATGGTAATGATGTACATCTACTGGAAATGGCACCAGTTTTTTGGATGTTATTCTATTTTAATTCATTAATTAGGGGATTTAAACTTGGAATATTATCAGAAGCTCTTCGGTATCAAACCTACCGGTTGTTCAATGGAAACAGCTACAGTTCCTGTGTAGGCTGGAGGGTGTGCTGGATGAGGAGTGTAACTTGAAGGTGTTTGAATTGGGTAACTTGGTCCTGTTGGCTGACTTGTACCCTGCAATTGAAAGGAGAATATTAAAATAAAACTAAGCATTTTATGGAAATTTATAAATTTTTAGAACTATTTGTGTTACAAAGTGTATGCATTTAAAATAAAGCTGTTCAAGCAAAAAAAAAAGAAAAAAGAAATGCTTACATGATAATACACTGTAGGTGGTGGAGTAGCTGAATCAGACTTGTCCTTTTTAGGGAAATTTTATAAAAGTTGTAATCATGACGTTAAACACCTAATTTTAAGAGTCAATTTAGATAAATAAATACATACATGATAAGTAACAGCAGATCCTTCTGCAGCTGCAGATTTGTTCTTTTTACAGCAACATTTCCTTTTGCAACAGAAACAGCAACACAGCCCCAAAACAACAGCAACAACAGCAACAACAATATATGTGACCTTGTGATGTGAGACTGTGGGAACAGAGATATGAAGGCAGACATTAGTTGGAATGATGACTGATTTATTTTTTTTCAATATGAAAAATGTAAAGGTGTTATGCCTCACCATGCTCAACGTCCACATGAGCAGATAACGCCAGGTTGCCTTGTGGGTCTCGGAACTCATAAGTACCAGAATCCGAAGCTTCTACAGGGCTAATTTTAAAGCCAACACTTTGAATAATAATTCTCTCAGAGAACCTGTTAGCATCCCAGACCAAATTGCCATTTTTTATTATTGTTACTTGTTGAGCTTCTTTAGCTTCTTTATGTTCTTCATCTTCTTTAAACGTCACAGTCCAGGGTCCTCCTTTCCATGGATTTCTAATAAGAAGATTCTCGTCCACTTTTGAGTCATAGGCATGAGTGTTCTCTGTTTGACAGATTAGAGTGCAGACAGAGTAGTATGTAGTTTGTGCAAGTAAGATGGAAAGATCTTTCAGGATTCTGCGACAAAGATTCTAGTTTTACCTTTTACGGTGAGAAGTACCCTTGAATGAAGAGTGCCTTCTTTTTTTCTGAAGTTGTAGTAGCCGTTGTCTGCCTGAGTGACACCAGAGATTTCCCAGTAATTGTTCTTGATGTCTCCTTTTTTTGGCTTACTCAGAGGATTGGTTAAATTCCACAGGATTAATCTCTTATCTTCATTGTCAGGTGAAGTGTATTCCACATAGTGAGTTGTCAGAGTTAGTTGATAAGACCATTCATCCATGTAATTCTTGATAATCTCTTCAGCACAATCTGAAAATAAAAATTAATAAGTTCAACCAAACATACAAAAAACATTTCTAGAATGCCATGAGTTTTTTTTTAGAAGGTTATTCTGTTTGGAAATCTCAATCAGTGTACTAATTTTAAATGATCTTGTTAAAAAACATTTGGTGACAGATGATGGTTTCAAGATGATGGTCGAAACCTCTAATGCTTGAAGCAAAGAATGAATGACTGGCACAAGACTGTGTGCAAAAACTAGTCAGACATAACAATAATCAAAAAAGGACTAATTCGATGCGTAACTGCAGATGGATTCGAGTAAATGTCCATTTCTGGTTAAAACCCAACAGTAACATGCATCACAACTGATTCACTAATGAACGGACAACATCATACAAGCGCCTTCACACCTGAAATGACGTTCTGTCCTCAATAAAAAGATCTCACGACTGGATAGTTTTTGCCTGGTTAGGTATGTTCTACAGTAGGGGCAGCTATTACAAATGAAATTCCACCAGCACTCTTGTAATGTACAGATCAGTATAAATTAGACATCTCTGAGTTACTTTTTAAACTACTGCTATTCAACAATCCAAATTAGGTACATATGATGCATTTAAGACTCACCAAGGCCGTTCAAAATGTAGCGACTAGGATTTTAAAACATTTAAGAAAAAAAACACAGGGTCTTGCATAACTTAAAACAATACATCTTCACACACAGATAAAAGTGTATGTGCCTGACTGGTCAACTGTCAACTAAGATTTAGGTTTTATTGCAAGTGAAAGCTAATCATAAACAGGAGAATCACATGCTGAGGTTTTTTGTGGTGGCAATTTCTATTGACTGTTTATAAACTTCTAGATGAAATGTAATTAAAAACTAAATTAATGAGCCAAAGAGGTTAAATTATATCAAATAAAACTTTAAGAATCTAAAAGGTCCATTAAGTCTAATATACCGAACTAACGGGATCAGGCTCCCACCAGTGTAGAGCTTGCAAAAGAATAGCAGACACCAGGCAATTCCTCAAATACAGAGAGGCAGAAAGATTTTTTTAAATGATTCTGGGTGATCAAAGCAACTAACCAGCTTTTTTTTTTATATCTAGTTTATATAAAAGAACACAGCAGAATAATAAAATTATGAGCTGAGTCATCATTTGGCAATGCAAAGAATAGAATGAGGTTCTCACCTTTTATTTTCAATTGCACCACATCAATAATCGTATTGTCATGTGTCACTGCATAAAATCCTTCATCTTTTTTGGTTAAATCTGTCAAGGTGGTAGAAAACCTGCCAATTTTCAGTCGTGGGTCCTTTGCCTGAAAGACAGAAAACACAAAAAGGGTACTTGGGAGAAAGAACACAAACATTGCCATTCAAAGTATTTATAGCCCCTAAATCTTTCCCATCTTGTCACGCTACAACCAGAATTTTTCCCATTTGCGCTCGTTCCTTCATTGTAAAATAGCTCAGGTTCAGTCAGTCTACACACAATCGAGCAGCAATGGTTTTGATCTTTTAATACAACTAATAACAATGTGAGCATTGAGTTCACTGAACAACCTCATCATCTGCATGCACAATTATTCCCAGCCTACACCAGAACAGCAACAGGTGGTTCACCTTCCCATTCTCCATCAGTATTTTCCTCCCGCCTCCATCGCTTGGCGTGAAATACAGCGGCCCTTCTTTAATCTTTTGTTGAATGTCCGAGGAAAATTTAAGTTCCCTGCCATAGCAAATTTCTTTCTCATCTAAAGTAGCGGAGGGACCTGATGAAGGAAAAAAACGAGAACAGAAAGAGGAAATTATGAGTCTCGTGGTTAAAAAAAAAACAAAACAAGCAAGGTTAATAAAACAAAAAACAATTATGAGAATTAGTTCAAGAACGTTTGATACATTTTTCTGAATACATTGTAAACTAAAACACGTTAAATATTTTTATTTATTTATCATAATGGTTATATACAACCTTCCTGACACACCCACTACAGACACTGCAGAAAAATTATTTTTGCTGAGTCATCAGTGGATTTTTCTTTTTTTTTAATCTCAAAATATTCTGAAAAATTATCTTAAAAATGACACTTTATAATATCTTTACTAATGTCTTTACTCATTATAAATTCCCCTGTTAATTGGAAGTTCCACCAATAAAATAATTGCCTTTTTTCCTACCACTAGATGGCGCACAGGCAGGTTAGCAGGACACAATGTCCTGATCCAAGTACTTTTTAAAATGTTAAATGGATGATTTTCAGAATTATTATGAACTGTTCAAAGAACTTTGCGTGAATAACTCTTGGCCGGTGAATTAAATTTGTCTCAAATAAAAGTATATAACAATGCGGATGGATAAGTAAGCGTTTTCTCACCCCAGAGCGCACAGAAGACTGTAACCAACAGTATCAACTCGTCCTGGAGAGAAAGACGGGAAAACGAGATTCAGAGTGCACTCAACTAGTTTATTTACATGCCCCGAGGCAAGTTTTGTAACACAACAAATAAGCCTTAACAACCATTTCGTGGTGTCTTTTCAGATGGCCAGATCTTCAACAGGAGTCCAGAAGCGCCGAGCGAGACAGACGAGCAAAAACATCGGAGAACATGTCACTCCAACACATATCCCTCCGCCAAAACTCGCCCGCATGGTCCTGATCTAGTCCCAATTTTGAGCCTCGTTTTTTTTTTCTTCTTCTTTGGAAGAAGAACAATCCGTTTATAATTAGCGCACAACTGAATATTATTCATGTTAGGGTCAACATAACAAGTAATGTAAAACATAAAAATAAAGAATGTCCACTTTTCAGGAAAACCTTAATGTCTAAATTGGACATAGTTATTTTCAGCCAACCTTCATATGGTGGCAGATTTTTCAGTGAACTAAAATGAAAAACGTTAATCTTGGAAAAAAAATAAAAATACGTCAGATGCCCAGTTTTAGATGCGGCCACGCCCTGCGGAAGTTGAAAGAGGACAAAGTCACTTAGCCTATATGAATCAGTACAATTGAGCGAAAAAATGGTGCAAACTACAATTATTCCCAATCTAAAATCGCCTACAGTGGGTTATTGTGAGTGAATCTCTTCCCGCTAATTGTCAAGAAAGTGTGTGGGACAATATTTATGGCAGAAGAACCGGGCCAGTGTTCACCATCACAAGATCAGACTCCATCTGGGAAAATAACAATATGTTTTTATGACGGGCGGTGGTTGTGTCATTTTCTGAAAACAGTTAAACAGTTTCGTTATTTAATTATTTATTTATAGATTAGATTAGATTAGATTGATTCATTATTGACTTTTTTCGGATTTGTTTATATATATTTGTTGACTGTCTTCTTTTGTTAAAGTTATACATGTTTATTATCCAATACAAATTGAACAGACATAGGTGTTTTTGTTGTTGTTTTGTAAATGATTTTAAATATTCTCTTGCAGGTGCTTTATTTTGCACAGTGCTTTGATTTTTTCTAGGCTTTTAATGTTATCGGGCAAGAATCTTCATTTGTGTCTAATTTTAATATTCTGGAGAGCTTTCCGTGTCATAAAATGGATCGTCTGGGAAACGCAGAGTTCATCATCACTGTTCCCAGCGGTTACATTTTCGTTCAGGGCTGAATCTTTCGCTTTATATGTTCTATAAAATTCCCTTTCGCCTCGACTCCAAACCGCGTAGATTCAGCTTCAGGGCGTGCAGCGCGCTGAACGCACGCACTTTTTTACGCTGGCGGTGACGCGTGAAAGAAACGGAGATCACGTGGTGCTTTTGTGTAGCAGCGCGGCGTCGAGCGCCATCAGGGGGAGGGCGGCCAGTGCGCGTGCGCTCTCTGCAGACCAAGGCTATACCCGTCCTCTTCTCCTCATCCATATTAACGCTGGAATATTTCTGCGTAGGCGTTTGCATCCATCCAGGCTGCAGGTGAGCGCTGAGACACAGAGATCATTTGTTGACCGTCAGTAATCGGTGCGTTGCTTCGCTGTGACTGATGTTTGGATGAGGGGAGGGGGGGGGGACATGTTTGACACCTGAGTGCCCGTGTCTCCTAACAGATGATGGAACCCGATGAGTGACAGAGCAGGGAGATGCTCTGTGAATTTGTTTTATTTTATTTTTCTGTTGTTTGTTTCACGGGGGGAGATTGTGTGCGCAGAGAAATCCACAGAGCTTGTCTGTCAGCCCCCCTCCTCAGGCAGCTTGTTGATTGATGAAGGCATGCGGTGTTCAGACTGGTCGCTTGTTTTCAGAGCGGCGAGCGCATGGGCATGAATGACAATCATGTTTACCACCGGAACAACCCGCCTTTCGCTTGTGTTTCGCAGGACAAAATGCACCCTTGCGTCTTCTCCATCCTGCTGTTTGCCCTTCCTCCTGCTTCAGGTAACGCTGCGTTTTCGTCGTGGTGACTGAAGACCAGTTTTCGATTTGACCCTTGAAAATAAAATAAAGAATGACCGTTGTCCATTTATCATGTCAGTGTAGGTTTTTTTTTATTTGAACCGATCTAAAAAAATGTGCATTGAAATGCAGGGCTGGCTCAAAGTGAATGGGGCCCAAATCAGAACCTGATTTAAAGCCACCACAAATCCACCATGTGTAAATGAAAAGAATAGGAATTTTGTTGTTACACAGTGGAATTTTGCTCGTGAACACATGATAAACAAAACGAAACAGAAAAAGTGATGATGACCGTCTCCACAATTCACTTAACCACAGACAATGTAGAAACAGCATCAACAACAACATCCTCTGCAGTCAGGCCTTCCCTCCATAGTACTTAACTGTGTTACAATAATATATTTCTTTATTGTCAGGACGAGTCTGAAATTTGTCCTGTATCATGGCAGTATTGTCGACAATACACAAACACAAATAATCAGAATCAAACAAGCACACGTTGTATAAGTAAGGTAATCAGATGACCAGATCCCATAATTATTAATATTACATGCTTATTTTCAGGATTAACTGATGTACGCAACTTAACTATATTAAACTGTGGAACTCTGTATATTTAGCCTGCTGGTAACAGTGCGTATTAATGACTCAGAGTGTGGTCAGGATTAGAAGGGATGTTTTTGGATAATCTCACCATAATGCTGCATGTTGTGCATTTAGGATATTATGTTTTAGAACTAAGTAGCCAACTAACAATTATTCATCCCAGTCAGTGTGCATTATTGATAAAATACTGTAGATGGTCGTTTTAGAAAATGAAAAATAGATAGATAGATAGATAGATAGATAGATAGATAGATAGATAGATAGATAGATAGATAGATAGATAGATAGATAGATAGATAGATAGATAGATAGATAGATAGATATGAAAATTTTCATATGAAAGACACTTTTTTTTCTGAATAGTTATTTAAAACAAATGAAATGACAACTAATTGTTCTACACTTGGAGTCATTTTCATTATGTTTGCAAGTTTAGTCCAAAAGCTTTAAGTTGCAGTTTAACATAGATAAACTGTGAATTTTTAATGAAATGTTTTAATAAATGTATTTAACCTAATCTAAAAGATGATTTTGGTCTTTTTCCAAAACCAGAGCTTAGAAAATAAAGACTGTCTAAGAATTGCCTCTGACCTCAAGGCCAAATTATGGCTATAAATAGCATCCCTAATCTATGTGTTTTGTATGAAGTCTTCACTTTGTTATTGATGACATAACTAATAGTGTTAATAATACTCCCTACAGGGTGGGATTTATTAGGTAAGTGAGTATTTTTGTTGCTGAAAATTTTCACCTGCTGAATGCATTCTCATTCTTGTAGTTTTTTGTTTTTTTTTTCTTTCACAGGTGAAAGGGAGAAAGTTCAGACTGTGTGTGTTGGGAAGGAGTTTCGACTGCCGGTGGACTCCACATCCAGAATTGTGACGTTTACACCGGACTCTGAGGGGCCGAGACAAGTCCTGCTGGAGAAAACCACAGTGAGTGGAAGTGTGTCCCTGCTTTTCCCTGAGCTTAAGATACAAGCAGGTTAAAGTACAGCCAAAAAGTTGATCGCTTTTTCTCCATATCAGAGCTGTGCTCATACTCGTTGCTATATTCTGCCGGTCTATCTTACATGGTTAACAATCCTCTGTGGTTCTGCTTCTCCTTACTACGGAGATTTTGTAATTTCTAAACAGAAGGACTCCATTCCCAAAAGCCCAGTTAACAAATTAAGTGTGATTAACTCTTCAATTTCTCCAACAATCAAAGTTATTATAGTTAATTATTTTAATAAATTAAATATTATTTTATTTTTTTTAATTTACTTTCCCGTCTGAGAGATGTAGAGGAGCAGAGTGTTTTTGACCAGGACTGTTTTGTCTCTCTTTATCTTCAGGTGAAGGATCCACGTTTTGAGTGGACCAGAGATAAGACGTTAGTCCTGAAAGAAGCGACTCTGAGAGATCAGGGACTTTATGCCAATAAACTGTCTGTTGGCTTCACCTATGAGACCGTTCATCTGATTGTTTCAGGTGCGACAACTCTTAGCCTCGGGCTAAATGAATTCATATATATTTCATCTGGTACAAGACTCATTAATTATCAGTCACTAGTTCTTTGGATTGATATATTAAAATGTTGGATTGATTTGATGTGATATACTTATCACCAGATCTATATGTATTTCTGTATTTTAGTAAAACAGGTGTTTTTTCATTGAGCTACAGTTGTTCTTTAAGCTGACGTGCTTTCTACCTCATATCTTCAGAATGCATTAAGCCGTACCGCAGGAACTACGGGGAGACCTTTGAGCACAGCATCCCTGAAAACGGCTCTGTGTTGGAGTTCTCCCCTCGGGGTGCGCCGCCGGAGGCCAGGCCCATCGTGCTGTGGAACCGAACAAACCCTGAAACGTTGAACGCCGGACGGGGACGACTGCTGCGTGGGGGCAAGGTCTGGGTGGCAGAGAGAGTGACGCAAGCAGATCAAGGCAACTACACCATAAAAGACGATGACGGGAACGTCCTGTCTCGCAGCACCCTCTCTGTTCGCGGTGAGAGGACAAAACCAAACATAATTGGTTTTTCCTGTTTTTCTTGTTTTGTGTGTGTGTGTGTGGTAATAATCATGTTTTGTCTTTGTTCTTCCACCCTAACCCTAATGTTCTCCCATCTATTCATTTGTCATCCATTCATTCTTCTTTTACTCTGCATACCTTTCCAGGGTACTCCTTCAACATTACACGTTTCACCAAGGAGTCTCTCAACCTACCCTTGTTTCTCCCTATCCATCATGCCCATCTCATTTTTATCCCAAGTCGAAATCCAGATGAATCCTCTCTGGGTCCCTTCGACCCCAAACCTCCTCGTGGCCCCATCCAGCTGCTTCGCGAGGGCCAGATAATGGACCACGACCTGCGTTACCGAGGTATCATCTCTCTCATCCGGAACGGATCAGTACACGATGTCGTTATCACCAGGCTTACGCCAAGGAATGATGGGCTGTATGAAATCAGAGATGGGGATGGAAACATTGTGTCCTCCACCTACTTGCATATCATCGGTGAGCATTGAGTGTTTTCCCCATTTAGATATTTAAGTTTAAGCTTTTTTCCTAATTTTTCTATTTTTGTGATGCTTCCAGAAAAAAGGGCCACTTGGCGAGCTCTCTTCAAATCCATCAGTGTCCCTTCTGGCATGTTTGTGTCCCTGGCCGGTTTCATCTTGTTCATGAAACGCTACCCAAACTGCAGCGTCTCACAGATCATTACTGGCATCAGGACAAACCGCACACCTCCAGCTAATCCGCCAAGAGTTAACATCCAGGTAGGCGATTCAGACCCAACACTAAAATCTGCTTATTATCACTGTGACCGCACTGACCCCACATCATTATGGAACGTACATGTTCTCGATTTATGGTGTAAGAATATATTTAGTGACGTACATTTCAAATAGCGTATGGTCTATTTAGCTTTTCAGATAATCTTGAATGTTGGTATGGAGTCGTGCCAACATTAGATGCCTCACCAACCTATTTTAGCATTTAGCTTGGGGAATTGTTTACTGCTTTGAATGTCTCCACAGTATTATCAATGACTCATGTGCTGTGTCCCTTTTCCCTCATAAATTTGAGGCCTTCAGAGAACAGCTGGATTTATGCTGAGATTAAATTATACACAGGATGGCTGAATTTAATAGTACTGGATTTTATTTACAGGTATCTGAGTAAAGCGGTTTGACTTCAAATGCGTGCCACACATTTCCAATTTCTATCCATCATGTTTTTCTTTCTTCCTTCTTTATTTTCTTTCCTTCATTTGCTCACTCACTCACTTCTCAAGTATTTACTACTCGATTATCGGTGAGACTTAAATATTATATTAATCCATATTAATCAAAACTGCTGTTTTCAAATTTGCTCTTGTGATAAAGCTGTAAAACAACCAACACAGCTAATTAAAATGCGGAATGAACTCGTGATCTGGACAAAATTTTTGAAATTGTTACAAAGTGAAATCAGATCTAAACTAGAACTAATGCACAAAAGAGAAGAGAAGTTGTTCTTCTGTCTGACCAATTTAAATGTCATGAGTTCATACTTGTCTGTGTTTCTTATTGCAGGAGTACAGTCAGCCCCTTCCACAACCCCCATCCTACTATAGTCACTGCGAACAGCCTCCAACACCAAGAAAATGGACCCCGAGGCCCAGTCCGGTTCATGCTGTAAGGCAAATAATGTTATTCAACTCTTGAATCTGAATGAATATTGAGCATTTAATGTGGACATTAAATGTTTGTACTTACAGGGTTATATTCCCGTTGGGTCAGGGAGTCCAAGAGCAGACAATCAGGATGTACAAAGACAAACACCTGGAAGTTCACCCCATCATAATTTGACCACTGAGGTAAAGACAAGTTTTAGTTGTGTCGTCTACATATTATTATTTTTAAAAATGGGTCTTTATTCTTCCCTAGTTGGATGAATCCAACGAGGAAGACGAGAAGATTTCCTTTTCTATGCCTGGGGGCTCAGACTGCCTCCACTCATCTGAGGACTGCGTCCAGTTCCAGATCAAGAAAGACAGAGACGAGCAAAGAAGTAGCGAATCAAAAGACTTCTTTTCCACGTTGCCACTAGACGAGGACAGCTCAGAATCCTGCAGTGTTTACATCTCGAAGAAACTGGACTTTTTATAAAACGGGGACAAAGACCAGGAGTTAAAGATGCAAAGTAAACATGAAATTCCATTAATTGATTCAAAGAAGACATCATGACACTATTTGCACAGTTTTGATTCTTTGGTTTGAACTGATTTCTGAACCATGAGGGAAGTGTTGAGTTTCCTGTCTCACTTTGCACTGGTTAATGGTGCTCTTAAAATACCCTACTGTTATCTACCTCTAAATCCTCAGGACAGATATGATCTGCACTGTATTTACTGAGTGTTTGTGTTCTGTCATCTCCAGGGCTATGATATCAAAAGTGTAACTCTAAAGTTGAAAGAGAGAATTCATATCACTTCACATCAATATAGTATGAACTGCAGTGCTTGCTCATCGTACCGACTCTTTCCCTATTGTTGCTACAGTAATCGTCCTTATAGATATCCCGTATGTCCTGCAGTTTATGTATGTTTGCAGGTGTAGTGGTTTTATCTTTGAGAAAACTGTAGTATAGACTCATGGCATGTATCTCCAAATATTGTAACAGCAAATCAAGCAGTTAATCTTTGAACCTTGTATACTGGAAAAATAACCAAGTCTTTAAGTAATCCTTTATCCAATAAAGTCTTATCTCTAAAATAAAATGTATCTTTAACAAACATATCTAAAGATATTCAGTTATTTTTGTGCATGTGTATTTCAATAAATTCTTTCATGGAATGGTAAATGTATTGCTATAATTTATTTCACTAGCAATCTATGATGGAAAGTGATGTATTTTTGGTGTTTATTTCTGCACATTATGGTGAATAAGATCTACAACTAATGAAAATACAAAATGTTGTGGCCTACACAATCCTGGGAAGCACTTTTGACTTGTCTGTTAAACCACTCCTTAAACCTTAACGTCCAGAAACATCAAAAGCATCTGACAGCCAAATGAAAACAGCCCTGAATTGTTGCTCAGTTTGTGAAAGTTTAAAGCCCAGACTGAAGTAAATTTTGCACTTAATTTTTAAAATTTAGAAAAAAATTAAGAAGCAGAGATTTGTGCTGCTTTTGGTCAACTTTATTCCCACTGCACATAGATTGATGAGTGCATATACTGCTTACACATCTATGTGAAGCAATCCTTTTTTTATCAATCTACTATATGTTTAAATTTTCTGAAAAACCGAGTTTAGTGATTTTCTATAATCATTAACGCTAGCTAAAATATTTATGCTAAATATGTAAGTCTGTATGCTATGAATCTAAAATAGAACAATATTTCACACTTTAATTGAGTGAAATAAATTCCAGTCATAGTCACATCTTAACTGAGTTAAATAAATTCCTGTTATATTTTGGTTTATGTTGATTCCACTCTAAGTGTCGAAACAATTACATTCATCTGACAGTAGAGGGCAGTGCAGAAACAGATGTTGGAGTTTTAACGTATGAGGAAACCAGTGTAGAAGACTTAACATCAGTTCCTTTTATAGCGGCAATGAAAGGACAGCGTGCCACTTACGATTTTAGCAAAACATAACTTAGGCATACGTTACCGAATTAAAGCTATCAGGTTCTCAGCAAGCACATTTCACCACTAGAAGGAGAGTATCAGTGCTGTGTTGAGAAGATGTCTCTGGTTTGTGCAAGTAAGTAAACCCGGACCCGTTCGTGAGACGGATTCAGTATGTTAGCTTACGCTAGCAGCTAATGTGGCTAACGTTAGCCGCCATGCAGACCGCCTTCCACCTCAGAGTTTTCTCACACGCGTTTTATGCCGTATTTTTGCTGTAGTTTGAGTAAATGCACTTTCCCCCCCCCCAGTCTGCAACGAGGTACC